>NC_083726.1:12580075-12883106 GCF_028564815.1 Eubalaena glacialis
GTGACTGGGAATGAAGGAGGCAGATCAAGATGAGGTCCGGACCATCCTAGCACCGATGGAGGAATCTCTTGCCCTGTGGCGCTTGCATTGGGAGTGATTTGGGGACCAGGGTCTTCCCGTGCCCATGAGAACCCTCCTGAGGTGGCTGGCATTCTGCTGATGCCATGCCCAGGCTCTGCCTACTAACCAGACACAGGAACCTGATGAGACCTTAGGACCAACAAGCCCAGCTTGATAGAGGAGACGAGACACTTGTTCAGTGTTACACAGCAGAGTTTGTGGGCACTGGATGCTAATCTGACCAGCCTCTCCCCTGCATAGAATCTTGCAGTGGCTCCCACCGCCCACAAGACAAGGTCAGATGCCCTGGCCTTGGCACCCAAATTTTCAAGACCTGCTCCTGCCCCCCATTCAGCACCACCTCCCACCAGTCTCACCAGCCTCACACCCTTCCCTCCGTCTTTACCCAGACAGCTCTAATTCCCCCTGCCCGGCTCCTCCTCCCCAGGAGGTCCACTTGCTCAAGGGGCAGAGCTGGCATTGAAAGCGAGTCAGACTCCAGAGCCCACCGTTCTAACCACTCTGCCCTCCTTCCTCAGCCAGGGCGAGGGAGAGGCGATGGAGACCTGGTTCCTGCTTCCCAAATCTGTGCCTTCCCTTTCACTTCCCGGACACCGCTGGGCAGAGGTGACCAGAAGTCAGGAGGAGAATGGGGCGGGGGCGGGGAAGGCAGGCAGAACAGTCCCGCCCTTTGCCACATCCTCCATCACTCTTGTTCTTGAAAACCTCAAAGAGAAGACAAGTCTAGAGCTGGGCCTGTGCTGGGTAGAAAGCTAAAGTCTTCTGCTTCTCTCTTGCCCCATACCTTTACTTTCAGGAGCCCAGGCAGGACCAAATGAGGGGAAAATATTGCCGCCTGCTGAGGGTGGGGCTCTGTCCCTCCCCAGGGCTCTTTCCTGCCCCGCCCTTTACACTGCCTCCCTTTTGCTGTGACCCCTGAGGCAGACATCCTGCTCTCCCCCGACCCTACCTGCTCGTCCACTGTCAGCCTCAGCATCACTGAGGGATGCTCACCAGGTGCATCTTGGGTAAGAAAGGGGTCTCGGGGGCCCGCCCTGCTGGGTTTAAATCCTACCTCTGTCAATTATTATCTGTGTGGCCTCGGGTGAGAAACGGAATCTCCCTCTGCCTCCGTCTTCTCATCTGGGAGATGGGAGCAGTAGCAGTGCATATCTCCTAGGGTCTCTGTGCCAAGGAAACAAGTTAAGATATATTAAGTGTTGCAAATTGTGTCTGGCAAATCATTAGAACACCAGCAGTGTTAGCATTGGGTGCTTAGCCCAGGGCACCAGGCACTGGACTAAGTTTTCATTCTCAGCTCATCTAGCTGGGTGGCCCTAGGCGGGTTACCTAAGCCACAACTCTCTACCTCCGATGTGAAATGGGCACAGTCATCGCACTGCTTTATAGCACTGAATACAGTGACCGGCACGGGGGTGGCCATTCTCAAGATGGTGTTAATGACAATGATGTGCTTGCCCTCAAGGAGCTCGCAGTCTGGCAAGGGCAGCCGGCGAGTTGCTGGCCTCTCACCTGGCAGCTCAGCAGCTGTGCTCCGGGAGCCCCTGGGACAGTGTGTGGGAGCCACCAACGTGCCTGGCAGCTCAGCGGAAGCTGCAAGTGCAAAGGTGTGGAGGGAGCGGGCATGGCGCCAGCAAGGATAAAGGACACCCCATAGACCTTCTTACCCTCTCCAGGCTTCCTCCAATGCAGCTGAGGGGACTGGCTGGAGGTGGCAGCTCTGTGTCACTGGGGGGATAAAGAAGCAACTCATGTCCAAACTATAATTCAAAAAGACACATGCATCCTTGTGTTCATAGCAGCACTATTCACAATAGCCAAGACATGGAAGCAACCTAAACGTCCACTGACAGATGAATGGATAAAGAAGATGTGGTACATATATACAATGGAATACTACTCAGCCATAAAAAAGAATGAAATAATGCCATTTGCAGCAACATGGATGGACCTAGAAATTGTCATACTAAGTGAAGTAAGTAAGGCAGAGAAAGACAAATATCATATAATATCACTTATATGTGGAATCTAAAATATGGCGCAAATGAACCTATCCATGAAACAGAAACAGACTCACAGACGTAGAGAACAGATTTGTGGTTACCAAGGGTTGGGGGGAGGGATGGACTGGGAGTTTGGAGTTAGTAGATGCAAACTAGTATATATAGAACGGATAAACAACAGAGTCCTACTGCATAGCACAGGGAACTATATTCAATATCCTGGGATAAACCATAATGGAAAAGAATATAAAAAAGAATGTATATACATGTATAACTGAGTCACTTTGCTGTACAGCAGAAATTAACACAACATTGTAAATCAACTATATTTCAATTTTAAAAATTCACAAAAAAAGAAGCAACTCATGTTCTAGTCATCTCCAAGGAGAGACCATTAAGGAGACATTCTTGGGAAGAAGGAGGGGAAAGAAAACTGGGCCATGAATCTGGAGATCTGGGACCAGCTGTTATGTGACACTGGACAAGTCACCTGACCTCTCTGGACGTCAGCTTCATCTTCGGTCAGGGGTGCGGTTTGAGATGCTGATTAATCTACACTTGCCCCGCTGGCCTGGGAAATCAAGCCTGTGGTCTGGGACAGTTGTCCTGGGTCTCCATGCAGGTCACTTCCCAGATTTCTCCCAGTCCCCTGGGACTTGCTGCATGGGAATGCCAAGCCCAACCTTCTTCAAAGCCACTGGGTATCCAAGCTGCCTGACATCCCCCCACCCTCATCCTCCACCACTGTCCTCCAGCCCCAAAGCAAAGGTGAAAGGCTGGCAGAGTCCCGTTTGGTGGAAGGCAAGAACTAAACTTTGTGGCACACCTGCTATGTGCCAGATTCTTGTCAGGTATGAACTCCTTCACTTCTCTCAATAACCCAGTGAAAAAACAGTGGTTTCCATTTTATAAATAGGGAAACTCAGATTCAGAGAGGTTAAGCCACTTGCCCAAGAACACCCAGCCAGTTATTGGCTGAGCCAGGATTCCAAGTCAATGCAAAGTCAGCTGCTTGTCCTCTGCCATGATGCTCTGGGGGCCAGAGGCACACCAGACTCCTGCCCCTGCAGCTCGAGATGCAGAGCGAGGAGGAGACATAAGGCCAGAGAGAATGGAGGCCACCCCAAGCAGGGGATAATGTCAGGAGCACTGTCCTCACCTCCAGAAATGGCAAAAAAGTTCCCTTCCTTCTGGGTCTTCTGAGAACCACCTTTGCAACTGCTCATTCATGGAGGAAACAGCCATGCACCAAGCATCTACCACACTCCAGCTCCAAGCTGGGCATAGCTGCAGTGACCGACACACAGTCCCTTCCTCTTGGGGCTTATGGTCCAGGGCAGGAGACAAAGGAGGTCCAGAGTGTGCTAAATATCATGGCAGAGTAGCCTGGAGGCTACATGAGCCCAGAGGAGGGACCCCCTATGCTAATCCAGAAATCAGGGAAGGCTTCCTGGAAGAGAGTACAGGTACAAGTGGTTTCTCAGTGGGCTCAGACAGAGGAAGGTCTGTCTTGTTCACTTCTATTTCCCTAGGACTGAGGACAATGCCTGGCAAAAGCGAACTCTCAGGAAAAATGGCTGAAATGATTTGCTTAATTGGAAGCCCCATGACAAAAGATGAAAGCTGTTAAGATGTTAAGCTGTTAAGAAAGATGAAGTATATAAAAAAGTGTATCAGGAAGTATATAAAAAAGAAATGAATAGGGTTGAAGATGCTGTAGGTGCATGGGGACTCGAGGGCGCAGTGGGGACGGGTGAGCTCTGTCTTCAAAATCTGCAAGGCACTCACTGGGAAGAGGAAACTGACTGGACCTAGGGGAACCCAAGGGGCAAAGGCAGGACTAATGAAAGGAGGCATGTTGGGCTCAGTGTAAGCAGGAGCATTTCAACAATTCAGCAGTTAGAAAGGTTGAAAGCTGGCTCGTGAAGTTGAGTCCCCTGTTAGAGGGGCTTGAGTTGAGGCTGGATGACCATGTATTAAGGATGCTGGAAAAATAAAGAGAGCAAAGAGCTTGGTGGGAAGTGGTGTCAGCTGACTTTGTAATGTCCCACCCGTGGCTGAGTCTGGGATTTGCCTACCCAACCGCCGACTCACTTTAGCCTTACTAACGAAACTCCCATTCAGGGCAGAGCATCACAATGCCCAATACAAAGGCTAAAAATGATTATTCTAAGCCATTTACATCTACCCCATTCCCCTTTGCCAGACCCTTTTCCAGCTTGCTTTGCAGTAGCAGTAGCTATGTGATGCTCTTCTGGCCGATGGTATGTAAGGGCAGGTCTGCTGAGCAGACTTCTAGAAAACTTCTAGAAAAGGTCTTGTGTCCTCCCCACACCCTACCCACCCACTGCTGAGCTGGCCCTTTTCATCCAACCTCATGGGGATGATCGTGTGAGGACATGATGCTTGGCAGCCATTTTGAGACCATGAGGCAACAAAGCATAAGGCTGAAAACCAATTTCTCAGGATGGAAAAGTTCAAGATAGGAGAGTTTAGCAATTCTGTGATACACCATATTTTCACATTTTGACATCTTTGGAATCAAGATATAGCTTATAATAATCATTGGGTGTCAGAGTATAATTGGCTTTTTTTTTTCAATCATTGGAGGTACAGCATGGGATTTGCCCAATACCCCATAAATAATATGGTGGAACCATGATTCCAATCCAGATGTTTTCCATCCTAGCATGTGAAACATGATCTGGGAAAAGGGAGGGAGGGCCACAAACAGACTAAACCCCGTTTATGTGCCAGGCACATGGCCGAGCACTTCACAGGCACCGCTTCTCCTAGCCCTCACACCACCCTGAACTTGACCACGGTCACCCACCTGGTAGGTGGTGGAAACAGGACTTAGATCATCTGACTCCAGAGTGGAGGCTCACACCATTTGTGCCCCTCCGTCCTCCAGCTGTGCCCCCTTCCAGTTCCACAGCCGAGGGTCTAAGCACAGGAGCCATCACCTCCTCACCAGTCGCCACTGTCCCTGTGGTTTTCATCCACTTGCCCCTTTCCCTCTGCTCTTCACCCCAAGAGTTTGATCTTCATCCCGAAGGCCGCGAGGAGCTGCCACGGTCCTTTTAAGAGGGAAGTGACCTGGTCACTAGTGAGTTATTCCTTTGAGTTAAGCATTGCCCTCTCCAGCCTCCTTGCTTAAAAGGCAGGTGCCCCTGGGAGGGGAAGCACACACATGACCTGCCTCTGAAGGGGGCCAAGTCTTACAATAGCCAAGACATGGAAACAACCTAAATGTCCATTGACAGATAAATGGATAAAGAAAATGTGGTACATACAGACAATGGAATACTACTCAGCCATAAAAAAGAATGAAATAATGCTGTTTGCAGCAACATGGATGGACCTAGAGATTATCATATTAAGTGAAGTTGGAAAGAGAAAGACAAACACCATATGGTATCACTTATATGTGGAATCTAATATATGACACAAATGAACTTATTTACAAAACAGAAACCGACTCACAGACATAGAGAACAGATTTGTGGTTGCCAAGGGGGAGGGGGGTGGGGGAGGGATGGAGTGGGAGTTTGGGATTAGCAGATGCAAACTACTATATATTTAATGGATAAACAACAAGGTCCTACTATACTGCACAGAGAACTATATTCAATATCCTGTGATAAACCATAATGGAAAATAATATGAAAAGGAATGTATATATATATATATATGTATATATGTATAACTGAATCACTTTGCTGTACAGCAGAAATTAACACAACATTGTAAATCAACTATACTTCAATAGAATAAAATTTTTTTTAATTAAAAAAAAAAAACCTTACCATACAGACCGGTTGTGAGTGTCAAATAAGACAAAGAATATAAAGAATGTAGCATGGGGCTAGAGCAGAGAACTCTATAAATATCACTATTACTATTACTATTGTTGCTATTGTCTAATAATCATATCTGTAGGAACGAAGGCTCAGAGAGGGGACGTGAATTGCCCAGGATCACACAGCCAGTTAGTGGCACAGCTGGAACCAGAACCTGCGTTTCTCTCCACTTAAATATAATAATAAAAATAACAATAACAATAATAGCAGCTAACACCATGTAGCAGGCACTCTTCTAAGTGTTTTATGTCTGTTTTCTCACTTAACTCTCACAACTCTGTAAGATAGGTATTATTAGTATCCTTATTTTATAGATGAGAAAACTGAGGCCCAGAGAAGTTAAACAATTTTCCCAAAGCCACAAAGCCTGTCAGTGGTGAAGTGAGGATTTGAACCCCGAGAGTTCTGGCCCCAAAATTCAGCATGTGCTTGTCATATGTGTAGCCAGTTCACTAAATGCCTTTACCCTGGACATACCTGATGCAAAGACATGACTCTAGTGGCAGTGGTCAGGCCCCACGACAGGGGAGCCAGGTCCACCTGGTAGGACCCTTCACAGCACACAAAGTGATGGGAGCTGCCACCCCACCTCCTGCTCCTTCATTAACAAATGGAGTTCCTGGGCGTCTTCTGGGGCCCCCGTGTCGGGCAGACGCTGACTTCCTGAGCTGGCACAGTTGCCCAGAGCCACAAAGCCATCCCTGGCTCTGCACAGTATCCCTAGATGCCCGAAGGCTGTGTTCAAAGAGGCAGCGAGACCAGGGCCAGGAATGCATGGGTGCCAGCCTAGCCCACGGTCCCCGTGGAGGCTGCAGGCCCCGCATCGGCCCCAGGCAGCGGGAGCGTCAGCTGTCCCAGATGGAGGCAAACTCAGGCTGCTCCCCAGCCTTGGAATATTCGTTTCCTTGTCCCGGCACAACCTGTCCCCGGCCTGCACATTCCTCCTCTTCCGGCGCTCTCAGCCACAGGGCAGATGGCACAGCCAGCCTGGTCCACAGGTCAGACTTGCAAAGCGACTCTGTCCTCCCTCTACCAAGGGTGGGCAAACCTGCTTCTTAAGTGGGGCACGTGGAGATGCTTAGAGGCTGAGAAGAGAGAAATTGGGGGGTGATGGAACTGTTCTGTGTCTTGATTGTGATGGTTAACCAGTTGAGTGCATTTGTCAAAACTCGTAGAACTGTGCACTAAAAATGATAGACTTCAGTAGATAACACCACAAGAAATCTGACTAGAAATCATATATAAATATAAACACAGAAATAAACATAGGGTTAGAAAAGAAGGAGCTCCTGGGCACCCGGCCACTCAGACCAGGCCAGCACAGAGGACACTGCAGTGGGAGAAAGCCTGTCCCCTCCCTCAGCCACCTCATCCAGCCCACGGGCGCATCCTGCTGGCTCAGCCCCCAAACACTCCCAGAACCTGCGCCTTTGTCCGGGAGCATCCATCCCTCGGGATGCTTGGGGCTCCCCACCTTGATGAGCCTTTTTCACATGTGAGGTCCATGTTGGGTTTATTCCCATCACATGTGAGACCAAACTGAGGCTTGGAGGGATCGAGGAACCTGCTCACGGTCTCCCAGATAAAAACATGAATAACAACAAGGCTATGCATTATCCCTTTATCCTCACAGCAACCTTGATTTTATGGATGAGAAAAATGATGCACAGAGATGTTGGTCAACTTTAAAAATTCGTAACTCGTGATTTCTTTCCTTGGTTGAAATAAATACAATTTTTATACCTTAAAAAAAAAAAGCACAGAGAGGTCAAGTAACTTTCCCAAGGTCACACAGCTTATAAAAAGGCAGAGTTAGGAGTCGAACCTGGAGACTGGCCCCAAGGTTCAGCTCTCAGCCACTAGTCTCTTTTCCCCCTAAAGAGGCAAGCAGCCTCCACCTCCGCCCTCTCCTCTAGAGACTGTGCTCAGAGCCATTACTGTTCCTAGTGGTTCACTGTGGGCCCAGGCACCTCCTTCTAAGAGCTGAGCTGGCAGGATGGGCAGTCCCCAGGGCAGTCCCATGGGAGGGTGCAATTTAGCCACCCCTGGACGACACTGTCCACCAGTCCCTCCTGTGTAAGCCCAGCGAAAACGCCTCATTCGGTTCTGCCACAGCTGTGTGACTTTAAGAAGTTACTTCACCACTCTGTGCCTGGGCCTCGTCTGTGTAGAGGATGATGGTAGCACGAACCTCCCAGGCCACCGCGAGCCTCTAACAAGTGACTATGTGTACAGCACACACAGCTGCATCCAGCAGGGACCCGCTCTCCAGGAGCGCAACCAGTGTGGTCTCAAAGAGCATTTTCATCACTGCACAAGGAAGGGGAGGTACAGGTCAAAACAACATGGTCTAACCGCAGCCAGAGTCTCAAAGTATGTCCACCCATCCTGCAGACCCCAGTGATAGAGTCTCACCCACACGCAGGGGCACCGCTCTGGTCTCCTCAGCCCATCCCCATCCAAGGGGCAGGGAGGGTCTCAGAGTTAGACCCCAGGTCTTCCCTCCTGTGACAACCATCCAGCATCCTCCTTTGAGCCCCTCTTTGGTGTTCTGTCTGTCCCTCCATTTCTTCTGCTGCTGCATGGATGGGGGAGGGGAGGGTTGGGAAATTTCAGGCCCTGCAGGTTGGGGAGGGGAGGCGATCAGCATCGAGGTCAGCTCCCAGGGTGGTTCTCCCCAAAGCTGCTGAATCACGTGTATCTTACTGTGTTAAAACAGAGTCTGTCTTTTTTTTTTTTTTGGTCACATGGGATCTTCCCCCACCAGGGATCGAACCTGTGCCCCCTGCTCTGGAAGCACGGAGTCTTAACCACTGGATTGCCAGGGAAGTCCAAGTCTGTCTGATTCTTGACCATGAGCATTACTACAAAAGGCTGCCTTCTCCAGAGCACAGTGTTGTCCTACAGCATTTTGTTTAATTCAGTTATTTAATGGATGTCTTCCGATGGATGAGGAGAGGGGCTGTGTTTCTCTTGTTCGTGGCTGTATCTCCAGGGCCTGGCACAGAGGGCAACTGAGGATGGATAGATGGGTGGGTGGGTGCGTGGGTGGATGGATGGATGGATGAATGAATGGGTGAGTGGGTGGATGGGTGGATGGATAGATGAGTGGATGGATGAGTGGATAGACGGGTGGATGGGTGGATGGATGGATGGACAGATGGATGGATGAGTGGATGGATAGATGGGTAGATGGGATAAATGATGCCCAGCAAAGGCTGGGGCTGGGCGCTGGGGGCTGAGGTAGACCATCTGTCTCCTCTCCACCTGCTGTTCAGGGCTGAGAGCTTGTGATATCTCCTCTACTGGTCCTTTCAGGGACCTTGGTCACTCTAATCAGTGGGTCGGCCCCTGAGCCCCCCAGACAGGGACAGAGCAGCAGACTAAAGAACAAGATCTGACAGAGGATAAAGGCAGAATGAGGGAGGAGCTGGGGGCAGGGGAAGAGGGTGGGGGCAGAGCTTTCCAGAATAAAAGTCTGGGAAAGCAGAAAGAAAACGTTCATCAGGTGGAGGAGAAAGGGAGGAGGGGGGCAAAACAAAAGCTGGAGGCAGATGGAATACTTGATTAAGGGAAAGATAAATTGGGCAATGATAAATCAGTCCCCTCTCAGCACTTTGATAGCTTGCATGTGGGTAAGAGCCTGCCTGGCTGATTCCTGAGCACTTTTCTCTCCATTAACACAGCTCAGTCTCACAGCATCCTTGAGGGGCGGCTTTATTATTATCCTTCTGTCAGTGCAGCCCCAAGAAGGAAGACGTCAGCACCGCCTCCCGAGCCTGGATCCCGCTCCCCCATCCCTGGCTGGGGGACCTGGGTGGATTGTATGGCCGCTCCTAGTATCACCTTCCTCACCTGTAAAACAGGGATGACAACGATACTACCTGGCAGGGATGTCACAAAAAGGAAACTAGAGCACGCCTGCAAGGGTCCGGTACTCAGGCAGCCCACCATCCTCCTTTCCTCCCTCTTCCTCTCCCTGGACTGAGATGCAGGTGCCCACGGAGCCAGGGAGCACGTGTCTCATTGATGTGGGGTGGGGCTTGGCCACCAGGACGCTTAAACTCCCCAGGAGATTCTAGTGTGCAGCCGGAGTTGAGAAGCTCTGGTCCAAGACAGAGACTCTGCAAGGAGACCCCAGGAACTGGTCACAGTAGACAGTGTATCTGCAGAGGGCAACCCAGTGGCCTGGGGCACGAGGTGGCGGGTGAGACGGAGGAGGATTTTTCTCTGAATACCCCTAATACCTTCTGTTTCACGTGCCCATAGTATCTATTCAAAGAGCAAATTTAAATTCTTATAATAATAAGCAAATGGAATTAAATCCAGCTTGACCTGCCCCCAAGATTGGCAGGAAATCCTTAAGGGGGGCATTTTCTGTTCCTTCCCCTTCCCGTCGATGCCACAGAACCCCAAGGTTACCTGGTCCCTGCAAAATAGAGGTGGCACTGGCCTCAGCTGCGGTGGTTGCCACTACACAGCTATTGTGACTGAATTGTGTTCCCCCAAAATTCATGGGGGAATGAATTGAAGTCCTAACCCCCAGGACCTCAGAATGTGATTGCATTTGGAGATAGGCCTTTAAAGAGGTAATTAAAGTGAAAAGGGGGTCTTTAGGGGACTTCCCCGATGGTCCAGTGGGTAAGACCCCACACTCCAAGTGCAAAGGGCCCAGGTTCGATCCCTGGTCAGGGAACTAGATCTCTCATGCATGCTGCGACTAAGAGTCAGTATGCCACAGCTAAAGATCCACATGCCGCAATGAAGATCCCGCATGCTGCAACTAAGACCCAGGGCAGCCAAAATAAATAAATAAATAGATAGATAGATAAATAAACAGATAAATAAAAATAAATCTTAAAAAAAAAAGAAAAGGAGGTCTTTAGGGTGGGCCCTAATCCAGTGTGACTGGTGTCCTTATAAGAAGAGGAGATTCGGACACAGACACGCACAGGCGCAGAGGAAAGGCCAGGTGAGGACACAGTGAGAAGGCGGCTGTCTACAAGCCAAGAGGAGAGGTCTCAGAAGAAACCAACTCTGCTGGCGTCTTGATCATGGACTTCTAGCCTCCAGAACTGTGAGAACATACATTTCTGCTGTTTAAGCCTCCCAGTCTGGGGTGCTTTGTTATGGCAGGCCAAGCAGACTTACTTGTGCAGGACAGTGGGTCCGTCCACAAACACCTTCAATCCCTGCCGCTAGGTGTGGCCATAGGAGGACCAGCTCAGGCCTAGACATCCCCAAGCCCGGCCATCCCCATCCAAGCCCCTAACCCTCGGTTGCACCAGGCTTAAGGCCCAAGGCCTGAAGGGACCCACAGCCCCTCTGCCCCTCTAGTCCTGGAGTCGGGCCCACACCCCCACTGGACAATCTTGCTCAGCGCCTAGAGCTTCAGACAACAAGGTCTTCAGGGCAACCACCCCATGTGACAACCTCTCTGTCAGCCCTGGAGAGCAAAAGGGCTTATACTGCCTTCAAAACACAAAGGCCCGGCTAGCACCCTTCCTTCCTTCCCTCTCGGTGCATCTGCAGGGGTAGACACCATGTAAGGACGCTTCTCAGCCTTCTTGCCTGCCCTGCTGTCATCCTCCTCCCTCCCTCCCCCTCCCTTCCTTCCTGCCCTCCCATAGCCTCAGGACTCCTGCCACTGCAATGGACAGAACCTCACTTTAAACCAACTGAAGAGAATTGGTTGACTCATACGACTGAAAAGTTTGGGGATAGAGCTGAAGAGTTAGGGTTGGCCTCAGGTCTGGCTGATTCAAGGGTCTCAAATGACATCATTAGAGCTCCATTTCTCTTTCCATTCTGTAAATAGACTATCCTCATACAGCAAGCATGAGGCCCACAAGCCAGCAAAAGAGTGCCACAAAAATCCCCTGGGAGAATCCCACTGAGACAAAGACATATGTCCATTCCTGAGCTGTGGCTAAGGGGACGGGGGACATACTGATTGGTCAGGCTTGAGTCACAGGCCCCTCAATGGGGAGTGGAGGATGGGAGCATTTTTCCCCATCCACAAAATAGAAATGTATTTCCACAGGAAAGAGATGGTCTGTTATTAGATAAAAGGAGAGGGAGTGTGCAAAGGTCAACTATGGTCTTTCATTCTCTCCTCCCTTCCACACACCTTAGAGTCTGCACATCACTCCTGGCTGACGTTCCTCCCCAGCTTCACCTTTCAAAGCTGTTTTCATGTTCTCACACACAAAAAAATGGTCTTTATCTGGGTAGCTTGGAGGGATGTGGAAGAGGTATGGGGTAGGTACAGCTGTAGGGATCGTTTCATACTTCATAAGTGTATTAGGCAGCTACTACTGCAATAATGCTGCATAACAAAGCACCCCAAAGCTCGTTACAATAACAATAGTTTATTTTTCTCTTGAATGGGTCTCTGGGCAGATCTGCTTCAGGCTGTAGGATGTGTGGGCTCAGCTCCTGGCTGTGGGTGGTATCCAGGTCTGCTCCACATGTCTCTCCTCCTTCTTGGACCAGCATTTTCCTGAGGAATGGTGTGTGAGAGGCCAGGAGTACAAGAGGCCAGACCACGCCATGCATGCACATTTAATGTCTCTGTCCCTGCCATGTTTTATTCCATTGGCCAAAGCAAGTCATATGACTGAGCCCCAAAATCAGCAAGACAGAGAAGTAAAGCCTTCCCTGGAAGAGGGAGGGAAGAGAATAGTTGCTGAACAATCTTGCTCAGTCAGATGGTGGGATCCCACTGGAAGTTTCTCTCAGCGCTGAGCAGAGACAGGGAGACCAGTGGTCAGAGATCTCAGGCAGAACCTGGGCAAAAGCTCTCCGTGCAGTCCTGGAAACACTCAGAGATAAACACAGGACAAAATTCAGACCCAGAGCAGGCCAAATTCTGCCCAGCTCTGCCCAGCTCTGCCGTCCACCAGCTGTGCAAGCTTCGGCACCTTCCTTAACTTCTCTGAGCCTATTTTCTCATGCAAAAAAATGGGGGATTCCTACCTCACTGGGAGTGCTGTTCAAACTAAATGAGAGAGGAATTTGAGGTGTGCAGCTCTGTGCACAGGGTTTTATATCTAGTCCCTCATTGAACCTTCCTCTGAACCTCAGTTTCCCCATCTGTGAAGTGGGAGTAACAATAAATACCTCACTGTAGGATTTGGGGGGGCGGTTATCTGGAGAAACACTGTGTGCAAATGACTGAAACATTAAAGACACCAGGGCAGAGCATCCTTGCTGTTCCTTCCAGCTGCTCTGGGACTCAGAAAGTTCACTCTCCCAGGCCTGCAGAGCTGAGGGTGGCCACCGGAGTCTAGAAGATTACGAGCTGCCTGGGGAGGAACCACGGGCTGCCTGCCTGGCTGGGGCCAGTACTTTTATGCCTCTTTCTGTCTGGGGAGCCTATGAGTCTTCCGGTCCCTTTCTCTCTGATGTTCAACCCTCAGGGAGTCCTGCCTCCCACCCCGATCTGAGGCCCCAGGCAGTGTGATGCAGAGTGGAGAGTTTGGAGGGTGCACGGACCTGGGGTGGGAACTTGCCCTTCGCCTTCCTAGCTGTGTGACCCTGAGCTGTTCACTGACCTCTCTGGGCCTCCCTACCCTCTTCTGGATCCTCTGCTGAGAGGTGGGGGGAGGACCTCTCTCTACAGAAGCCCAGCACTCCCCAAAAGATGTTGTAATTGAATCCCATTTTCCACAACCCAGGGGCTGACAGTTGAAAGGAACCCCGCCAAGGGCTCCCTGAGATAAGGAACGAGGAAGCTGGCATGTAAATGGACCTGGGCGCCAGCCTTCCCGGTGTGGTTTTTAAACTCTTTAAAGGTGGGGGCAGGGACATCCCTGGTGGCGCAGTGGTTAAGAATCCGCCTGCCAATGCAGGGGACACGGGTTCGAACCCTGGCC
Source organism: Eubalaena glacialis (assembly GCF_028564815.1). Taxonomy (NCBI): domain Eukaryota; kingdom Metazoa; phylum Chordata; class Mammalia; order Artiodactyla; family Balaenidae; genus Eubalaena; species Eubalaena glacialis. Next base: position 12,593,900 of record NC_083726.1, read on the forward strand.
CGGGAAGATCCCACACGCTGCGGAGCAATTAAGCCCATGTGCCACAACTACTGAGTCTGCGCTCTAGAGTCCGCGAGCCACAACTACTGAGCTGGCACGCCTAGAGCCCGTGCTCTGAAACAAGAGAAGCCACCGCAATGAGAAGCCCTCACGCCACAACGAAGAGTAGCCCCCGCTCACCGCAACTAGAGAAAGCCCGTGCGCAGCAACGAAGACCCAAAGCAGCCAAAAATAAATAAATAAATAAATAAATAAATAAATAAATAAATAAATAAATTTATGGGGAAAAAGAAAAAAAGCTGGGGCAGTCAAGCCTGCCCTTGGGGACCAGGACCCCTTCCCAGGGCCTGGGAGAATGCTGGAGAGAGTGACTGTAAACAGCACCCACCCAGGTCCTGGGATGCTGCACCGTCATCCTCTGGGCAAGGTGCAGAGAGAGAGAGAGTGGGTTTGGGAGAAAGAATTTCTGAATGTTACTATAAATTAGGAATAAACTTCTCCCTGACCCCAACCCTCCTGCCCACTTTGAGATTTCCTAGAAAGGCAAAAAGTAAAGACCTGAGGTCCCTTTGACTACTTCCTGGTTGCTAGACTGTGCTTCTTTGCATGTGTCACCAAGCCAAGACTGGACCATATGGAACACAATTGCTTTTGGGTTACATTATCATCACCCCCATTGTACAGATGAGGAAACCGAGGCTCAGAGAAGGCAAGCATTTGCCTGCTCCCAGGTCACAGAACAAGACAAGGGCACAACAAGAGCTCAGCCTTTGGCTGCCTGGCTCCAATTTTTCGTGCTCCAAAAGGATCGTCTGAACTTCCCTTTCATATAAGTATTGGTCAAAGGAGTCCATTTCTCTGGTGCATCTACAGTACGATTTGGGTCACAAAGAAACAGGAGGGTTGACACACTTTGCTTAGAGTAGGAGCTACTAGGGCCTTTCCTGGCCACCTGCCACCCATGCCACGGTTTCCCTCAGCAAAGTGCTTGGTCTGCCACCAGATAAACTTTCCTATTAAACCAGAATCCTGGTTCAAGAGGTACCACCAAGCCCCAGCCCCCCCCAGATCTGCTGGATTGCCCTGGCACTGTCCTCTTTCTCCCCCACTGAACCCCAGAAATGAGCTGTCATCAGGAGAGGGTGGCCACCACTCCCCCACCCTGGGAACAAGAGAAGGGTGGGCAGACTGCCCAGGCTGATAAAAGAACCCAGAGCCACCGATGGATGTCTCCTTATGCACCCAACACATGCTCATGAATTGTGCACAGTTCCTTGGGCTCGCTGTCGTGCAGGCAGGCACTGTCTCTGTCGTGACTGGCTGTGCTGCTCTGGCCAAGTTGCTCGACTTCTCTGAGTTCAGCGGGAGTCACACCACCAACGCCTTAAGATGGGAAAGCGTGCTTGTAGACAGCACGCTCTTGCGCAGACATCCACTAAGGCACCTCAGCTCCTGCTGTCCCCGCCAGGCTGAGGTCGGGGGGTTGGGCGGGAGAAGGGAGATGCTCAAGGGACCATTTTCCTTCAGTGTCATCTGTTTGTTCAACGGAGGGCTGCGACAATCCCCAGGACACCCTCGAGGTGTAAATATTTACCCATCGAGAGCTGTGGGAGGCCCCGGTCCTGGGGTGAAGTGAGGTCCTGAAGAACATCCCCCAGGGTGGAGCAAAGGGAGGGGGCAGAGGTGGAAAAGGAGGTGAAAAGAGGAGAAATCACACAGAAATATTTCTGAAGGAGAACAAACTCCACACGTGGCAGAACTATTTAACCATTCTGTGTGCACAAGAGCTGGCCATGCCAGCACCAGGGTCACGGCCCGGAGAGCGGGTGACAGTGGCTCTGGAGCAGAAACACACACATAGGGCAAACCAGGAGCTGGAAAGTCGATGAAGAGCTGGGCTTCTGCTCCTGGAGGCTTCCTTGTCACTTCACACGTAACGCAGAAAGTTAAGAGCAACGGTTGTCATCATGGAAGCCCAGCCCCATGCCAGGCACCTTCCCACGTGGAGGCAAGTGTGATCCCTAGTCTCACTTCTCCAGGGGGCACCTGAGGCAGCCACCGGCCTCTCCTCCAGCACGTGTTCACTGGTATGGCCCCGATGGTCCTGGGCGGGAAGGGGTAGATGAGTGAGACAAAGTTCCCGTCGCGTGGAGACAGACCTGATTCAGAGTGTGACACCAGCAACGGAGAAAGTGGACAAAGGGGCGTGATCCCGGCCAGTGCGTGAGGGGCGGAGGGGAGTGAGGTGTATAGAGGGATCGTGATCTGGGCAGGGGCTCGGCAGGTGCAAATGGCTGGAGGACCAAGCTGAGGGTATGTGGGGAATCGGGGAGCAGGACAGAGTCGCTGGGACGTCCATAGTTAAGGGGACCATGGGGGGAGCAAGGCGGGGTCATATATGCAGCCCACCGGGTAAGGCAGGCCCTGGGTTCAACCCTGATCTGAGTCCAAGCGGGTTTCACACAAGGGTGGAGGACAGGATTGGAGCAGAGGGAAGAGCAAGGGCAGAGGCCAGGGACTGAGGCTGCCAGGGCTGTGGGACCCAATCCCTCCCAAGCCAGGCCCACCCCAGCTGCCCTGCAGGACGAGGCGCCCCAAAGCGGATCCCGGTGGGGCTCAGACAGCCCCCCGAGGAGGCCAAAGGGCCTGATGGCCTCTAAGTGGCCTTGTCTATTCACAGATCGGATGGTAGCCTCTTTCCTAGTCACCCGCTGGTCTCAGTTTCTCCCTCCTTCTCCCGAGAGAGGTGATCATTCTTTTAACCCACTCAGCAGCCGCTGCTGACAAAGCCAGGGTCACGTTCATCTGTGCTGAGAGCCCCCATCTGCTTTGCCAGCGGACAAAGGACAGACCAGTTAACAAGCGGGGTGGGGGCAGTAAGACGGTGACAAAAAGCACAACCCAACACGAAGATGACCCAAAAGCCACCCCCTGGGAGCTCCGTCCACCTGGAGGCTGCCCTGTGCGAAGCCACGTGGGGCTTATCCCCTGTCGGAGGAAACCAGAGACAGCAGAGCAATCCTCTTGGACCTTCGAGGCAGGCCTCCCTCCCCACAAATGCACAGCGTGGCATTGGCAGAACTGCCTGGCAAGGGGGCTGAGTCTGTATGACTGGCTAAGGGTGGTAATCTCCCCACACTGAAACCCAGGAGGTCCACTTAAATATTCCGGTTGCCATGGCAACCTTCTGGGCTGGCTCTTCCCCTGTCATTCTCCATCACAAACCGTGGTAGGAAGTTTTTGCTTCAATTGGAAACTTATGGTTGCCAAGGCAACCACCTTAGAGCACCCTGAAGATGCAGGTGGGCTGCAGGTGAGGCAGGGATCTGTCTGTTGGGGGCCCGAGATGGCTGCATGATGGGCCGAGGAGGGGTCCAGGGCCATGATGCGCGGAGGTGAACACATCTGGGGTTCTGGAAAGAGAGGACGATGGGCCTCCACAAACACACTCATTCATTCACTCCCTCGCTTGTAAGTCATTCATTCATTCACTCACCTGCACACTCACCACTTGCCACTTGAGCATCCGTTCTGTTTTCTGGCTCTTTCTTGCCTGCGGGCTGGGCGGATGGAGGAGAAACCAAGCCTCCACACGTGTACAGCCCACATGGAAAAGCGGGAACAGAAAGTGCCTGGCTTTGGAACCCGACAACCCTGGGTTTTTGTTTAGACCCTTGACTCTCTCCTCTTACAAATGGAGTGTAAGACTAGGACCTGCTTCTGAAGATGCTGGAAGTAACAAACACCCAAGTGCCCATAACAAGGCACGGAGACAGGTCTTCTGCCCCTGAGGAGCATGTGGGCAGCAGCTGTGGCTCCAGCGTGGTCCTCCAGTGGCGGGGGAGGGCTGATCCTGAGGGGGGGCAACTTGGAAACTGGGACTGGGCCAAGTCAGAGGGCGAGGCTGGTGAGGTCCTCACTCACTCGGAGAGACAGGAGCCCTTCCTTCCTCCCTTGAGGTCGGTCCCAGAAGGAAGCGAGAGAGGAGTGTGATATTCCAGGAGGGCCTCCTGGCCTTCGCTTTATCCCAGCAACCCCACCAGGCAGCCTTCTTTCCCCCAGTTTTGCAGATTAGGAAACTGAGCCTCAGAGAGGTGGAATAAGGTCACCCAGAAAGCAAGCAAGTCGATGCAGAATTCAACCGTGGGCTGCGCTCCTTCCAAAATCCCTCATGTAATTCTCACAACAGTCCTAGGAGGCGGATTCCATTATCCCCACTCCGTGGATGGGAAAAGCCAACCAAAGTGAGGTCACACAGCTCCCTCCCATGCCCGCTCGGCCCAAACCCCCAGATCTGGGACCCGAGTAGGCCTTTCCAGCCCAGAAGTCACTGGGCAGAGGGACGGAAGGGGAACTGACATCAACCTATTATTTCTGCGCCACCCTCAACCCTCACCAGCCTGGCTTCGCTGGGACCCGGGCCTGGCCTCTGGTGCCGGTGCGAGATGGGGGAGAGGGGCTTGGGCAGGGCCCGCCGAGCTCCTGCGGCCACACGGGGGTGCACACAGGCTGGAAGCCAGGCAGGCAGCTGGGACAGGACAGCCCCATGTCCTGCTCCTTCACTGGAATTGTCAATGCCAGATGTCCGGGCAGTGCAGAACTGATCAGAAGCCCCTTAGAAGTGTGAAGGCTGGGGGTGGGAGAAGGGGGGAAGGAAGAAGGTGAGCTGGGAGGTGCAGGAGTTGCGTCTCCTCCCTGCAGAGGAGGAAAGCATAGTTCAGACACATGAAGCTATGCATCCAAGGCTCCCAACGACCAAAGGACATGCAGATCTGAGACTCCAACCAGGCCTCTGCCTCACCTCCGGGGTCCCTCCGGCTACAGAGGGGATGTTTCTGCTTCTGAGCTCCGCTCCTCTTGCCCCCCACACGCAGCGAGGGCAGCCCCGGGCAGCAGACCTTCAACAGCACGTCAGGCCACCAGCTCCGCTTTCTTCCTCAAACCCTCCAGGCCTCGTCCTTCCCAGGAACTTGGCCCTCGCTCGCCTTCCCGCCCAGAACGTTCCTCCTCCAGGTGGCCACTCACACTCCATGCTGGACTTTGCTTACACGTCCCCTCCTCTGAGAGGCTTCCCCTGACCATCTTACCTGACACAAGCACCCCCTTTGCTTAAAATAATCAGCTTTGGGGCGGGGGAGGGGGTGCCAGACGAATGAGGCGAGGCCGCTGTGCTGGGTGATGGGTACCTCGGGGGGTCATCGATCGATTCTCTGTAACTTTCTCTATGTTTGAAATTTCCCATAATCAAAGTTTTTAAAGGGAATTCCCTGGTGGTCCAGTGGTTAGGACTCCATGCTTTTACTGCTGTGGCCCGGGTTCAATCCCTGGTCAGGGAACTAAGATCCCACAAGCTGTGCAACGCAGCCAAAAAAAAAAAAAATTTAAATAACAAATACTAGGGAAGTTCCCTGGCGGTCCAGTGGTTGGGACTTCGCCTTCCGATGCAGGGGGTGCGGGTTTGGTCCCTGGTCGGAGACCTGGGATCCCACATGCCTAGCAGCCAAGGGGCCGAGGCATGAAACAGAAGCAATGTTGTAGCAAATATAGTAAAGACTTTAAAAAAGTAAATAAATAAAATAAAATAACAAATACTAGAAACTGACATTCCTTCCCCCCACTCTCTATCCCATCACCCTGTTTTATTTTCTTCGTCGTATCTGACTCCACCTGACATCGTGTGTCTAGCTGACCATTTGTAGGCGGCTCCATGAGAGCTGGGCTTTGTTTTGTTCACATCTGAATCCCAAGGGTCTGTGCCGGACACAGAGTTGGTGCTCTGTAAATATTTTCCCAGTCAGTGAAAGAATCAGACACGGCCATGGAAGTGCGTTCTGAAGAATAGCAGCGCCGTGGTTCGGGCTTTGGGCCTGGGCCAGTTTTAACCATAGATGTAGGATTGAGAGTGGGATGAACGCATTTCCTCATTTATTCATTCCACAAATGTTTAGGAAACCCCTTCTTGCCAAGTCCTATGCTGGCACTGGATTCACCAGGCTGGGTCTCTGGGGAGTGTGCTGGAGATAGGCCAGGTGCTATGGGAACCCTTGGAAGGGAAGCCTCACCCCGTCTCAGGCATCAGGGAGGGCCTCCTAAAGGGAGTGGTTTCTAAGTTTAATCTTAGGAGGAGTGGCATTTCTCCAGGGGAAGAGAAAGGGTGTTCCAGGCAGAAGACACAGCCCAGCCAAAGGCCCAGCGATAGGACGGAGCACGGGCCCTGGGAGAACTGCCTACGTCGGTGTGACTGGGGCCGAGAGCGCCAGGGAGGCGCCCAGGGGGCCAAGGCGGGGGTGTTCAGCATGGACCAGAGTGTGGAGGCCTTGATGGGCGGGCAGAGGAACCTGGCCCTGTACCAAGGGTGACGAGGATAACAGAGAGGGCGCTCCTGTCCCACCTGCCTTTTTTTTTTAATTGGGGTACAGTTGCTTTACAATGTTGTGTTAGTTTCTGCTGTACAACGAGGTGAATCAGCCATACGTATACATATATCCCCTCCTTCACCTGCCACTTGTCGGTGCCAACGACGCAGCAGCTCATTCTCACTCCTGGCTTTTCGCGCTTGGTGTTCCCTCCACCTGGAATGCTCTTCCCTGTCTGCACATGGGCTCTCCTCATCCTCCGGTCTAGGCACGAGCCTGGGCTGCTCAGAGAGGCTGACCGTGACCAGCCATCAGAAGTGGCCGCCTCAGGGATTATCTGTCTCAGCTCCCTCTCTGCCTCTTGCTGAGCCTGGGACAGGTTCCCTCACTGCTCCCAATTCTTCTCCCTGCACCCACCCTGTGTGTCCTGTGGCTTTGCAGGATCTCCCCACCCCAGAGGCAGGGTATCTTTTCCCAGCACACTGATGATGGACTTGATCATGAGACTTGCTTTGGCCAGTGGAATGTGGGCAGAAGTGCCCTACTTCTGAGGCTTAAGAGGCCTTCCAGGTTGCTCTCTGCCCCCTCACCCTTCTGCCATCCCCAAGGGACAAACTTGTCCCAGGAAGTCAGGGACGAGAGAGACCTGTGGAGCAGCCCTGAAGCCAAGCCCCACTGAGCCCGGGGGCGATCCACTGAGCCCCAGCAGATCCGCAGACGTGTGAGTGAGAATAAGTGATTGTTGCTTTAAGCCACTGAGTTTGGAGATTGTTTGTTAGGTGGCATTAGCATGAGAATAAGTGACTGATACACAGGACTTAACACTTTCTCATTAGTCTACCCATTTCGCCATTGTCTTATCTTACACTAGACCACTGCCCTGTCTTCAGTGCCTGGCATGGGGTCTGATGCGTGGGAGAACTTCAAATATGTGTTGAATGAGTGAATAAATGAATGTGATGTCTGGAAGGGTCTTAGGCAAAGGAGAGGCATGAGTGTACAGGGGGGTCAGGAAGATGATTGATTGCTGTAAGAGGAGACAGACGTGGTGGGGGAGGATTTTGCAAAGGGGCCAGGGAGGAAGCTCCTGCCACGGTCCAGAAGGGGACAAAGGTGCCGGGACCCAGGAGAGAGCAGAGAAGGGTAAGCACAAAGCTAAGCCTGACTTAGCCCGTCCTGTAGGCCAGGTTCTCCCTACCTCTCACCTCGTTAAATCCTCACAACCACCCTACCAGGCAGGTACTTTGATAATCTCCATTTTCAAAAAGAGGAAACTGAGGCACAGAGAGAGTCAGAAACCTTCCTAGGCCAGGCAGAGAGTGAACGGCCGTCCAGCCCTGGCATCCTCGTGCCACCCCTCACCACCACCACTCCAGTCTCACGGTTCAGAGCAAACGTCAGCAGACCTGAGACACTGAGGGCTTTGTTGGGGACCGAGAAATTCACCCCCAGCACACGGGGGAGGAGGGGACGGTTCACCACCGGAGGGAAACCAGGGAGAGTGTGGTTGCTTTTTGTGGTTTAATTCAACCTGCTGGGTCATGGCCCTGGATTGCTTACTGGGCACAGATGCCAGGCTCCAGAGGCCCCCGACCCCGGCTGTGCTGGAGTGAGGCAGAGAGGCGGAGGGCTCCACAGCCCATGCAGCTGCCTTTCCCTCCCTGTTTCTGTTTCCTTGCCACTCCCGAAAATAGCACTACTGACCCACATGTAGACCACCCACACCCTTCCGCAGGATTAGAGACAAAGCAGAGAAAACACTGTAGTGACGGAATCGCAGGCACCAGTGAGAGAACAGGGGAGAAAACCCAGGAGGAGAAGGGGGTCTCTGTGCAGGTCCCCAAAATCTCATCTGGGTTAGGAACCCCAAACTGGCAGGGAGGAAGCATGGATAGTAACACTACCATCTGCTCTGCTCTTTTCAGTTTACAAAGCACTTTCCTACACATCCCCGCGTATAAACCCCACAGGAGGTTGCCGTCTTCCCCAGGAAAGATGAGGAGACTGAAGTCCACCGACTTCTTCCGGCGCACACGACCTTGAGGGACCAGAGCTGGCTTGGGGCCCCGGTCTAACTGCCACTCCTGAGCTTGTTCTGCGCCCTGAGTCCAGTGGGTCATTTCCAGGAGGTGGAGGTGAGGGGGGTGCTGAGACCCCAGGAGGGCTCGGCAGGGGCGCAGGGGCTTGGTGACCCACCGGGCGCGTCCGGGCAGCAGGTCAGGGGAGGGGATGGGAATCTTTAGAACAAACCTCACGTTCGGAGAAGACTCTCAGAAAAGACTTGGGTGATGAGATGCTCAGAGAACAGAGGGAGAGAAGGATGAAGGCGGTGAGGGTGAAGTAACGCCGTGAGGAAGAGATGCTCGGGCTGGGCTTGAAGAGAAGCCAGTCTGGAAGGTTCTATGGGCGGAGTCCAGGGATGCTTCCAGTTCCTCACTTCCTCCTCCATCAGACCGGCAGCCTTTTGTTCCACGAGGCGCTTAGGACGTGACTCTGCACACCCTCCAATATTCCTCGGCGAGATTTTGCTCGGTGGTTTCTGGGGCGGCCTCGCCTGCAGACTTTGAGTTGCTCCCGACTCATTCATTCACTCATCCATCGACTCCCAGGCTGCCTGGCACTTCCAGGAGCTGGAGATGCAACAACTGCTGGACGAGGTCTTACGTATGGGCAGGGTGGGAGCCAGCACGAGGCGCAGGAGAGAAGGCTTCTTTTGCTCCCACACCTGGGCACCTGACTTTCTCGGTGGGGAATCCAGGAGTTAGCATGTTCCAGCCAAGAACTGGTCACAGTGGCCCACTCTCTCCTCACGACAGCCTGGCATTCCCCAAGCAAGGCTTTGTTCCTCTTGCTCCAGACGTCGCTCCCTATTAGATCTGCCCACCAAAGGAGAACACACTGGCCCCTGTCCATCAGTGACCCCTGGTGGGTCCTTGGTTTTATTTGTTCCAGTGCTTAGTACAGAGCCGGGCACGAAAGGTCACCGTGGGGTGTTTGCTGATTGGATACAGACAAATTCGTCTGTTCAGTACATATCTAGGTGATGCCTGCTATGTGCAAGGCTCCGGGCCAGGCGTTGAGCACACAAACCAGAAACAGCATCGCAGGCCTGCAGGAACACAGGGTCTGGGGCTGGTGACAGGCACAGGTCAAAACATCGCAATACGACGTGATGAGGAACCACATCTCTGTGGTCGCTCCAAGTTTCCGAGTATCAGGTATCACTAAGAATGTCTGCTGAACTGAATTCAGGGGCTAAACGCCCAAAACGTTTCCAAAACACAGTCAAATGCATCTAACACCGTATTACATTTTCCTTTATGGCCCAGAAGGACCATTAGGACTGTGAGACACTCTTATTGCCATTTCCCAGGTGAGACAACTGAGGCTCAGGAAGGTCACACAGCTAGGACATGGCAGAGCTGGGGGGCAAACTCAGACCAGTGTGACCCAGCATCTATATTCTTTCTATGACAGTCCAGTTCCTGTTCTCCAAATAGCCTGGGCTTTCTCCTGCCTTGTCTTCCTCTACCAGTTGGAGAAGACCCATCTGCAGCAGGAGGGAAGGAGCCCAGCACAGAGACACGCAGAGCCAAGAGGTGCAGACCAAACAGGAAAACGGTAGCTTTCCCGGGGCCCTCCTAGCTGACTCCCATTTGCATCTCATTGGGCAGAGGTAGGTCACATGGTCAACCGAGCTGCAAAGGAGTCTGGGAGGTGGGTGCGTTCACAGCCCCCAACACACCTGGCCTTCTTTCGAAAGGAAGAAGGAGGATGAACGTGGCTGGGCAACTTTGCTGTGCCTGCCTCGCTCTGGATGATGGTGATGAAGATGATCACTATGGTGATGATCATTATTATTATGGCCATTCCCTGCTGGTCCCCAGCACACCTCCCAGGCCCAAGCCAGGAAGGCACTTTCCCCATCCCAGCCCACCACACACACACACACACATACACACACACACACACAGACCCGGCAGAAGGGACTCCCAAGCCCCCATCCCAGCCACTCAAGGCATAGGTCACAGGGGCTCCCTGCCAGGCTCAGGACCACAAGAGCCCAGGGCCCCAGGATGTGTCCAGACAGGGTTCCCAGCCCTGCACCTCCCCCAGCCCCAGCAGGAACAGCTATTTTGAGAGCAGCTGGCTGGCAGGTGGCACCTCGTGACGGAGCAGTTTTCATCTGAGCCAGGCGGACCCTGGCTGATGTCCTCTGCTCTCTCTGCCTCCCCCTCAGGCCACCTGGCAGCCTTCACTCCCCAGCCTCATGCCCCCTCTCTGCGTCCTCTCCCTCCCATAAAGCTCTTCCCAAACTCCTCCTCCTCCTCTCTCTCTCTCTCTCCCTCTTTCTCTCTCTCTCTCTCACCTGCCTCCCAGTTCTATTAAATCCAGCCAACATTCCCTGAGTCCCTAGCAATGACCACAGATCTGATGCTGACGAGGACTGAGACTTCACTGTCTGCCAGGCACCAGGCTATTCTTTTATAACATCATCTCATTTCATCATCAAAGCCATTCTATGAGGCATCCCTGTCCCCACTTTACAGATGTGGAAACTGAGGCGTAGAGAGGCTCAGTAACTGGCCCAAGATCACAGACCTAGTAACGGCAGAGCAGGGATCCCAACCCAGGTGCCCCGGCTCCTTCACCTCTGTATCTGCATCCCACTCTTCTCCCCAAGGGCCTGCACTGGGCTCGAGGACACTGGCCTGAGAAAGAGCAGCAGCCACCCTTGAGCTCACCATCCAGAGGGCGAGCGGCGAGGACTCGGCCTCCTGGATGGACAGGGGGACCCCCTCTGGGCCATCGCTGTGCTGGCAGCCGCAGGACTGGAAGGGAAGGAGAAGGTGGCCTCCTGCGTTGGAACAGGCGGGCAGGAGAGGGGGGTCCAGGCTGAAGGAACAGCAGGGTCTGGGCAGGAAAGGTGACACAGGCACAGGGCTGGGGCGGGGGGGGGGGGTGGTGAGGAGGGTGGGGCACTGGCTCAGCCCTGAGAGTGGGCGCTTCCTTAAGTCTGCACCCCAGGTGCCGCACTTGCCACACCCCCGTGCCAGCCCCGTGCACGCCACCAGGGGAACTTTAACCAGGGTGACCTGTGAAGGTGTGAGCAAGGCTGAGGAAGGCCAGGGCCCTGAGATCAGAAGCCACATCCACGGCTGGCAAGAGAAGGGAGCAGCTCCGCCTGGCCAAGGCAGGAGCTGTGGCCTCAGCAGGGATTCGGCCGACAGAACAGCCCGCGGGAGGGAGCCCAGAACACAGTCTCCAACCTCACTGCCCTCCACGTCCACCTCCAGCGTAGCCATGATGCGCATTGGTCAAGCCCAACAGGAAAACAAAGGCCAGGGAGCCTGTTGATGCTTCCATGGTGAACAGAATGATGTTCCCCAAAGGTGTCCACAGATGCATCCCTGGAACCTTACATGGCAAAAGGGACTTTGCAGGTGTGATTCAGTTAAGGACCTTGAGGTGAGGAGATTATCCTGAATCATCCAGGTGAGCTCTATGTAATCACAAGGGTGCTTAAAGAGGGGGGCAGGAGGGTCAGAGTCAGAGAAAGAAGATATGATGATAGAGCTTGAGGGTCACAGAGAGACAGAGAGGCTGGAAGGGGCTCCACTGTTGGCTTTGAAGATGGAGAAAGGGGGCCGTGAGCCAAGGAATGCAGGCAGCCTCCAGGAGCCAGAAAAGACAAGGAAACAGGTTCTCCTAGAGCCTCAAGAAGAAACCAGCCCTGCCGACCCTTTGACTTTAGCTATGTGGGGCTGATTTAGGACTTCTGATCTCCAGAACTGTAAGAGAATAAATTTGAGTTTTTTGTTTTTATATATTTAGTTATTTATTTATTTATTTTTATGGCTGTGTTGGGTCTTCGTTGCTGCACGCGGGCTTTCTCTAGTTGCGGCGAGAGGGGGCTACTCTTCGTTGAGGTGCGCGGGCTTCTCATTGCAGTGGCTTCTCTTGTTGTGGAGCACGGGCTCTAGGCACACAGGCTTCAGTAGTTACAGCACGGAAGCTCAGTAGTTGTGGCTCGCAGGCTCTAGAGCGCAGGCTCAGTAGTTGTGGCGCACGGGCTTAGTTGCTTCGTGGCATGTGGGATCTTCCCAGACCAGGGCTCAAACCCGTGTCCCCTGCCTTGGCAGGTGGATTCTTAACCAACGCGCCACCAGGGAAGCCCTAAATTTGTGTTGTTTTACGCCACTGTTTGTGGTCATTTGTTACAGCGGCCACCGGAAACCACCACACCGTCTCTGTAGGCCATCCTCCCAGCACAAGGAGCAAGGAGAGAAGGACAAGGGCGGCTCTGGAAGGGCAGACAGAGTAGCCCGCACGAGAGCAAAGGTACAGTGGGCATCAAAAACAAAAAAACAAAAAAAACCACACACACACACACACACACACACACGTGTGTTTAAGGTATGGTAAACTGTCTGCTGGGGCTGGAGCATAAGACACATGGTAGTAGGTGGGGCTAGAGAGGGTGGGACAGGAAGGCCTTGAAACAACACCAAAAGGAGGAGCTTGGACTTCATGCTCAGGCAATGGGGAGCCATGGAGGATGCCCCAGCAGGAGCAGCTTGACGAGCTTTGGATTCCATCAGATTGCAGAGGGATTGGACAGGAGTGGGGAGGCTGGAAGGGCAGAGGGAGGAAGCTAGTCGACATGCAGCTGTGATAAGCTGGCTGCCTGATAGGAAGGGCCCTCTGAACAAAAAAAAGGGACCCTACCTGTGGTTTCGGGTCTCCTGTAGGCAGTTCTAGCCCTGGCCCATTGGTCCCCGCCCAACCCTCACACGCATGCCATGTTCCCACATCCAGGTCTCTGTACCTACCGCTTCCCTGGCCTGGGGACACCCCTGCTTCTCCTCCCCATTGAGCTTTCCCAGTCTGAGAGTTTCAGTTTGAGGGCACCTCTTCCAGGGAGCCATCCCTGATAAGCCTCTAAAGCCACAGGGGTCTCAGGAACCATCTCACCCAGCCCCTCCCCTGCTCTCTCTTTTTTTTAAATTAATTTTTTAAATTGAAGTATAGTTGATTTACAATGTTGTGTTAGTTTCAGGTATACAGCAAAGTGATTCAGTTATATATATATATTCTTTTTCCCATATAGGCTATTACAAAATATTGAGTAGAGTTCCCTGTGCTATACAGTAGGTCCTTGTTGTTTATTTTATATATAGTAGCGTGTACATGTTACTCCCAATCCCTAATTTATCCCTCCCCTCCTCTGCTGCTCTCTTGCATCCCTCTTCACCTCTGCTCACATGCCCCACTGCCAGGATGTTCATCACCTGGATTCAAATCCCACCCCCTCCACTTCCTAGCAGGTGACTCACCCTCTCTGCCTTGATGTCTCAGCTGTAAACTGAGGACAGTGGTAGCACCTACTCGGTAGGGCTGTTGTGAGGACTAAACAGACACGAACACACGGAGATCCGCACAGGGCCTGTGGGGTGCTGGATAGGCAGCCAGCAATGTGTGCATCTGCTGTGATGAGCCCCAAAGTGAGGGCTCAGGGGTGCAGGGCCCCTTCTTGCGCTGAGCTGGGTGTAGCCTTATGCTCACTCCTCTTGAGGCAGGAGATAGTTGGGCCCCAGGCTGAACAGTTTCTCCCCTGTGGACAGGAACTCCATAATAGCAGAAACTCCATAAAAGCAGGATGATGGAGGAGGCTGGGCCCTGCCCAGATAAGAGATAAAAGACCTCATGTGACTCATTCTCGAAGTCAAGGAGACCTCCCCGACTACACATGCGCAGAAAGGCTCCTTGGAAGTCAAAAAGGGAGGGGGTGCCACCCCATAGTAAGTGATGTCAACCACCCATAGGCCTCTTCACTAGAATCCATCTTGGCTAAGAGATTCACGCGCGCACATACGGACTCAGAACCAGGCAAAGCAAGATGATTGGCCAAAGGAAACCCGGAAGAAACGCCCCTTAAAAGTGATGCAAACTACCACGAGGGCGCAACTCTCTCTCTCAGCCCACCCATGTGTCTATCCACACATACTCTACTCTTTTTTTTTTTTCTCCTAATAAAACATTTTACTTGTTTCACTACTTTCCATCTTTGTGGGAATTCTTTTCTGCAAAGCCGAAGGGCCAGGGCCTTGTCACTGGCCACTGGTCGAGTGGCTAGCATTTGGTGCTCTCACCGCTGTGACCCGACCTCAATCTCTGGCCGGGAACCGAAAGCCTGCTTCAAGCTGCTGCAGGCCGAGGTCACCCGACATCACTCCCACTGGCCCCAGCCCTGCCCCCGGGCCACCAGGACACATCTAATCCGTCTTCCACAAGGCGTCCTGTAAATATCTGAAGGCAGTAATCAGGCGTCCCCTGAGTTTTCCTGCCTCCAGGCAAAGCTGCTCAGTCCCTCTCTCGTACCTCCCACAGTGGGGTTTCCAGACCTTTCTGCACAAGCTCCTTTCCCCAGCACACTCCTGGGCAGGGCTCACCTTGGACACAAGGTCCCTTCACCACACTCCCCCTGGGCTTTGTGCTGGGTTCTGGGGACCCTGAGGCAAGGAAGGTGCCATCCCTGCATCCAGAGCAGCTCTTGAATTCCTCGAAGCCTCTGGAAACAGGAGTCCTGCTCCAGCCTCCTGGGACAAGATTAGTTTCCAGCGTAGCTGTTTGCATTGCTGCAATTGGAATTCTATTCTTTTCTTCCTTATAATTCTTGAATTATAGTTCTTGAGCTGGATTTTGTGGCCTGGCTTTGTGGCTCCAACTGGACTGTAAGGTCCCTGAGGGCAGAGTCCATGCCTCTTCCTATCTTATCCCCCGTAGCACCTGGCGTGCCACAAATATTCCAGCCAGTTCATGGGTCACAGAGGCCCAGAACCTCAGAGCCTCAAGGAGCCTCAGGGATCAGCTAGTTCAATGGTCCCATTTCACAGATGGGGAAGCTGAGGTCCAGTGAGGTCCTGGTGGCTGGTTCACTGCCATTTCCATCACGACTCCCCAGGGGACCCTCTGCATGCTTCTCCAGCCCCAGAAGGGCCCGTATATCTCACTCAGGCTCTGTCTCCAGGCCAAGTCCCCGTTTCTCACGATTTTTTTTTTCACTAACATCCTTTATCACAGGGCCTTATCAAAGACTCTTTGAATATCTAAATATTGTGATATGATATTAGGGGAAGGGCTGGGACCCCAGACTGCATCTACGGTAGGATCACACCTGCATGAAAATGATGTCTGCCTGTGAATTAGGACTGGAGGGAGATGTGGGAAATTGACAGAAGGCAACCAAGGGAACCAGTGGGATTCTAGGGGACTCTCCTTTCTTTCTATTTGAACATTTCCGTGTTACTCTGAGATCAGTGCATGAGCAAGGAGAGTGCAAGCAACACCTCCGTGTGCCTACGCTGCTCTGGTCACCAGGCAAAGTGCGCACAGGGTTCAATTGTATTGCTGCAACAGTCCTGCAACGTTCCTCATCCCCGTGTTCAAAATGAGGAAAATGCGGTTCCCAGATATTTAGGAAAAGTAAGTGCCCAGTTCATGTAGGTACTAAGTGGCAGAGAGAGAACTTGAACGTAAGACTTCCAGTTCCAAGTTCAGTGTTATTCCCTTCAATGGCGAGTGGGGGTGGAGAGACAAGGAAGGTAGGAAAAAGGGAGGGAAGGAGAAAAGACAAAAATTACCTAAATGTGCTACATTAACTGGTTTGTCCCAAGTACACACAGTGCTTAGTACTTGTTGGATGGATGGCTGGAGGACATCAGGCAAGTAGTAGTTCCCGGGGAACTAAGAGCAGGTCATTTCAATATACCCTTCAGCTTCTGTCTGAGAAGCAGTGATGTGGTTGCCTAGGAGACAATGGTCCGTGCCAGGGTCCCTCTGCCTGGGGAATCTCAAACCTTTCCCTTCTGGGCCCTCACTCCTGAGGTGGTGAATGGGAAGATAGGAGAGTGGGAATAGGACAGGTGGGGAATTACCACTAACTTGCTGTGTGTCCTTGGGCAAATTGCTCCCTCTCTGGACCATGCCTAGGAGATGGTATAAGGCCAGGACTTCCTGTGGGTGGGTCTGGTTGGGTGGACAGTGGCAAAGGAACAGTAAGAACACGGGGCTGCTCAGGGAAAACGGGAAGCCGTGGGGTTGGGTTCAGTGCAAACCTTCCCACCGTCACCGCCCTCCCCCCGGCCTTCCATGAAGTCTGCTGCCTCACACTGGAGAGAGGGGTGTTGTAGAAACTGAGGAAAGGGCTGACTTCCACATCTGGGGTGAAGTCACACGTAGCAGAGGGAGCTGAGTGACGCCACGGGAAGCTCCAGAAGCTGGATTCAGTCAGAGAAGGCAGAGCCACGGGGCCCTGAGGGAGGGGAGGCAGGAGGGGCTGCTCTCAGAATTTGTAAGGCCGGGGGCCCAGTCAACACCTGGATCACACAGCGCTAGACATTTTCCTTCTGTCTGGGGAAGCCCAGCCAAAACATCATTTCCTTTTCACTCTCAAGGAGACAGAGGCCCCAGAGGTCACCGGCAGGCCCACAGCAGAAGCAGGCCTAGAACCCGGGCCTCAGCCTCCAGTAGAGGCTGGAGAGGCCTAGTCGAGAGGCTGACGGGAGGGAGCAGGGAGGGCTGAGGCAGAAGCCCGGAGGAGCTCCCCTTTCCTCCACCTGCCCTTCCTGGCCCAGGCATCAGGGGACAGGCCCACGGGACACAGGCTGCAGCAGGAGGGCCCGGGAACATCGCCACCACTGTGTGGACCAAGTTCTAAAATAAGCCCCGCTCGCCGAGAGTGCAGTCACCATGGCAACAGGAAAGCTGTTCCACAGAAGGAATCAATCACCGTCAGTGTCACCCGGAACAGCCTGCTATGGCCAGGCCCTGGGGTAAGCACGTTCACACACACGCTGTCCCACTGAAGCCATCGTCATCCTCACTCTGCAGATGAGGGCACCTGGGCTGGGACAGAGGCCCCCGCCAGAGTCATCCCGCAATGGACAGGAATCCGGAGGCCCGGATCCAAACTCCCATCTCCTTCCCTGTCTCCTTGCCTCCCAGGCACCCCATTTCTTCTGAGCCTCAGTTTCCCCCTCCCCACCCAAAGCATTGTCAGGGGTAAAAATGGGGGTATTTCTGCATCCCTCCAGGGTGGCAGGGTTGGGGGAGCAGGCATGATCGCCCATGAGCAGGGACTCTGGGACTCCTGTAATAATCTCCTGCCCTCTGGGCTTACTTACAGCAATGGCCCTCGTGGGATTCACTAATAGTGCTTCCCTTTGGCAGGTAGTGTTAAACAGACTTGTTAGTTAACACTTTATGAGTGCCCAAGCTTTCTCATCCCCTTCTTCTGGGAACCAGCCCTGTCCCCTGGCCACAATGGCGGGAAATGAGCCAGATCTGACCAATCAGTCATTGACCGCATCTCTCTGACAACTGTGATTGGTCCAAGAGAGAAGGACCAGCCCAGCAGAGCCAATCAGAGAGCTCCCCTGGGACTGATATGTGGTTACCAAGAAAGGAAGCTCTTGCTTTCCCAGAAGGTGGGGGAGGTTGTTGAGTTGGGACTTCCAGTGACCTTGTCCCATACACTGGAGAAGATGTGACTATTTCCCAGGCTTCAGTGACAACAGATTTTATTCTAGCTAGTCTAATCAAAAAGAGATTTTGGGGGGCTTCCCTGGTGGCGCAGTGGTTGAGAATCTGCCTGCCAATGCAGGGGACACGGGTTCGAGCCCTGGTCTGGGAAGATCCCACATGCCGCGGAGCAACTAGGCCCGTGAGCCACAACTGCTGAGCCTGTGCGTCTGGAGCCTGTGCTCCGCAACAGGAGAGGCCCCGATAGTGAGAGGCCCGCGCACCGCGATGAGTGGCCCCCGCTTGCCGCAACTGGAGAAAGCCCTTGCACAGAAACGAAGACCCAACACAGCCATAAATATAAAGAAAGAAAGAAAGAAAGAAAGAAAGAACAGCAAACTTAAAAAAAAAAAAAAGAGAGAGATTTTGTTTTAAAGCATATTAAGTGGCCGAGCATCCAGGAACAACTGCCCAAAACACACTGCAGAACTGGGCCACCAAGGGGGCTGCAGCCCCTGCTTCCATCAGGAAGCTGTGGGAGTCACCACTTGGCTGCCAGCTCCAGAACCATGCCTGCTCGACTTCGATCCATGCAGGGAAACGGGTGCTCTGTGCTCTCTTTCCACACAAAACTCAGTTCCAAATTCTAGTCCATGCAAGTGTTCTTTATGGCAGGATTTATGTTACAGCTGGATCGCTACCTGCAGGAGAGCCTGGAAAATGTTGTGGAGTTTTGCAGCATCTGCAGCACAGAAGGCATGCTACGTGGAGGGTGTGGCCAGTGAGGCACATGTCACAGGCAAAGACTGACTCTCACCATCATCACTGTCATCCGAGGAAATGCTGTCACCACTTCCCACACTGCCCTGAGCTGGAGTCAGGGACTTCGCCTGGGCTCTGCTGTTTCCTCACTGTGTGTCTTCCAGCAAACCATCTCTCACCGTGGGGCTCAGTCTGTTCTTCTGTCATTTGGGGATGTGGAGACCTGTCCCAAATACATCTCCAAGCAGTTATGAAGGTCAAGGTGAGAGAGTAGGTGGGAAAGGCCCTGTCCACTGCACAGACCTGAGCACCTGGGGAAGTTATTACTAGTCAGTAAATGGCTTTAACCAAGAGGAAAATAAACCCAGAGAGGGTGAAATGACTTCCCCAAGGTCAGGTCAAAGTCAGGCAATAAAATGTGGAGGACGAGAAATTGAGACTGTGAACTCTCCCTTAGGTCTCAGGGGAGTGGGAGGGAGCGAGGAGGACCAGGGGGAAAGGGTGGGGTGGCTCCAGGAGGCGGTGGTGATGGGTTGTGTTAAGTTGTCCATGACTGTATAGCAAATTTCCCCAAAACTTAGTAGCACAAAACAACACACATTTATTATAGTTTCTAGGATCAGAAATCTGGGCACATCTCAACTGGGGTCTCTGGCTCAGAGTCTCCCATGAGGTTGTAGTCAGGGTGTCAGCCAGGGCTGTGGTCTCATCTGAAGGCTCGTCTGGGGAGGGGCCGCTTGCAAGCTCACTCCCACAGCTGTTGGTCAGCCTCAGGTGCTGGCTGGCTGTTGGCACTACCAGGCAGCTCATGACATGGCAGCTGGCCGCCAGCAAGCGAGAGAGAAAGGGAGAGAGGGAGGGGCCACTCCCGACACAAGCCACCGTCTTTAGTAACAAAATCTCAGAAGTGATATCCGTACTGTAAGTCCCCTACATACGAACAAGTTCCATTCCGACAGCACGTTAATTAAGTCCAACAAAGTTAGCCTAGGTACACAACTAACACAATCGGCTATATAGTCCTGTACTGTAATAGGTTTATAATACTTTTCACACAAATAGTAGAGAAAACAAACAAAAAATAAAGAAAACATTTTTAATCTTACAGTACAGTCCCTTGAAAAGTACAGTAGTACAGTACAACAGCTGGCATACAGGGGCTGGCATCGAGTGAACAGGCAAGGAGAGTGACTGACTGGAGGAGGGAGAGGAGGTGGGAGATGGTAGAGCTGAAGGATCGTCAGCAATGGGAGACGGAGGGCAAGCTGCAGTTTCACTCATGCCTGACGTTGATGGAACACAGGTTCTGGTTCCTTGCTGGATTCAATTCTATTTACCCTCTTGAAAAAACGATCCAGGGATGTCTGGGTAGTACTGTACTGTGCCAGCTACATCACTGCTGCTTTTACGCTTGCTTCCAGACATTCTGGGCTTGAAGTAAAGATACTGTACTACTGTACTCTATATAGTACTGTAAAGTACACAGAAGCACAGGCTCTTGTAGAGGATGCACGCACGTGACAATGTACGCCAGACACGTGAACTAAACGTGATTGGACATGCAAACGCATGTTCGCATCTTTGAAAGATCGCAACTTGAAGGTTAGTATGTAGGGGACTTACTCATTCCATTTTTAGACTCAAGTCTCTAGATCAGCCCACACTCAAGGGGGGAGGATGACACAAGAGTGCATGTACCAGGAGGTGGGGTCACCCAGGCCATCTGAGAGGGCGCCCACCACAGAGCTTGAGGGAGAAGCCCCACCACAGGTCCCTGCTCCCCAGGCCCAGCCTGCCTCTGAGAAGAAGGTGGGTCAGTGGGGTAAGGGAGGCTGCTCCCAGCTCCTCTGCACCAGCCCTGGGTCCTGTGGGTGGAAAAGCTGAACTGAATCTGCACTTGCTTGTGCCCCTTCCACTGAGGGGAGAAGACGGAGGAGGGAGAACAGGACGGAGTGCAGGGTTACACACATCAGCAATGGCAGCAACGTGGCCCCCCTCAGATTAGGGTTTTCCAATAAAACAGGAGGCCCCGAGGCCCCAAAAGGCGGCGTGGTATCATGGGAGGAGCCCTGGACTAAGAGTCGAGAGGTCTGGGTTCTGACTCTGGGTAAGCCCCTAACTGGCTGTGTGTCTGTGAGGAAGTTACACATCCTCTCTGGGCCTCAGTCTCTCCAGCTGTAACACAGGGGTGGTGATCTGATATTGCCCAGGTGCTCTTGGGCCCCAACGGTCAGAGTTCCCCTCCACGCAAAGGGGATCACGATCGGATGGAGGCAACCTAGGGGTGTGGCCTGGGCTTCCACCACCTGCCCCCAAGGCACCCGCCCCCAGCAGCCCTTACCTTCTTCCCCTCCATCCTCTCTCCCTCTGCCTCTCTCCTTAGTGCTGGTTCCCTGGCCTTCCTTCCTGACCCACCATCTCTGTGTTCACGCAGCCCAGCCTGCTCCCAACCTCCTTCCCTCTCCTCCAGCCCCCCGCCCACCCCACGTGCCCCTGAGCCAGGTGAGGCCAGAGTGGGCTTGAGGAAAGGGCAGAGCGGGTGGCTTGGGCAGGGACTACACCGTGGCTGGAAGCTGTTCAGCGGCTGCCAGGGGTTGGCTCTGGAGGCTGGCCTCTTGTCTTCCTTCCCCAGGAAGGTGGGGGAAGACGCTTGCAGACTTGAAGCCGCTGCTCTGTGAGGTTCCTCCTCGCCCCTCCCCACCCCAGCCCTGCTGCCGCTGAGGAGCAAGGTGCATGTGGGGGCTGTGAATGGAACCGGCCAAGCAGCGCTCTGGCTCCCGGGCTGGGCGCTTATGTAAGTGCTGCCGGCCACCCCCAGCCCCAGCCAGCCCCCTCGGCTCCATCTCAAAGCACAAGGCCACCCCAGTGCCCACACACCAGGCCTACACGGAGTCCCTTCCTATTGGAAGATCCCCTAGCGCTCTGTGCTTGCTCACAGGCTCGGCACCCTTACACTGGCACCAACCTTCTTTTCTGGGCCTTACTCCCCCAAGGCAGGAAGGAACAAGCTTTGTTCTCTCTAGTCCCAGGAAACACAGTGGATGCTCAGTAAATTTTCTTGACTGAACTAGAAAAGATTGATAATAATAATGGAAACATTTATAGAGTATTCACCATGTGCCAACCACTCTCCTAAGAACGTTATACACATTAATGCATTTAATCCTCATCACAATCTTATATTGGAGGTACTATTAATATCTCCACAGCACAAATGCATGAATGAGTGAATGCCATATTCTTGCAATGGGAAGGCACTAACCCACGAGAGATCAGACACATCACCAGGCATAAAGCATGAGAGGGTGTGAGGGTGAGTGATAAGATAATAACCTATTCCCTGTTACATACATCTCTTTCGATTATCACAACTCTCCAGGGAGGTATAAAGGGCAAAAATAAACAAGGTCCTACTGTATAGCACAGGAAACTATATTCAATATCCTGTAATAAACGATAATGGAAAAGAATATGTGTGTGTGTGTATGTGTGTGTATAACTGAATCACTTTGCTGTACAGCAGAAATTAACACAACATTGTAAATCAACTATACCTCAATAATTTTTTAAAAAATACTGTCATAATCCCCATTCTCCCGATCTGTATCAGTCAGGATAGGTAAGATAAAACCATGTAACAAACAGCCTCCAAATCTCAGTGACTTAAAACAACCAAGGTTTATTTCTCACTTGTGCAACATATCCAGTAGGAGGGTGGGGACAGGGATCTCTGCCCCCTGCTGTCCTCGCTGAGGAACCCACCTGGAATTTCTCATCACTGCTCAGGGGGAGGGGAGCAGGAAGAACTATGCACTAGTTCTGAAAGGTCTCCACCCAGAAGTGACATGTTACTTTGGCTCCGATTTCATCGGCCAGAGCATGTCACATAGCAAACTCAAGGGGCTGGGATGTGTAATCTTCGGTGGGCCCAGAAGAAGGGGGAACTGTGGGTCTGGGGGGAAAGTATTGGGTTAACTGAGTCATTTATGGAGTGTCTGCTCTGTGCTAAGCAATGGGAAGAAACACGAAATTTGGCAGGGCCCTGTCCTCCCAGAGCACACCTTCTAATGCGGAAACAGATAAACAGAAGAAAATCACAATCCGGTGAGACCAGAGCTCTGACAGAGGAGAGGGATGCTGAGAGGGGTCCCTGACCTGGCCCCGGGGAGCAGGAGGGCTTCTGAAAGAGGAGATAACAGAGCTGAGTAAGGCCAGCCTTCCAATCCAGATCCCAGGTGGACAGAAAGGACACGGCGAGGCCTGCCCTGGGTGGACCCACCACCCTAAGCCCCCATCTTGCAGGGAACCCCATGGGGACAGGGGTCTAGCCTCGGTGCCCAATGCCTACCATGTGACTCTGGGCACTTCCGCTCTTCCCTCCACAGGGGGCAAATAGAAAGTGGGTCCACACCAGGAACAGGTGGGCCTTTCTGGGATGAGGACCCCTGGAGGAGGAGGGGCAGAGAGAGAATGCAGGACCAACCTCCTTTGTACTGGTGGGGACACTCTTCTAAGTGCCACTGCCCCTTCTAAAGGGATGGGTGGACTTGGAGCTGGGTGTCAGGGGGGATTCCAGGAGCCAAGAAAGACCCTTTAGCTCACCTGGGCTGTGACAGAGACACCAGTGGGAGCCTGAGGGCAGGGGGCTAAAAGCAGCTGGGGCCTGGGAGACCAGGTCACCCAGAAATCCACCTAATTCTAACATCTGGGAAGAGACCCAAGAAACTGTAACAGTGGTCACCTCCAGGGAGGAGAAGTGGAAGGCTGGGGACAGCCTGCAGAGAAGGGGGACTGAGTCTTCCTTTTGTTTTTTCAACCAGGTATTACCTAAGTGGGAAAAAAATTAAACAAGTATATATTTGACTTGAATAAAAATTTCTATGGGTCTAGGCTTTATAAGCCTCTAAGATTGTAAGATCCTTCTAAGACTAGGATTCTCAGAGGCAGCTGGCGAAGACATGGGGCTGAGATGCCCCTGGGTTTGAACCCTGGCTGCACCCATTGCTGTGACTTAATCTCACGGTTCCTCTGTTTCCTGGACTGGAATCGGAGACAAGGATACCCTCTTCCCCTGGAACATTTTAAGATTAAATGAGATAAAGTATGTCAGGTGTCCCCCCAGGGTCTGGGACACCACGAAGCCTTTGTCTAAACAAAGCAGTGGTGAATACCCAGAGCCTAGAGGATTCTCCAGGCTGAGTCCCAGCCAGGGCGTTTCCTGATTCGCAGGGAGGGACAAGAGGTCCCTGGGAAGCCGCTGGTGACAGCAGGTGGGCAGGGAGGGAGGGAAACAGACACTGCTGCTGTGGCTGGTGCTCTGGCGCCCCCTCCTGGACAATGTCCTCCTTACACCCCTGGGAGAACGGGAGGCTTCATTCACTTTTATCAAAAATCTCCCTTTGCTTGGGGTTATTTTTTAAAAAAGGACCAACGCTAGGGACAAGGTAAGAGGCCCACTGGCTGCTTTGGGGCCCCAGCCCAATATACAGCACTTGGCAAAAGTTCCGCAGCTCTTGTCAATGACTTAGTAACCACATTATTAACCACAGGCACCAACCTGCTGAGCCAGAGGCGATGCCTGCACTCTCGAATGAAGTGCTCTGCCTGCCTTGTTTCACTTCATCCTCCTCACACTCGCTCAGTCTGCATGACTATTAACCTCTTTTAAAATCTGGGGAAACGGAGGCCCAGGGAGATAAACTAAACTCAGGGCACACAGCCAGGTTGTGGCGGCATTAGGATCCAGGCTCAGGCCTTTCGGCCTCCACCTCGCACTCAGGAAGGATCAGTACCTGCATCTCCCATTGATAGAGCACTGGCCCTGTGACGGGTACCGAGCTGAGTGCTTTCACACATGCCGTTCAACTCTGATTACAACTCTTCGAGGTAGGTTTTTATTTCCCCCATTGCAGGGTGACCGACTGTCCTGGTTTGCCCAGGACGGAGGGAGTTCTGGGATGTAAGAATTTTGGTGCTAACACCAGAAACGCCCTACCCACGTTACAGACAAGGAAACTGATATCCAGAGAGGGCGATATACTACAAGCAACTATATGCCAATAAAATGGACAACCTAGAAAAAATGGACAAATTCTCAGAGACGGTGATAGACAGCACTGCTATCAGGCGTGGAGCCTGAAGTCTGGCTCCAGAATGAGGCAGGTCAAGTAGCTGAGCAACACAGGCTGAGGGACTTCCCTCGTGGCGCAGTGGTTAAGACTCTGCGCTCCCAAAGCAGGGGGCCCAGGTTCAATCCCTGGTCGGGGAATTAAATCCCACATGCATGCCTCCACTAAGGAGCTGGCAAGCTGCAACTAAAGGAGCCCACCTGTCGCAACTAAGGAGCCCACGTGCCACAACTAAGACCCGGTGTAACCAAATAAATAAATAAATATTTTAAAAATCTTTAAAAAAAAAAAATAAACACAGGCTGAGGGACTTCCCTGGTGGTCCAGTGATTAAGACTCCACACTCCCATTCCAGAGGGCCTGGGTTCGATCCCTGGTCAGGGAGCTAGATCCCGCACGCTGCAGCTAAGACCCTGGCACAGCCAAATAAATAAATAAATAAATATTTTAAAAAACACAAACAAACACAGGCTGAGTTGGTTCCATAAGGAAGAACAAAGTGAGAGGGTGGGA
Source organism: Eubalaena glacialis (assembly GCF_028564815.1). Lineage (NCBI taxonomy): Eukaryota > Metazoa > Chordata > Mammalia > Artiodactyla > Balaenidae > Eubalaena > Eubalaena glacialis. The sequence continues at coordinate 12,619,182 of NC_083726.1, forward strand.
GGGGGTGAGAAGAAACAGTGGGAAAGACAAGAAGCCCTTGAAGGCACTAATAATGTCTCCTAATAAGACCACCCTAGGTTGGTAACCTGGACCCTCCACTTACAGGCTGAGACATTCTTTTCCGTAAAACCTGAGCCTCGATTTCCCATCTGGAAATTGAGGGTAATAACCTTGCAGTGCTGCTCATTCGTACAGCCGGTATTTACCGAGTTCCCACGGCAAAGCCGGCGTGCAAGAGAACGTAAACACAGCAACGCGTAATTAATGCGTGTGAGTCCCTGGCACACAGGGAGAATTCTAGACCCCCAGACCTGGAAGACCAAGCCCTGCAATGGGTGCTTGACTGCCTACAGAGACAGGGAGCTTACCATCCCACAACACAGCCAATCTTTTAGCATGTGCCAATGCATGTCGGTTCCTGTATGTCTACGAACGGTTTTTTTTTAATAAATAAATAAATAAATAAATTTATTTTTGGCTGCGTTGGGTCTTCATTGCTGCGCACGAGCTTTCTCTAGTTGCGGACATCGGGGGCTACTCTTCGTTGCGGTGCGCAGGCTTCTCATTGCGGTGGCTTCTCTTGTTGGAAGCACGGGCTCTAGGCGTGCGGGCTCAGTAGTTGTGGCGCACGGGCTTAGTTGCTCCGCGGCATGTGGGATCTTCCCGGACCAGGGCTTGAACCCGTGTCCCCTGCACGGGCAGGCAGATTCTTAACCACTGCGCCACCAGGGAAGTCCTGTCTATGAACGTTTAATAGGCTTTTATTCTTTTTTTGGCCGCGGCTTGCAGGATCTTAATTCCCCAACAAGGGATCGAACCCATGCCCCCTGCAGTGGAAGCGCAGAGTCCTAACCACCGGACCGCCAGGGAATTCCCACGTTTAATAAGCTTCTACTCTGTGCCAGGAGCTTCTAAGTGTTTTGCATGTTTTAACCCATTTAATCCCCACGGTAGCCCTCAGTATCTGGGCAGGGTTTGGGCTGGAGCAGTCTGTGCCAGCGAAGAAGGAAAAGGCTTTCCGACCAATTTGAGATGTGGACTCCTCCTCGCTCTCTCTGCCTCTGCCAGGGTTCTGCCTGAGTTGGGGTTCACCCTCCTGATTATCACCTGACCCCCCTGATTACTGATCTGCTTCCTCAGGCAAAGATTTCACTGGCAACCTGGCCCAGCCCCGGCAGGACCTCCCTGCCCCCAGGGCTCTCTGGGAGGGGCGGTCTGGCTGTGAGCACCCTCCCCCCTGCAGCGGTGGCGGCATCACCCCGCCCACCCACCCCGCTCCCCGCACTGACCCAGGAAGGCGTTAACCCAGAGAGCAAGCTGAGCATTTGGGCCTTCCAGCGAGCAGCAGCTCCGGCCCTTCCAGCTTCCGAGGTCCATCCTAGCCCCAGGCCTCCCACCCCATCTGTGCCGCAGAACAAGGCTGAAAGTCACATAAAGTCCTCTCTGGAGCTGCAGGGGACGGTTTGAGAAGAGACCCTGGCAAAGTGTCAGGGGTCTTCCGACACTATGGACAGCAAAACATCAGACTTGTCTTTGTCTGATACATGTACCAGGCAGCTCATCCGTACATGAGAGTCCTCAACGCGATGCCACTGCTACCACTCTTCAGCTGTGTGACCTTGGGAGACTTACTTAACGCCTCTGTGCTCGGTGTCCTCATCTATAATATGAGGGTAATAAACCACGAATTCACGGGGTCTCAGGGAGCATCAGATCATAGAATGTACCAGGAGTGCCTAGCACACAGCGGTGCTCGATAAGTGTGGGTCGCTGCATTCGTTCACTCATTCAACAAGCATTGTGCTGGGGAACTAGACTTAACCTACACATGAACTGCCAGGGAGCAGCCCAGGGTAAAGGAAAGCACCAGAAGACCCTGGTCCCCAGGTGAAGCCTGCTCCCAGTAACCCCTCCGGCCTAGACGGACCATGTGAGGCAACGGCAGGAAGGCAGCCACACACAAGCCACGGAGAGGGGCCTCGGAAGAAACCAAACTCTCCAACCCCTGGATCTTGGACTTCCGGCTCCAGAACTGTGAGAAAATCAATGTCTGTTGTTTACGGCGCCCAGTCTGTGGTATTCTGTTATGGCAGCCCTAGCAAACCGCTCCACCCCCACCCCCCCCAAATCCAAAGGACAAGTTACAGGCTCGCCAGAACTGGCCTTTTGCTGAGTTTGGGTGGAAGGTGCTGGTTACCAGTTGACTGCTCCCAGCCAATTCCACTTCCCACTAAAATAGCTCTCGAGACTCAGAACATGGGGGTGGGAATCATAAATTGCCTCTTGCAAAGTTTCCAAATGATAACTTGCTTATTCAGCATTGTGCTCGAATGTTCTAAATGCTCAGTTGAGGTGGCCGATCCACTGTCCCCAGGGCCTGCCACATTCTCCAGCTTTTGTTTTTTTTTTGATTCACAAACAGTAACATGTGCCATGAACTTGGAACCCACTTTGAAATGTTTATGCTTTTTATAAGTTTCATATTAGCATATACGCAGAACACTTCCTGTGTACCAGGCAGTCCAGTGTGCTTTATAAACACTAACCTATGGAATCCTCACATCTCTCCTGAGGAGACAGTATCATCCCCATTTGACAGGTGGGGAAATCAAGGCTCAGAGAAGTGTAGCTAAGTGGCCCAAGGTCACGAGCTAGAAAGCAGCAGAGCTGTAATTTGAGCCCAGGCCACCCGGCTCCAGGTCCATGCTCTTAACCACTATGCCTTATTGCCTCATAGTGTAAGTGAAAAATTGTTCTTTTTGATCTATATCCTATCAAAAGTTGTATTAGAAATCCTTTTAATGTACTCTCTGGCCAGACCATAATGATTAAAACAAACGTCAGGACCTCCCTGGCGGTCCAGTGGTTAAGACTCCGCACATCCCAATGCAGGGGGCACGGGTTCAATCCCGGGTTGGGGAACTAAGATCCCACATGCTGCATGGCACGGCCAAAAAAAAAAAAAAAAGTCTACTTTGGCTCATCCAGACATGAAGGTTCCATTTACGTCATTTATTGTCAAATACAAAACTGACATACATGCTTTTATGTTTAAATACATATATAAAAGTTATGGCATCCCAAAATATAAAAACTCCTTTCATGAGCTGATAGGTGGAATGCTTGTCTCTAGCATTTTTTTTAAATCCAATACTTTTTGTGGTTTTATTTCTTAAAGAGTAGAGAATGCGTTAGGCTGCTACTCACAAGCACTTCTCCAAAATCACACATTTCAAGTGGGGACTGTGTTTACTTCCAATGAAAAAAAGGCCAAACTCACATAATCTTCACTGCACTTTCCTTTATAATACGGGTCTTGAGCACATCTGCACCGTAAGACGTCTGATCCAGTGCGTGTGAACTAACGGGGGACGATCACGTCGAGGAGCTCCTGCTGCGGGTATAAATTAAGCCGTATCTGACTAAGGACAACCGCAGCGGTGTAAGTTTCCAAACCACGGGCAGAGGGCCTAAGTCACAGACCCTCATCAGCTCTCTCCTCACTCATGCTCTTTCTCCTGAATTGTGGACTGGAGATGGGGTACAGGGTGGTTCTCTTAGTGGAAACAGAAGTTCAAAGACCCACAGAAACCAGGGATGGGTGGGGGACAAGGGCGCCAGGCCATCTGGGTAGGAAAAGGTGGAGACAGAATGCAGAAGCCAGAGGCAGTGAAAACCACAGATGCCCAGCCCTTCCTGGGATCCCCTCCTCTGTACCAGGCACAGGCCTGATGGGATATCGGTCACCTCAGTGAGTCCTCATAGCCACCCCAGGAGGGAAAGACTATTTGTCACCTCCTTCTTACAGATTAGAAAAGGGAGGTGAGAGATTACGGGACTTGCCCAGTGGAGGAGTCTGCAGGAGAGCTTTCCTTGGGCGAGGGGAGGGAGAGCTCTGAGAGCAGCGAGGTCTCAGGAGAGGGAGCGGCCTGGGATGGAACCCAAGCTGGGCCAGGACCCATCTGCTCGGATTTCACCAAGACCCCGGGCCCAATCCCGCACTGCTCCCACTCTGGATGCACCCACACAGCCTTCCTGCTCTCCCCTCCAGTGTCTGTGGAGGCTCCGTCGGCTTCCCCAAATGCCCAAGTAGTACACCTTCACAGCCCCTCTGCCTGGAAGGCTCGGGGCTCCCCGACCTGTAGCTGTCCAAGTTCTCAGCATGAGCCCCACTCCCGCCCCCACCAGCCACAGCCAAGCTAGTCACACCGCATCTGGGCCCTCAGCCCTCCGCCTGCCACAGTCGGGCCATCTGCCCCAGGGTACAGTGACTATGCCCAGGAGGGCTTCCCCCTGGACCGGCACCTCCGCCAGGCTGTGGTCCGGGAGGCTGCGTGGTGGGCAGGTTCAGAGCACAGCCGGGTCTGAATCCTGACCCCGCCCTCACTCACTGTGACCCATCCTCTCTGAGCCTCAGTTTCCCCATCTGTAACAGTAACAGCAGCCATGACTGCTGGGGGGACGAGTGCATCCCAGCTTACAAATGTGGGGTGATGGAGCTGGAAAATCACTGCTTTGCAGTCTCCATGGGTTTGGGCACCAACCCTCACTGGCTGAGACCTCCGGTGAGCATATTCCTGGGAGAAAGTTCCCTCTCCATCCCCAAGAAATGCAAACCCAACCTGGCTGCAGGGTTAAGGCTCCAACACTCCTCAAACAAAGGAACAGAAGGATGGGTCCTGCAATGAATGCAGCAAACACTCAAGTGTCTCTGGCTGCACAAGATGAAAGGTAAAGAGGAACCGGAAATGCTCTGATGCTCTCAGGAAGGTCAGCATCCAGACAAGACAACAAAGCACTGTGTGAAAGATTCTCCTCCAATTATCAAAGCAGAAATGGGCTTTGAACACGAGTGAGTCAGAGGAAAGCTGATTTAGCCCTTCTCATCTCTCCATTTCCTGGAACGGTGCCGTCGGAAAGAGCTTTAAGCAGCTGGAAATTGTGGCACAAAAATACACTTGTGATTCAGCAATGACCACACTGGGGCATCAAGTCTTCCTGTTCAAGTTTTTAGGAAAATCAAATCATCTTACTCTGGGTTTCTCGTGATTGTCTTCCTTTTTACATGGTAGTTATTTTTAAACACTTTAATAATTTATTAGAATAAGATGTTTAACACATATTGGTATATTCGTGCTTTGCTTGAGGTTTTCTATTTCCAAATGTATTTTAAACATCAAATATTTTATTTCACTGATATGTTTTTAATTTTGTGAATTCTACCTTTTTAAAAACAAAATATACTCATATTGGTATTTCAGTATTAGGCAAAATAATGACCAAAAAACTGGCATTGGGCTTCCCTGGTGGCTCAGTGGTTAAGAATCCACCTGCCAATGCAGGGGACACGGGTTGGAGCCCTGGTCCGGGAAGATCCCACATGCCGTGGAGCAACTAAGCCCGTGCGCCACAACTACTGAGCCCGCGTGCCACAACTACTGACCCTGTGCGCTAGAGCCCACGAGCCACAACTACTGAGCCCGAGCACCGCAACAACTGAAGCCCATGCACCTAGAGCCCATGCTCCGCAACAAGAGAAGCCACCGCAATGAGAAGCCCGCGCACCGCAACAAAGAGTGGCCCCCCGCTCGCAGCAACTAGAGAAAGCCTGCACGCAGCAACGAAGACCCAACGCAGCCAAAAATAAATAGATAGATAGATAAATAAATGTTTGAAAAAATGGGTAGATCTGAATAGATGTTTTTCCAATAAGACATACAGATGGCCAACAGGTCCATGAAAAGATGCTCAACATCACTAATCATCAGGGAAAAGGAAATCAGAACCATAAGGAGGTTATCACCTCACACCTGTTAGAATGGCTACTAGCAAAAAGACAACAAATAAGTGTTGGTGAGGGTGTGGAGAAAAGGGAACCCTTGTGCGCTGTTGGTATGAAGGTAAATTGGTACAGGCACTAGGGAAGAGTATGGAGGTTCCTCAGAGAATTAAAAATAGAACTACCGTGTGATGCAGCAATCTACTTTTGGATATTTATCTGAAGAAAACAGACACACTAACTCAAAAACGTATCTGCACTCCCATTTTCATTGCAGCATTATCTACAATAGCCAAGCTACGGAAACCTAAGTGTCCATCAGTAGATGGAAAGATAAAGAAAATGTGGTACATATACACAACAGAATATTGTCCGGCCTTTAAAAAAAAAAAAAGGAAATCCTGCCATTTGTGCCATGGATGGACCTTGAGGGCACTGTACTAGGCACACCAAGCAAGACGCAGGAAGAGCAGTACTGCGCGATCTCACTCACAATATGGGATCTAGAACAACAACAACCACCACCAAGCTCAGAGACAGAGAACAGATTGATGGTTGCCAGAAGCAGGAAGAGGAGGGGGCCGCAAGGGACAACACACAAGTGAAGGGGGTTAAAAGGTACAAACTTGCAGGTATAAAATGTGCCACGGAGATGTAATGTACAGCACGGTGACTATGCTAATAATATATACTGGGTATTTGAAAGTTGCCAAGAGAATAGATCTTAAAAGTTCTCACGACAACAACAACAAAAAAGCGTGTAACTACGTATGGTGGCGGACGCTAACTAGACCAAAAAAAGAAAGAAATGGCAAAATAAATTATGGCATATCAAAAAAACCAAACAAACCTGGGAGTTCCCTGTTGGCCTAGTGGTTAGGATTCCAGGCTTTCGCTGCTGTGGCCCGGGTTCAATCTCTGGTCAGGGAACTGAGATCCTGCAAGCCACATGGCTAGCCAAAAAACAAAAAACCAAACTCAGGCCCAGAGAAGTCAGGAGCCTCACCCAAGGCCACACAGCTTGCAGGTGGCCCGCCAGGAGAGATCCAGCCTACTGAATTCCAGCACCCCTCTCTTACCTACTTTGCTCTAAGTCTCAGTGAGAATCCACCTCCCTGAACCCAAATGCCATCAGTCTCCCCACACTGCCTGGTCCTTCCTGGACATTCACTGCCAGTAGCTCTCTTCTCCTAAACTCAACCCTGTGTCACCCTCATTTACAGATTAGGAAACTGAGGCGTGGCAAGTTTTGGTGAATCCAGCCAGTCTGATGTAAACCCACGGCTGTTGCCCACACATTAGCTGCTGGGGAACAGCTGCGGACTTTCCCAAGCACCTCCACACACTGGATCTTGTTGAATTCTCACCAGTGCTGGCAAGAAGCGGGCTGGACCCTCCCCACCGAGCAGCTGCAGAACCTGAGCACAGAGGTGAATGCCCTGCCCGGGAGCCCAAGGGGCAGATGCAGGTCAGAAACCCAGGTCTGTCAGATTCCAAAGCCTGTCCTTGCCCCGCATGAAGGCAGGATGGGGGTGACAGGCCACCCAGTACAGAAGCCCACAGATATCCAAACATACCACGGCTTTATTATTTCAATAAACTCCAAAAGCACATTTCCTGGATCTGCACGCTGAGGCAGAAGCCAGAGGCAGCGAGGCAGGGCAGCTGGGGTCCCTCCGTCCAGAGCACGTGGGAGGCTCAAGGAGGTGGAGGTGGGGTGACAACGGCATTCCTGCGGCGGGAGGCGCAGCTCACTTGAGGCGGTAGAGGACCTTACGCTGCATGCGATGCTGGATCTCGCCCCGCCGCAGCATGAGCTGCAGGACCTTGTGGATGGCGTGCTCCGGGTATTTCTGCAGGACACGGGGTCGGATGAGGGGCGTGCCTCCCACGGAACCCCAGACACCCCTCCCTCCGGAAGCCTAGGTGCCCCGTGCTCATGGGGAACTCTCCAGCCTTCACATCCTACTTCTTTGCATCCTAAGACAGGCTCACACTTCCTGAGCGCCTACCACGTGCCAGGCCCTGTCCTAAGTCTTCACATACTTGAACTCGTTCTATCCCATAACATCCTTACGCAGCTGGTACTGTGATCATCACCTTTCTACAGAGGAGGAAACTGAGGCACAGAGAAGCTAAGTCACTCACTCCAAGTCACACAGCAATTAAGTAGTAGAGCTGAGACCTCAGTTGAGCCCATGTGACTCTAGAACCCACGCTCCTGACACCCCTACACCCCTCTAAGTGTCTGTCTGCTCACCTCTCAAACGGGCGTGGTGCCACCTATTGCATAAAACTGCTCTAGGGACCAAGAGGAGATGACGCACATGAAAGGGAGCTGAGCCCAGAAACTGGGATTGTCCCTATGACTTCAAAGACGGTGACAAGTTCCGCATAGCTTCTAGAAGGCCCATCCCTTCTCTATGGGGTCAAGAGCACTGTCCCCGGCGAGCTGGGTGGCTCACCCTCCTGGCTCTGCCCCTCCCTTCCCCCCACACACAAAGGCCAGGCGATGAGGGGAAGGGAGAGATGGAGGGCTGGGGAAGCCTGGGAGACTCCAGCAGGACCTCAGCCACCTCTCCCCTCCCCCTAATGTGACAGAGAAAGTCACAAGGGGAGGCACACTGGGGACAGGCCCGGGCCGAGGAACAGCTGCCCCTTCCCCATCCTGGGCCTGTCTGCTGAGCAACAGGACGCGGTGTTAGGTGGGTGGGAACCAGGCCACAGGGAGCCCGCAGGACTCCCACCGGGCCCCCAGGAAGGCCCACCTGCTTGGTGAAGTCCTGGACGATGCTGTGCTCCGACACCTGGGATCCAATGGCGAAGCGGCGCTTGAGCTGCTTCTCGATGCGGCTCAGCAGCTCCTGGTCCTCCTGGCTGGTGAAGCCCTCCACCCCTGTGGGTGTGAGGAGGGAGACGGGTGGGTGGGGACCTCAGTCTGCCCACAGCGGGTAAGAGGGAGCCAGGCCCGGAAGAGAAAATGAGAGGAAGAGCGTGCCCGGGGACAACCAGGGCCTGACCGAGGAGATGACCGACAGAGACCCAGAGTCAGGGACGGGGCAGAGGTGTGGGGAAGGATGCTGCAGGCAGAGGGCACAGCAGGTGCAAAGGCCCGGAGGTGGGAAATATGCCCATCTCGATCAAAACCCGGTCAGGGGGCCAGGGACATGGCCAGAGTGGGGGCAGGTCCTGTGGGCCCTGGAGGCCACGGCACAGGTTTTTTTGATTCTGGTGAGCGGAGCAGCCACTAGAGGGCTCTGAGGAGGGCCACGAGCTGACGACAGAACCTGGCCCCCAGGCAGCTGCACAGGCAGCAGGAAGACTTCCTGGAGGAATCTATCTCAGACGGAGAGCTGGAGGGGACCCCGCAGTGACCCAGAAGGGCGCGCAGGCTGCCCCGGAGGCCACATCTGTGAGGCGCCCCGAGCAGCCCAGGCAAGCAGGCTCGTAATTTCCAACTATTGCCCCAGGATGGATCTCCCCTGCTGACCCAGGCCTGCAGAGAGGGTGGGACCGTGGTGGGGGAGCCACTGAGACGGACGTCAAGGCTCCAAGTTGAAATGAGTCTGCAAGGCAAACTCTTACCCAGCCTGCAAAGCCCAGCTCCAGTTTCACTGCCAGGAAGGCCCTCCAGGGCAGAGACTGAGTCATCTTCACCAAGGGGACGGCGGGGTGATCAGACCCCACCCACCTCCCTGGCTCCAGCCACTGGCCCTTGAACACGCCGAGCCTGCTGTCCTTGGGGTCTTACCACTCAGCCCTCGCTCTACGTGCGGTGCCCAACCCCACACTCCGGGGAGCCCTGTGTCCTCACTCACGCCAGTCCCTGCTTCCTGCCACCTCCTCAGAGCCCATCCTGGACCACCCGAGGGGCAGGGGATCCCTCCCCAACATTCCTGACCTGCTGGACTTCTCCCCTCCGCGCTCTTTACCCCCTGAGCTTGATTCGTTTGCCTCTTTGCAGTGTCTCCCCCGTGGAGAAGGGGGGCCTCACAAGGCGCGGACTTAAGAGATCTGCTCACTCCTAGACTCCCAGCACCTGGAACAGCCCGGCAAATTCTAAGCACTAAGTACCTGCTGGGGAAGGAATGAATTCGTCCCAGGGGAGCCTGGCACAGAATCAGTGCTCCAGAAGGTTGCTCAGAGGCTGAGCCCGAAACAGGCAGCAGGACTTGCGGCAGCCGGAACCCCGCTGGCCTCAGGGTCAAGAGACCTGCATTCTAGCTGGGCGAACGGTGACCTTGGGCACTGTGAAAAGGCCTCTTTGGGTGTCAGTTTTCCCGTCTCTAGGAGGTGAAGGGCTAAGTGCCCAGCCTGGCTTCTGGGGGTTTTGAGGGCAGCTGTAAGTGAAACGGAGGAAGAGCTCTGGAAGCACTCAAATGGTTACGGCTCAAAAACAGGGGTGCAAGCAGACTTCCCTGGAGGTCCAGTGGTTAAGTCTCCATGTTTCCACTGCAGGGGGTGCAGGTTCGATCCCTGGTCAGGGAAATTCCACATGCTGCGTGGTACAGCCAAAAAAAAAAAAACGGGTGCCAACTACCATTCTTAACAGATGATAAAATTGTGAATTATAATAAGGAACTGGGTCAAAAGAATTGTGCTCCAGAGTCTGGAGAGAGGCTGTTCTTCCCATCTTGGGGGAAAATGGCTGGTGGGGGCTGGGGACAGGAGAGGGGCTTATTCCCAGGAGGAAGCGCAGAGAAGCAAATGCAGAGACGCAACAAGCACAGCAGGTGTCCAGCATGAGCCCTGCCCACGGAGCCCACAGGCCACCCGAGCCTGTGTCCCTGCATCTGCTCACCTGACAGGGTGCCGGACAAGGCGGCATCCAGCGTGGACACCTGGAAGAGCCTCAGAGCCTCCTCCACGTCCGCCTCCGTGGCGAAGGGCTGCAGCTTCATCTTGCTGAGGGCCTCAGCAATGCGCACGATGGCCTCCAGCTGCCTGTGTGGGAGCGACGGGACGCCAGGGCGGACTCAGCCCATCTTCTCTCCCCATCCCACCCTGACCTCCAGGAGGTGCCTGCCCCAAGCAGTAAGACTACAGGGGAGACTGCTGGCCGTCCCCGTGATCCACCTCTCTCAGTAACAGAACCCCGACTTCTATTCTAGCACGTGGCACACACCTAAAAGACATTTCCCAGACTCTCTTGCGTCTAGGTGTGTCTGCGTGACTAAGATGTGGCCAGTAAGCTGTAAGTCCAAATATTTTATGGGAACTTCAGGAAGTGTCCTTAAAAGATGGACCTTTCTTTTTCTTCCTCTCCAGCCACCTGGAATGTGGAGGTGATGGCTGGAGTTCCAGCAGCCATCTTGGACAATGAGGATAAGGGTGAATCTGAAGGAGCCCAGGTTGCTGATGACTGAGGAGCCATCACATAGGTAGGGCTACCTACCCTCAAATGTTTTTACAGAAGAGGGAAATAAACTCCCAATTTACTTAAGCTACTTCATGTGGGTTTTCTATTACATACAGCCAAATCCACTTCTAACTAATCAGTGCTGGAAGCAAGATTCAAACGAGATAGGTTCAAGCTCTTAGTCACTCTACTGTATAAACTCACAAGAGTGACAAGAGCTAACAGCTGAGAAAACTGAGGTCCAGAAAAGGAAAGCAATTTCCCTGCAGTCACACAGTGGGCTGGAGGATAGGACCAGGTCTCCTGACTCCCAGCCTGGACCCTCCTTCACCCTCAGGCTTCCCGGCGATGGGGGAAGCTAGACCGAATTCAGAAGAAAGGGTTCCAGATTTTCTCAACAGTAAACAAACCAAGAGATACAAGTAGTCAGGGAGGCCACTGTTTTCACTCCCAAAGGAGTGCTCCCTGCCCAGCAGCCCTGACCATGGCCTGCACCACGCAGTCAGCAACAGCCCTGGCCCCAGACTTGCTGGGCACATCGTGCCTTGTAAACCGAGGCCATCTGCCCAGCCCAGCACTGGTCCGCCCGCCTGCTCACCGCACGGTGATGGGGATGCTCGAGCGGCGGTCACTGTCCCTTTCGTGCTGACGGGCCCCGCTCCGCATGATGATGTACCGGTTCTTCAGCTTCTCTGCAGCCCCTGCCGACAGCCGAGGGCCACACTTCCTGCAGGATGGGGAGTGGCTGCCATGAGGCCAGGAAGAAATCTTGGGGTACCCACCCCATCCCCGGCCCTCTGCTGGCTTGCAGACATATGCTTTCCGGGCCCACCAGACGGTGGCCTCACAGCGGTCCTCCCCCCAACACACTGAGGGGCAAGATGCACAATGACACCCACAAGAGGCTCAGAGACCGCTGTTCAGGGCAGGGAGCACGCCAGACTGGGGGTGGGGGAGGGTAGCAGCAGGGGTGTCTGCTCAGGATCTACCCCCACCCTATCCCCACCAGCCCGCGGCCCCGCCCCAGCCAACTGAATTGTCACTGATTTAAGGGAAGCCTTAGATCACCTAATCCAATCCTCATTCTGAGGATGAGGTGAGCAAGGCCAGAGGGAGGGAGGAAACTCCCCATAAGCCACGTGGGACCTGGCATCAAGGGAGGACTAGAATCTGAGGCTCTCAGACTCACACCCAAGGGCCCAAGCCTCTGAGGACAGGGCCATGAAGAGCTCAGGCATGACAAAGACCCAGGTACCAGCGGGCACCGCACCACCCATCACCCAGGAGGAAGCGGTGAGTAGGGACCCACCTGAATGCAGCACTTCACCTCCCATTAGAAAGGCACTCAAAGACCCCTCCACCCTTGGGTTTTAGTTCCAATAAGAGACAGCTCAGGTGTGTGTCCAGAATCTTGGTACAGGGGCTAAAAGCACAGCCTTTGGAGCCAGGTACCTGGGTTCAAGTCCTGGCTCCACTACCTCCTGTCTGTGACCCTGGACAAGTTAACCTTTCTTTGCCTTGGCTTCCCCATCTGTAAAATGGAATAATAATACACCAACCTCATAGGTCTGGGGAGAGGGATGGTGTTCACCTATACATAAAACTCTCAGGATAACATCTGGCACAGAATAATTACTATGTGTATGACTATTGTCATTGGCCATCTATGAGAATAACAATATTTAAGGTTGCAGCTGCCATTTACTGAGTGTTTACCTGGTGCAGGGCTGTGCCACTCACTCATCATTTTGTGTGATCCTTACAAAAACCCTAGGACACAACCACCCAGGGAAAGCGAGGCTCAACTGACTTGCCCAAGGTCACACAGTGGGGGCAGGAGTTACCCAGAGCCCATGTCCACAATGCCTCCCTGCACGCCAGAGTCAAGTGGGTCTTCGAGACCATCTAAATTCTTTTTATTTTTTTGGCCTCGCCGTGCAGCATGCAGGATCTTAGTTCCCCGACCAGGGATTGAACCCATGCGCCCTGCACTGGGAGCGTGGAGTCTTAACCATTAGACCACCAGAGAAGTACAGAGACCATCTAAATTCTCCACCTTCGCTTCAGAGATGGAGAAACTGAGGCCAAGAGCCACTGAGCGACTGTGCGGGGTCAGGAAGGAGTAGAGCTAAAGTCCTCAGGGCCTGATCTCAGGCCTCCTGAATGCGGCTCTCTCCCACCCCAGGGGAGCCGGGCAGCCCCGCCCCCGTGGGGCCTACATCCAGGACTCACGCACGGCAGTAGGCAATGAACTTCTTTAGTTTGGTCAGGTCGATCTCGCCCTCCACGGCCTGGGTCTGTGTCAGCGCGCTCACGTGCAGAGTGATGACGTGTTTGGCCAGCATCTGGGAGGCGGAGGGGACACGGGGTCAGCCCACAAGGCTTCCCAAGCCAGGTCCCAGCACAGAGGTGGAGCAGGCAGGGAGGGAAGAGCTGCCAGGGCTAGAACTGGTGGAGAGGAGGAGGCCCTCTCTTTTCCTGGGGGTTGTCAGCTGGTAAGACAACATCCCAGAGCTGCCAGGCCCTTCTCTGCCACCACGAGGGGCGCAGCTGCCTGAGAACAAGCCTCCAATAAGGGAGGCCAGGCCGAGCGGCAGAGACAGCGGCGCCCAGACGACCCAGAGACCTGACCCAGCCGAGCCTCGCACCTCCAGGCTTGTCCGTTACGTAAGCGCTGGAGTTCCTTTCAGAAGCTGACTGACCGGAACTGGGGTTCTAGTACTTGCATCCAAAGGTCAACCCCCTCATTTCACACAGAAGGGACCGACACCCAGGGAATGACTGACCCCAAATCTCACGGCACATCGAGCATAGGAGAGGTAGGACCCGGGACGCCCAGTGCAGCGCTCTTGGAATCCACAACCCCGCCTCCTTGGTGGCCCACTCATGGGCCCATCTGGTGGCCAGGACTTCGGGTCAAGCCCCTTGGCTGCCCACCCTCGCCCCCCGACCCCCAGAACCGCGGGCCTGGCTGGAGTCCGGACCCCCACGCACCATATCCCTCTCCTCGTTGTGCTCGTCCTTGACGATGAAGATCATGTCGAAACGGGACAGGATGGTGGGCATGAAGTCGATGTTGTCTTCCCCCTTCGTCTCGTCCCAGCGGCCAAACACCGAGTTGGCAGCAGCCAGGACGGAGCAGCGGGAGTTGAGGGTGGTGGTGATGCCGGCCTGACAGGGAAGTGTGGGGGGCAGCAGAGGACGGGGAGATGAGAACGCGGGGTCACGGCCCTCTCAGGCGTGCACATCCATGCCTACACGCAGGCACGCACACACACACAGAATTCCAGGACCACCGCTGCGGCCGACAGAGGCCGGGCCGCTCAGGGCAGCCTGAGGACGCACCCCGGAACAGCTCTGCCAGGCTGGACCAGGGAGGATGCCCACCTTGGCGATGGAGATGGTCTGCTGCTCCATGGCTTCGTGGATGGCCACGCGGTCGTCTTCGCGCATCTGTGTAGGAGAGAGAAACGTCCACCAGACCCAGGTGAGGGGCCAGGGCACGGTGGCAGCAGGAAACCTTACAGGAGCTACCATTCCCAAGTCCCGACCCTGTGCCAGGCCGATGGCAGGAACCGGGTCACCTCTAGTCACGGGGACAGTGTGTGGGCTTGGCTCTCCTCTCCCCATTCTCAGATGCAGAAACTGAGGCTCGGAGAGGTTTAGCTACTTCCCGATAGTAACGGGAGGTCTCCACGTCAAAGGTGGTTTCTGCTGTCCGAGCACAGAAGGCCACACCCCCAGCCCACGTCCAGTAGGCGCCACCACCACTGAGCCACCACCTCACCCTGCCAGGCTCACCTTGTCAAACTCATCGATACAGACGACCCCACCATCAGCCAGGACCATGGCCCCGCCCTCCATGATGAAGTTCCGGGACGAGGGGTCCCTCATCACCGAGGCTGTCAGGCCGGCCGCGCTGCTGCCTTTCCCAGACGTGTACACCTGGGGGAGGGAGGCGGGAGGGTCAGGGCCCATCATGGCTCCACGCTGACCCAGTAAGTCAAGGGGCACCGGGAGCTAGGGCTCAACCAAGGTCACACATCACAGCTGGCTGCAGAGCACAGACAATCTCAGTGTTCCTCCTCTGATGGGGGGGCCACCCCAGCCCCGGCCTGGCGGTTCTCCCACAGGGGAGCGTTCACATCCATCGCTCACCTGAACCCCACGACTGTCCCATGAAGCAGCCCCCAGGGGCCCGGCTCACGGAGGAGCAAACTGAGGCCGAGAGGAGAGCAGTGACACCGTTCCAGGGGGCCTCAGGGCTGGGTCGACTCCTGACTCCCAGGAAAGACGTCCCCACCCTCAGTCCCTTGTCATCTATTGCTATCGATGTTAAGACTTAGCGGATGGATAACCTGAGACTCAGAGAGATTGGGTGACTTGCTCAAGGCCCACAGCCAATTACCAGCCAGGCTGAGACCAAACAAACCCTATCCAGTCCAGCACTCCACTCGCTGCCCCAAACCTACACACGCCGTCGGTCCCCTTCCTCCTCTATCCTCTGCGGCCCCGCCCGCAGCCTTCCTCTCCACGGCGCAGCTAAGGCGGACAGAGGTCACCCTGGGCACTCACCCCGATGGGAGAGCACTTCTCCACAAACTTCAGCAGCTGGGACTTGGCCGTCCCCGGGTCCCCCAGCATCAGCAGGTTGATGTCTCCTCGGCGAGTGAGGCCGTCGGGGAGCCTGGGGGAAGACGGGCAGGTGGGCCAGGTGAGCAAGGTGAGAAACCCAGGGCTGGTTGGTCACAGCGGTCTGGCTGTCGGCCCCCCGACCTGTCATGAGCCTCAGAGCAGCGGGGGAGGCGGTGGCTCTGGCCTGAGAGCCACGTTCATGGCCAGCTGTGTCCCCTAGCCTCATCCGTGGTGACTTGCCTCCAAGGGAGGGGAGGGTCAGAGGAAATGGCACTTAGAGCTGGGCTCGGGCACACACAGTCGGCATCTGATGAACACCCCCCCCCTCACCCAGCTGGAAAGAAAGAAAGAGAGGGAGCCACCAGCGGGCTGCACGCAGTACTGTGGAGCGGACATCGCGAGGGCAGCCTCCGGGCCCCAGCGCGTGTGCCTGTGAGCAAGTCCCTTTAGCTCCCTATGCCTCAACTTCCTCATCTATGAAATGGGTTCGATTGTAGCTTTCTCACAGGGCTAATCTGGGGACTGACTGGGTTGGAAACACATAAAAGCACTCAGAAGAACGTCTGGCACGTGGTAAGAACTCGGTAACTGGCAGCTGCTAATAATATTATTACTTCCTCTACCTCTACTATTTTATTTTAAAAGGATGCGACGTCCCCTGAGTATGAGGCTTTCACCCGTCTTATTCCTGTGGAGACTTGGGTTCAGAGAGGTGGTGTCTCTTGCCCAAGGTCGCAAGGTAAATAAGCAGCTATCAGAGATGTCACCCCGGACTCAGACTCCAAGCCCAGAGCTCTCCCCTGCATTGGCCAGGCTCCTCACACCCGCCAAGTCCCCAGCCTAGCCAGGGCCGGGCAACTGCTCCGGAGGAAGGGTGTGGGCCAGCCCCCAGCCGGCTGGCAGCGAGCCTGGGAGGCGGGGAGTGTGCCTGAGAGGAGCAGGCGGGGCAGAGGGTCCTGGGCAAATGAAAAGAGCATTCAAGTCCTGACCATTCGGCAGCTGCCCTCCTGCGGGCAAGTCACTCGTTCCCCTCCCCGGACCTGGGGGGCCTGGACACCCACCTCTTTCGGGAACCCCCGAAGAGCAGGCAGGCGATGGCCTTCTTCATGTCTGTGCCCCCGAAGATGGAGGGGGCGATGCTCTTGGAGATGACCTCGTAGACGTTGGGGAGGGCGGCCAGGCGCCGGAACTCCTCCTCCTCCTGCGGGGTCACGGCCCCAGCAAAGCTGCGGCCTGGGCGGGCAGAGGAGGGGGGTGCGTGAGCGCCGAGGGAGAACCTGCTGCCTGTGGCCCACCAGCCGGGGCCGGCCCAGGGCCTCCCAGGGGGCAGGGCCCTCAGCGCCGGGCAGCACAGGCGTCAGTCTGAGCAACGACGGGCCCCGGTCTCCGCAGCAGGCGTGCGCCGCGTGCCGGGGCCCGGCGAGCAGGCGCGGAGTGTGCAGGGCGGGGGGGATCGGGGGAGGGCCCTCAGGCACACCTTCCATCTTGCCGACGGGGGTGACATGGTGTCTCTGGCTGGAACGGCACCGCTCACCCGGCTGCCGTGCGGGACAGAGCGCAGGGGCAAAGGCGGAGACAGGGAGACCGGGACGAGGCCCACCAACAGCCCAGGGGAGGGACGACTGGGGTTCGGCCCAAAGCACACTCACTGGAGCCATCTGTGTCCACCTGGATGCCCAGGACCCGGATGTAGGCGCTCCGGATGCCCACGCCCACCCTGTCGCGGCCCCTGCTGGCGGTCAGGCCAAACTTCTTGATGGAGTAGATGCCCATGATGGTGACCCTGTTCCCAGGGACGACCTTGTCACACAGGTACCTGAGAGGAGGATGGGGAGGAAGAAGGTGAGAGGCTGGTGGGGGCAGGGAGCCCCCGGCTCCCCCGACCCCATCACGCTCGCCGTCCGTCCACCTCGGCATCTCTACACGAGGCCCCACAGGCTGGCTCCAGCCCCCGCACCCCCCAGGGCCCTCTCCCTCTCACCACAACCCAGCCCATGCTTGGACGGCCCAGCTGCTGGGAGGAGGACAGGCCTTGGTCATGGGGGCGGCCTGACCCCTCCACGGGCCTCAAGAGCTCGTCCGTTATGCTGGTTGGAGTTGGGGGGTGCCCACCCCAGCCCCTCAGGTGCCCCGCCTCCATCTCATCTGCTGTCAGACGCGTTGCAGGGCCCCCCTCGGCCATCTCGGGGGAAGCCTTCCTCCTCACACCCTCCCAGCCTCCCTGCAAGGGCCACGCCCCGCTTCTGCCTCTTTCACGGCTCCACGAGCTCAGTCAAGTCATTTTGCCTCTGGATTTTAATTTCCTCTTTAAAAAAAAAAAAGATGTTGAGGGACTTCCCTGGTGGTCCGGTGGTTAAGAATCCACCTTCCAACGCAGGGGACACGGGTTCGATCCCTGGTCGGGGAACTAAGATCCCACATGCCACGGGGCAACTAAGCCCGCGCGCCACAACGACTGAGCTCGCACGCCACAACCAGACAGAAGCCTGAGAGCCGCAACAAAAGATCCCGCACGTCGCAACAAAGATCCTGCGTTGCCGCAACTAAGACCCAGCACAGCTAAATAAATAGATATTAAAATATATATATACATATATATATATATGTATATATAGAGAGAGAAACAGGAAAGTCTCTGAGCCCCTCCAGCCTGTGCAGCACAGAAAGGACACTGGGGCATGTATCCGTAACTCTGCTGCTTAGAAGCTGTGTGACCTCTCTGAGCCTGGGAGGGGATGATAAAGTGATCTGACCTGCTGGGTTACTGTGGGATCAAGTGAGGTACGAGACCCAAAAGTGCTTTATCCACCAGAGAGTCACATCCCCTAAAGGACCCTCACTGTCGTTGTTAACGTTCTATGACTCCCCTCTTCCCAGACCCCACTTCCTCAGCTTTGAATAATCTAATCACAGACCATCTGAATAATCTAATAAATACCGAATATTTAATCTGTGTTAAGGAATTGTGCTAGAGACACAGTGTAGAGGACAAATGTCTGGACACCAAGTGGGGGAAAAGGGGGGTGGGATGAATTGGGAGATTGAGATTGACATATACACACTAATATGTATGAAATAGATAACTAACGAGAACCTGCTGTATAGCCCAGGGAACTCCACTTCTCTATACAGTAGAAACTAACACAACATTGTAAAACAACTATATCTCAACTAAAAAAAAAAAAAAAAAAGAAAAAGGAACCGTGCTACACACTCAACATGCATTTTCCAATTTAAACCTCCCAGCAGCCTGATGAGATTAAGGCCTGTCACTGTCCCCATTCTCCTGGTAAGGAGACTGAGGCTCAGAGAGCCCATGTAACTTGCTCAAGAGCCTGACCTCTACACCTTCCACAGCCACTAAGGAGGCTACTGACCTACGGACCCCCTCCTCCGAGAAACGTGCAGCACAGACCATCTGCACGCGACGTCGGGGTGCGGGAGCCCAGGTGAAGAAGCCCAGTCCACACCTCCACGCCTTCCTCCCAGGTCACCAGGAGGGCACCGGGCTGGCCCAGCACCCTCTCCCCCTTTCCAATCACCCAGCAACATCCAAGGAAGGATCTTAACAGAAAGCCTGGGGTGGGCGTCAGGCTGGAAAGAGGCTCCCCCAGCTACTGGCTGTCCAGCTCTGGGCCTCCCAGTTCTAAGAGGGCTGCGGAGACCCTGCAGGAAGAACGCAGGCTGGCAGCCCAGCCCCTCCACTCACTGAGCCGGTCACACATCGTCTGCAAAGAGGGGTGGACCCGCCCCTGCAGATTATGGGGAGACGAGATGAAAGGAAGCACGGGGGCAGCACCAGGCACGGAGCAAGTGTGCTGTAACCAGCCATCCTCCCCCGCACCCCACTGCGCTCAGCCAGCCACTCGCGGCACCCGACTCAGGGGCACGGCCAGGCAGCTGGCTCACCTGTCGCAGTAGAGCTGCATGTGTCTGGGCATCTCGCCATGGGGCACCGCATCCGGCAGCTCCTGCAGCTTCAGGGTCTGGAAGTCCACGCACTTGCACTTGTCCGGCATGATGAAGTACGGATCCAGCGGGCACTTGGGGCGCCCAGCCTGATCCCTGTCGGTGGGGAGGGGAAGGGTCACCAGAGCTGCCCCCAGAGCCCCAAGGCCAGGAGTCGGCGACAGGACTGGCCAGCAACAAGCTAGGGGTCTCCAGGACCCCGGGAGAAGGCCCTGAAGGAGGGCAGCTCAGCGGGGGATACCCACAGGGCTAGGAGTGGGGAGACCTGCTCTGAGCCTGGCTCCCCCATTAACCTGCTGCGAGGCAGACAAGTCACACTCCCAGCCAGCCCTCCCGAGGGGGTCTCAGTGTCCCCACAGGTGAAGAGGGGCCAAATCGCCAGTGACCTTTCCAGCCCCCCACTCAGATCCCAGGATCTGCCAGTGAGGGTCTGGGCGCCTCGAGACCCTGCTCAGGGTTCCAGGCGTCCACGCACCTCGACATAATGAAATCACTATCCCACTATTACAGCAGCGTTACTGCAAA
Source organism: Eubalaena glacialis (assembly GCF_028564815.1). Lineage (NCBI taxonomy): Eukaryota > Metazoa > Chordata > Mammalia > Artiodactyla > Balaenidae > Eubalaena > Eubalaena glacialis. Next base: position 12,639,449 of record NC_083726.1, read on the forward strand.
GCACTGACTTTGTGCCGGGCACTATTCGATGCACCGGGGACACAGCCGTGAACAAAAAGTCCCTGCTCTTCTGGAGCTCAAGTTCTGGTCATGGGAGGCCAAGAACGCCAACCGGCAGATAACCACACACCAGGACAACAGAGGTACCATCAAGGAGGTGGGTCTGCAAGAGGGACACGTGCCCCAAGCCTAAGGGGGAGGGGCGGGGAGGCACCCCTGTGAGGTGACATCGGAGGAGAAAGCCGAAGGAAGCAGCGAGGTCACAGACTTTGGAGGTCAGAGGAAAGAAAGTTCCGGGCGGAGGAACAGCAAGTCCAAAGGCCCTGCGACAGGAGCGCGCTCAGCATGTTCCAGGAACGGCAGGGAGGCAGGGAGGCTGGGCCGAGAGAGCAGGGAGGACAGGAGGCCACAGGGAGCCAGGAGCAGACCGAGGAGGGCCATGCAGGCTGAGATGGGACTTGACTTTGGGAGAGGCGGAAACGGCTGAATCGCCTGCAGTGTAAAGGGTCACCTGGCTGCCAGGGGGTGGAGAGACTGGGGGACGAGGGTGGGCGGGCGCAGGGGGCACCAGGGCACCACGCCGGGTGAGGGATGACAACAGCGTGGAGCAAGGAGACGTGCCAAAGTGGGCGAGAAAAGACCTGATTCTCCACGTACAAACTTAAGGGCAGAGCGGAAGGGCTTCCTGATTGTTCGGATACAAGATAGGAAAAAACACCACGAGACCAAGGATTTGGACCCGAACACCTGAAAAGATGGCCTTCTCATTTGGGGTAGGGGTCGTGCTGCAGGAGAGCAGATCTTGGGGTGGGATGGAATCTGCCACACAGGGTGTGGGGCTTGTGCAAATCTGCGATGCCCAGTAGACACCCACGCGAGAGTGTCCAGCGGGCAGCTGCATGTGAAGCTGGGGTTCAGTGGAAACACACATTTGCGTGTCCTCTGCACACAGATGGTATTCAAAGCCCGAGACAGGCAAGGGGGTTAAGTATAGAGAAAAGAAGGGTGGCTGAGGCCTGAGGTCAGGAAGCTGAGGAGAACCAGCAGCCAGAGAGGGTAGGGGCCCTTGAGATCAGGGGTCAGCAATGGTTTTCTGTAAGGAGCCAGAGACAAATATTTTCAGTTTTGTGGGCCATGAGGCCACACACTCTGCCTCCGAAGCGCAAATGCAGCCATAGGCAATGTGTAAACGAAGGAGCCTGGCATGTTCTGGGCCTTCCCTCCAGACCTGCCCCAGCGAGCCAAGGTTTGCTGTGGAAGACTCCAGGTGGACTCCCAACCCTGGCTCCCGGCACAGGTTGTCTGGGCGCCCTGGAGGGACAGAACTCACCACTGCAGAGGGACGCCACCGCCCCAGGGCATCAGGTCTGCCCCAGGCCCACAGGGCACACTGCTGCCCCAGCCCCTCCCTGCTGCAGGTGGTGCAGGCCGGGTCTTCCTCCTTCACATCTCCGCTCAGATGTCACCCTGTCACCCCCACCGTGCCGCAGGGCCATGCAGAGCCCACTCACGTGTTGCACTTCCTGGGCAGGGCGTAGCCCTCCAGGCCGGGGCGCATGGCGACGTTGGTGAGGGTGTTGCGGCAGCTGCGGCACTGGACGGAGATGCGGGTGGCCTTAGCACGGACCCCAGAGGCGGCGATGATGATGCCGGGGATCTTCACCAGGTGCGACATCGTGTCCGACTGCAACAGAGCCACGGGGAGGGTGGCTGGTTAAAGGGAGCCAGGAACACCTGAGATCACGTAGGAGAATCTTTTTCTAACGTGTACTGAAGTATTCAGGGATACAGGACCATGTCTGTAACTTACTTTACAATACTTTAGCAGGGGGCTTCCCTAGTGGTGCAGTACTTAGGAATCTGCCTGCCAATGCAGGGGACACGGGTTCGAGCCCTGGTCCGGGGAGATCCCACATGCCGCAGAGCAACTAAGCCCGTGCGCCACAACTACTGAAGCCCACGCGCCTAGAGCCCGTGCTCCGCAACAAGGGAAGCCACCGCGATGGGAAGCCCGTGCACCGCAACGAAGAGTAGCCCCCACTCGCCGCACGTAGAGAAAGCCCGCACGCAGCAACGAAGACCCAACGCAGCCAAAAATAAATAAATACATAAATAAATTTATTTTAAAAATAAATAAAATAAAATACTTTAGTAGAAAAAAGAAAAAAGCAAATAAGGCAAAATGTTAACAGCCATTAAATCCAGGCGGAGGTAGATGGGGTTCATTACACTATTCTCACTACTTTTGTGTGTGTGATTTTTTTTATAATAAAAAGCAAAAAACAAGAAAAGTGCCTTTCATCATCATCTCTTCTTCCCTCTCCCAGGAGCTTTTCTGGGACACACAGGCAGGCTACAGGTTCGTGCTGAGGCCCCCTCAAAGCCCAGAAGGTGGGGAGGGGAGCAGGAGGGGAAAGGTTTGGGAAGGAGGCTGCCCCCCCCAATAAGTGAGACCAGAGGCACGTGTTGCTGCCACGGCCCAGGGGACCTCAGAACTGCTGAAAACCCCCGCCAGAGCTCGTCTTCTGGAAAACTATCTACAAGCTGCAGGAAGCCTAGCCCTCCAGGATCCCACGGTTGGAAAGGACTGAGGCTGCCTCAGCCCGTAAGCCACCCCGACAAGCGATCCTTCTAGAGAGGACCCCTCCTCTACCACAGGACACCCGTCACCCGAGGCAGGCCGGTCACTGGGTTTTCCAGTGGGTCTGAGAATAGGAAGCTTGTCCCACGTGGGGCTGAGCTTTGCTCCTCTGAGGAAACACCTGCCCCGCAAAACAAGTCCAATGCCGCCTCCACAGACAGGCAAATGCGTGATGCTTGGGTGAGTTCCACACACAGTCCCAGGTCCCCTCCCTAGTGCTGGGCACAGGGACGAAGCCAACACGCTCCACAGCCTCGAGAGCCCACAGCCCAGCCCTGCTTCTGGAACAGAACTGCCATTGTGCTAATCAAGGAGGATTTGGCAGGGACCCCAGCCCAGCTGCAGGACACGGGGATTCCAGCAAAGACCAGGGCGTGGCCTTCTGGTGAGTAACACGGAGGAGGTGACACTATCTGGGCCCACAGTTCAAAGGCACAGCCACACGCATCCTTTCATTTGCTTCTCACAACAGCCTTGTGACAGAAGAACCAACGTCAGGCCCCCACTTCCTCCTCAGGAAGCTCTCCTGTCCCACCCCTGCCTGTTGTATAAATTCTCCTTTCACACGGCAGCCCAAGGGAACCTTTAAAGATAGAATCGGCCCATCCTCCTACCTAACCTTCAATTCAAGCTGCATTCCACAGCAGCCAAGGCCCTGGCTATCTGGCCTCTCTACCCGCTCCCTCCCTGCCTCTCCCCCCACCCTCACTCCCTGAGGTCCAGCCACACTGGCTTCTTTCTGTCCCTTGAAACCTGTCGCTGTCCCCACCCCAGTGCCTTTGCACCTGCTTCTCCAGGAGCCTGGAACGCTCCTCCCTCAGGCTGTCACAGGGCTGCGTATCCCTCAGGTTTTCGCACCAACATCACTTCCTCAGAGGGCCTTCTCCGACCACCTCCCGGACCCCCGGCCACTGTCGCATTGCCTGTTTTCTTTGCTTCGTGACTCGTATCACAGGACCTGAAATCCGCTCACTGCTCCTTGTCTGTTTCTCCCACTGTAAGCTCCATGGAACCAGGTCCTGTCTGTCTACAGTGAGGGTCCTCCAGCACCCGGCGAGGGGCAGTCACTCGATAGGTGCTCGTTGAATAAAACCAATAAAGACTGGATGGCAGACTGGCTCTGCCAAACTCTCCCGCGGCCTCATCGCTCTCCAGCCATGCTGGCTGTCCTTCCCTCGGCCTGGCACACACCCTGCCCCACTCGCCTCGCCGGCTTTGTACCAGCTGTGCCCTCCCTGCCCCCCGAACATTCTCTCCCAGCTGTGTGCATGCTGCCTGTTCTCACCCTCAGATCTCCACTCAGATGTGCCCTCCTCAAAGCAGCCTTCTCGATGTTTTCCAGAGGGGCCCCCGCGTTTTCTCATCACCCTCTTGGTTTCTCCCATTGCTCTTACGGTCACCTACAGTTATCATGGGTGATGTTCACCGGCTTATCCAGTCTCCCTGGGGACAGCAGCTTGTCCTGAGTTCACCACTGTTTCTCCAGGACCCAACTCATGCCTTGCCCACAGGAAGAACTCGGCAAACATTTGTCCAACGAGCTAAGTTTTCAGGGGCGCAAACAGGCTCAGAAAGGTCGAGTGAGTTGCTCAGGGTCACACAGCTGGCACCCAGGTCTCTCTCCAAAGCCCCTCCTCACATGCAGCCGCCACCGCCACCCTTCAACTGGCCTGAGTGGACCCACCTTCAGGCTACGGATGCCAGACGGGCTGGCATCCGACTTGAGCATGACTTGGATGTCCTGGAGCACCTCGTCGCCAGCAGGCCGGGGCCGGGTCACCTCATCAGCCACCTCCTTGGCAGCTTCCTCCAGCTGGAGAGGAGGAGGGGGACAGGCTGTGAGTGACCAGAGCGGGGGAGCCCTGGGGGTCTGTGGGGGGCGGGGAGGTCCCACTCACCAGCTGCAAATGCTCAGCCGGCTGCTTGTACAAGTAGTCGGCCAGGTCCTCATCGAAGCTGGCAAGGTCCTCCATCTCCACCTCGATCCAGTACTCCCCCAGGTTATAATGCCGCTTGAGTTCATCCCTGGGGTGGGGGTGGGGGTGGGGAAGGGCGCGGAGAAGAGGAGACAACGCTGGCTGAGGTGCGCCCGCACCCTGAGTCTCCCACACCACTGCCCCGCCACCCCGCTTCCCAAACACATCTAGCTCCAGGTGGTTCTGTTATTTAACCCTGCAGAGGCCCCCCCACTGCTGAAAGGCATCCTCCAAAGAAAGCTCCGCGGAAGGGGTCCAAGCAGTAATCAAAGGACAGTTTAACGCTCACAGACAGGGTTCTGTACGCAGGTGTCTGGAAGACTCTCACTGCAAACCAGTCCTTTCACTGGACTCCTTGGAGCCTTTAACCCTCTCTCAGATACTAACAAGGCACACGGCTAGAACCTGGAGTTTGAAGGCAGCAGAGACCATGCCTGTCTTGTCAACCACCAGACTCTTTTTACAGAGCATCCTATGGGACTATTATCCCAAAAACACATTCGGGAGCCACTGACCTCCTAGGCCTCATCCCTGTCTACCTTATGTCCGGAGCCGCATACAACAGCCAGCCTGGCCCCGAGAGCCCCTTGCTGTAACACGCCATCCCATACCCTGCCCATGCATGCAACTGCTCCTATCCGAAATGCCTTCCATGCTTGACACTCTCCCCTCAGCTCAAGGTCACCTCGGCTCCCCTGGAAGCCTCCCTAACTCCCCTTGTACATTCCTCCTTTGAGGTAATTATCACTTTGTAATTTATTTGTAGGTCCCTATGCCTCATTCCCACTGACTTAGAGGCTCCTTGAGAGCAAGTAGTATGAATCTTTTCATCTTTGCATCTCAGAGTCCAGCACATAGATGGTCAATGTCGGCTAGTGCATGAATACATGGAGGCCGGAGTGGCTGTGCCGTTTTACTGATGAAAAAACTAAGGCCCAGAGAGACCGTCACTTGGAAGTCACTCAGCTAATAATCAATCAGGCCCAAGCCTGGACCTGCAAACTCACGTTCTCTGCATTTTAACGGCCTATGAGGATCTGGTGCGATGGCACCAATGTACAATCACTAGGAACAGGGGCCTTGCCCAGCTCATTCAGTGCTGCAGCCCAGCACCTGGAACAGTGCCTGGCATGCAGCAGGTGCTCAGTCAATTGGAGTTGACTGAGTGGAATGAAGAATGAATGAATGAGTGAAATAAAACATAACTACCATCTTCACCTTTTGCACCCACTGAGAACTTGGTTTCAAGGTATCGCAGACATTACATGGAAGGACAATAAGAAATAGATAAATAGGAACAATCCTGGACGAAGAACCCAAATGACTCACTCAATCGTTAACTTCAGATGTGAAACATACAAAACCATAGCCACGGGGGTGCGGGGCCCCAGTGAGTGGACGAAGCACCGCTGGGACCGCACCTTCCCTCCTGCACCGCTCCGGCCCGCACCTGTACTTGAAGGTGAAGCCCGTGCGGTCCGTGCCCACTCGGTACTGCCGCAGGAACTCCTTGAAGCGCCTCTGCAGCTGCGACTTGCGGGCCTGCCCCTCATCGGCCGCGTTGTCGCCCCCGAAGCTGTCGCTGTAGAAAATGCCGGGGTCGTCGAAGCCCGACATGACTGCACCTGGCGTGGGGACAAGTAGCTGGAGCAGATTCGGGGGGGGGCGGTGATAGGGGCGCGCGGCGTCCCCTCCCATACCTGGGTCCTCGTCTCCGAATGCGGGGCGGGCGTGAGCCCGGTTCCGCCTCCCGGACCCCTACCCCAGTTCTCCCAGGAGAAACCCCTGCCCAGACCTACTGCGCCCCAAATGCAGATGCGTGCCGACCCCAGGGCCCGGCTCCGCGGTGCCCACTCCCCAGCCCCGCTGGCCTCACCTCTCCCTTCCCGCGCTCCCTGGAACCAAAGAGACAAGAGCCCCCACGGTCCGCCGCCGCCTTTCGCGGGAAAAACCAGACGCAGCGTTTGGACGCCGCGGCCGTTGCGCCCTCATTGGTTCGCCGGGACCCCGCGGCCAGCGATTGGACCGTGCTGCGCCCGCGAGTCCCGCCCCCCACGAGCGGGCCGCCGAAGAGGATTGGCGGCAGGGCGCATGACGTCAGGTCTCCTGGCCTCCTTCCGGGCTCCATTTTGCGTGCTGGACAATTTGGCGCGAAACTGACCCGGAGGTAGCGGCGGGGCGGGGCGCAAAGATGGCGGAGGGGCGGGCCGAGGGCCGGCGCGGGCGTGCGAGGGCTCTTCTGTGTACTCTTTAAGCCTTTTTCAAAGTCTCAGGAGGAAACGACCCCTTTCAGAGCCACAGGGCGGAAGAAGCTATAGGTCCCTGAGAAGTACGCCCTTGCCGGGTGTGAGCCTGCTTCCCCCTAGCGGCTGGAGGGGGCGCTGCTTGCCTGCGCTCCCAGCTGTCACCCTAAACACGCTTCCAAAAGTCGGGGATTAATCAGAAAGAAGCCACCTCTGGTCTCGTTAACGCCTCTAGGACCAAACTCAAACTTGGGACTCGAGGGATGTTTTCTTAGACCCAATTGGTGATTTTTTTTTTTCTTTTTTTAGTTGTATAAGAATTTTCATTATTTGGCAATGCTTAAAATTTGTGAAAATTCATGACAAGATTCCCAGCCTAACTTGAAAAACGGGAAGATCTGGCAAAACTTGACGGATTCTCAAGCGGCAATAAGGACTGCATAATCTCCCCTCCCTTCTTTTCCATTCTCACTGGCAACATGAACTATTTTTTCTGTTTATTATTTATTTGGTTGCGCTGGGTCTTAGTTGCGGCAGGCTGGCTCCTTAGCTGCAGCACGTGGGCTCCTTAGTTGTGGCATGCAAACTCAGTTGCTGCATACATGTGGGATCTAGTTCACTGACTAGGGATTTGAATCCGGGCCCCCTGCATTGGGAGCGCAGAGTCTTAACCACTGTGCCACCAGGAAGTCCCGCAACATGAACTATTGGAAAGAACTTTTTATTCCATAGGCTACACTGGCACATACTTACGGCGAGTGTTTAAAACATGAGTCCGTTTATAGGGTTTCAAAACTAGATCAAATGAATCTGAACCTTCAGGGAGTTCCCTCTGCATGGAGACATAGCTTTAACTCATTCTATTTAACAGTTCTTTAATTTTCCACCGTGTGAATAGAATACAAATTATTCAGCCATTTTCCTGTTAGTAGAATTTAAGATGTTTCTCTCTCCTCTCCCTCTCTTCCTTCATCACTACAAACGGTATCAATGCTCTTGTCACAAAAAACTGGAAACAGAGCCCAGGGTGGGAAGAGCTAAGTCGCTATTTTGAATGCCTACCCTTGGCATACATACCTCATGAACAGTGGCTCCTGGACCTGGTTGCACCTTGGAATCTCCCAGGAAGCTCTTTTTTAAAAAAATAAATTTATTTATTTTTGGCTGCATTGGGCCTTCGGTGCTGTACACGGGCTTTCTCTAGTTACGGCGAGCGGGGGCTACTCTTCGTTGCGGTGCACAGGCTTCTCATTGTGGTGGCTTCTCTTGTTGCGGAGCACGGGCTCTAGGCACGTGGGCTTCAGTAGTTGTGGCTCACGGGCTCTAGAGCGCAGGCTCAGCAGTTGTGGCGCACGGACTTAGTTGCTCCACAGCATGTGGGATCTTCCCAGACCAGGGCTCAAACCCGTGTCCCCTGCATTGGCAGGCAGATTCTTAACCACTGCGCTGAAGCTTTCCATAAACAGCGATTCCGGAGTCCTGTCCCAGATCTCCAGAATCAGAACCTCTCCGGGTGGGGCCCAGGATACGCGGGTGTTCTGATGCCACCATCCACAGGCTGGGGTTTGGAGGCCACTGGACCCTCCTACCAGCTGTAGGAGGCAGGTGTATTGTTAGTTTCAAGGAGACTTGAAGTGACTTAACCAAGGTTCCAGACTTAGTGACAAAGCCAGAACTAGGGAGAGGTCTCCTGGCACCCAGTCCTCACTCACCTAGGAGTCGTATAAGGAAAAGCCTTGTCCCCTGCTTTGCTAAATACACCTCCAGCCAAGGGCTTTCACTCTCCCAGATTGGAAGGCTGCATTTCTACCATTTCAGTGGCTTTCAGGACTTCAGAGAGTGGAAAAGACTTGGGTTTACAACTGGCCAGACCTGGTTGAAATCCTTCCTGACCCTCAGCGTTAACACTCCTCACAGCTTTTCTCTGAGGATCAAATGAGATGATATCATGGGTGAGATGATTTGTACAGCATGGGAGTCACTTAGCAAGAATCACAAACACTGATCTCCCTTGTTTCATAATAGTGTTGTACACTGTTGGCATTTTACATGCATCTCATTTGCTTCTCAAAACAGATGAGCTGGGTCTCACTGTATTCATGTTAAAGGTGACAGAACTGAGCCCCAAAAAGGTTAATAACCCCAAAGGCAGAGCTACAAAATGGAGTGGCAGGGATTTGAACCAGGGCTCATACTCCAGTCCCTAGGATTCACTGTACAGGACACAAATTTTATCCCAGAATCTGCTCATTTCAGCCTAACAGGGAATCCCATCCTCAGTAAAGCTGAGTCTTGCATCAAGCAGGGTTCACCACAAAGATCTGCCCACCGAGTGCTTAAAGGTCACCCCCCCCCATCCTCAGAACAAAGCACAACATCCCAAACCAGCTCCTGCCATCCCCACCTTCACCCCTTCTCCCCACCAGGCTTTCAAGAAACAAGTGAGGAAAAGTCAGCTCCCCAAAGGTAACAGAGCCCAAGAAAAACACTTCAGGTTACTATTAAGCCATGTAGTTTATTATTTCACATAAAAGTTAGTGACCAAGGCCACAGTGCTGTTAAACCCCTCCCTCCCACCCCAACCCTGTTATAAAAACAAAACAGAACACAACAAAATACCGCAGCTCAGGCCGAGTCAGGAACGAAAAGTGGCTCCAACAAAAACAAGACGGAAACACGAGACACAACATCTTTGCATATTTATACAAAAATTGCCATGGCCCAGGGGGCAGGCGGTCACAGCATGTCAACAAGGAGACCAGGGACCCAGGGCATTTGGAGGTTCACGACAGCGGTCGCTTCTGGCTACATCTTTTGGGCTCTGCTGCAGGAACGGGGTGGGGAGGGTGCCCTCGGGGCTGGGCAGGACCCCTCGTCCCACTCTGAAGTTCAGGTCATTGGCTGGATGTGCTTTTGGTTGGGGGAGATGCCGCAGACTCCTTTCTTCCAGAGAGAGAGGGACGCAGGGAGACGGCAGGGACCCCAACAGCTGCTCCCACTCCCCATGCCCAAGGGAAGGAAGTCGGCCAAGAGGCTGTCCCTCTCCAAAAAGAGTTCACGGCCAGGAGCCAGCATGCTTCCATTCACATGGTGTAAAGCCCCACGGCGACCGTTGCCACCAGAAAGCTGAACATGAGGACCCATCGCATGAGCGGCACCTGGGAGAGGATGCTGAGCTGGGGCTTCCCCCTGGACGCCTCCGTGGGAGCAGAGTCTGAAAGAGAAAGGGGACAGTGTCAACACCAGGAGGACAGAGGTGGGCCCGTCTGACACCACACAAAGACAAAGCAGAGGGGCCTCAGCAGGGTCTAGTACAGTCCCGCTCAATGCAAACCAGTAGCCCTCTGGCCACTGCTTACATACCTCCGAAGACAAGGAGCTTATACTTCTCCAAACTCTCCAGTCTTCCATTTTCCGCCACATTGTGAGGAAGTACCCTCCAGGGATACCCAGGGGACCACACTTTGAGAACTAGTGCGTTAGGGCCAAGTCCCCTCACCCCCACCAGGTAGCCAATCCCACCAGGACTGGCCACATTCCAACGTTCCTGGGCTCAATCCCGCCAACAGAGGGGTCGACGTGGGCCTAGCACACGTGAGAAAGCCGCAGGGCAGGCGGGCGAGGGTGGCCCCAGGAGCGAAGGCCTGAGGTGACCCGCCAAGCAGGTGGCTGAGCCTCACCCCTCCCCTCCCCTCCCTCAACTCCCAAAGCCACACTGCCACCCACAGGGGTGTCAGGGGACATTTGGTGGAGCACTTTGGTGCTTTTGGAAGTTTCCCAGATGTTCGCTCAGCACAGCCACCCCGTCGAGAGCTGTCTGAGAAGTGTGAGGGAGGGACTAACACAAGACACGACCCTGAGGTTACATGTCTTCCCTGCGTCCATGGCGGGGGAAGAGCTAGCAGCTGTCCTGGGCTCCCTGCCCCATGTCAGGGCGTCTCTCCGTGGGAACCATTAAAAGACCCCCAAAGGAACCTTAATTAAGAGGGGAGAGGGCTTTGCCATGACTTCTGAGAGTCCCTGCTGTGCAAGTCTTCCTTTCGAGCCAGTGACCTAGAACCAGCCCAACCCCCCTGATTCTAGAACTGGGGCGACCGAGGCGTGGAGGGGTCACCCACGTGGCTGCAGTCACCCGCTGAAGGCTGGCCCCACGCCCTCGGCCCACGCCCAACTTCTCGTTTAAAACATTGAGGAGACAGAAGCGTCAACAGGTGCTGGAGCCAGAGAGCTGCGCCATACGCCCTCCAAATGCCGCCCCCTGGAAGCCCTCACCTTGCGCCCTGCTGCCAGCCCGCCTGCGAAGGTCTGGTGCCCGCGAGGGGCTCTGGTCCTTGGCGTCCTGAGTCAGCAGCCCCTGCAACTCCTCAAACAGCTGCAAGACAAAAGACACATGTCTCTGTGAGAGGTGGGGACCGGCCGGCTGAAGGGAGGTTTGAGGTTTGGTTGGGAAACATTAGGACATACAAAATCACAGGAAAAGATACTGAACATCCACGGACCTTTCACTCAGCTTAAGAGATAAGACGTCACAAGTCCATCTGACCCGCCTGCCTGCTCCTCCCCAAATGCTCCCCAGTAATAGCCATCCTGAATTCAGGGTTCACCATGGCCACTCATGCCCTTATGTTGCATCCCTCTGCAACTTATGTCACGAGTGGTACCCTAGCATGCACTCAGTTCTCTTGGTGAGATTCGCCCCTGGTAATAAGTGTGCTCCACGGTATTCATTAGCCAGGGTTTACAGATGAGAAAACTGCAGCTCCCAGAGATTCAGTGCCTGGGGCCGAGGCTAACCCAGAGGTCAGGCAGCACAAGCCAACCCTCCCATGGGGCTCTGGCTCCAAACCTCCCATTCTTTCTACACCACCTCTCTGAAAGACAGATTTTCTTGGAGGACTGACCAGGTTTTGTGGGCGATGATGTTGTTTTTTAGGGGAATGCAAGGGAGGGGGGGCATTGCTCTGTAAGGAGTGCTCGGACCAGGCTCTTCTGGGGGCCCAGGCTGGGAATAAAGAGCCAGGGAGAGCATAAGCTGGGAGCCCCAGTCCCCACGGGGCCTCCAGGTGGGGGGAGAGCGATGGGATTCTACAACATCCAGATTAGAAGAAACCTCACCCGCCCTGGGAACACACCCACCCCCAGCTCTGCCCAAGAAGTCATCATGCAAGGCAAGGCCTTGCTTGAAGCTCACCTTCCCCTAGATTTGAGGCACTTATAGAAAGACGCATCCCACCTCCCTGGCTGGGCTGAGAGGCCCAGAAGGCAGAGGCCATGTCTGCAGCACCCATAACCCCTGCAGTGCCAACCTGGCTACACACAAATGCACAGGCAACTTGTATGTTGTCACAGAGGATTGTCACAGAGTGCCACAATGGTGATGCTCACGCCCCACAATAACCCTAGCTAATATTAGACAGCTGATGCCATGCCAGGCCGTGCTATTAGGACCTGATTGATTTAAATTCACTTAAACCTCACAACTCTTACGAGGTAATGTCATTTCCCCTTTTTACAGATGGGGAAACTGAAGTACAAAGCGATTAAGGGATTCACCCAACATCACCCAGCCAGTAAGTGGCAGAACTGGAACCCTGGCCCCCGAGCCCCTGCCCCTAACCGTGACCCTCGGCCCCCCCTCCCCTGCTCTGCGTGAAATGTCCCTGGAGGAGAAGCTGGGTGACGCGGCGGCCACGCAGGGCGGCCAGACCCTCACCTGGATGTTGAGCAGGAAGGCAGTCTTGGCCTCATCGAGGACCCTCTTCTTGACCTCGGGGGTCATCTCCAGAGTGTTCATACGGGAACGGTACAGCTGCTTGAACTTGGTGGCACTGCCGACGTTGGGGAAAGTGAAGAAGGCCAGGCCCTCTCCGGAGCTGGGCAGGTCCAGGGCCTTCTGAGCGATCTTCTTGAGGACCTGGCCCCCAGACAGGTCACCCAGGTAGCGGGTGTAGGTGTGGGCCACCAGCAGCTCGGGCTCGGCGCGCCCCACCTCTTGGAGTCGCTGCACGTAGCGCCTGGTGGCCTGCGTGTAGGGGATGGCCTCCTGCCAGCGGGACCCGTACCAGAAGGCCATGTCCTGCTCGAGGGCCCCCCTTCGGTGCAGCTCTTCCGGGAAGTAGAGGGGAGCGTAGACCGCGTTCTCCTTGTTGTGTTCGATCTCCTCCTCCAGGGCCACATAGATGTGGTACAGAGATGCCATTATCAGCTGAAACCAGAGCGAGCAGGTCGGTATAAGAACTCCCCATCCAGCCCCTTCGCACTACTGCCTTCAGAGGGACCCTCATCACCTCCCCGAGCCGGGCCCCCACCTCCTGCCGGCCCCTCCGATCCCCTCCACACAGCAGCCAGAGGGAGTGTCACAAGAGAGAAACTCGATCATGCACTGTCTGGGCCTAAAACCCTTTTATCACACTGGATAAAACACGCAGCCTCAGTTCATCCTTGGAAAAATCCAACAAAGGCATAGCTATGCCCATTTTACAGAAAAGGAAACTAAGGCTCAGAGAGAGTATGCGACATGGAGGTCACACAGCTAGGAAGAAATGGAAATGGAGCCAAGCCCAGGCATGGCTAGGGGGGCCATCCTGGCTCTGGAAAACGTACGTGAATGAAAGTACTTATAGGAAATGCCAGGCACCTCCGGCCTTTGACCTCTGGGTGACCATCTACAGGGCGTGGTTCTCCTCCCCAAAGGACCCCTCTGGAAGCTGAGCTGGGGGACAGGGCCAGTACTCCTTGGTTCGGGGAACTCCCGTTACACATTAATTCTCTAGTTTGAGTTTGAAGGAGGACAAAGGTTAAATGTTCTGGTTGAGGTTTCCAGATGATTTCTGAGCCATACACATTCACGGCAGCGCCATTTCTCACCGGGGCAGAAAGCCAGGCAGCCTGGTACAGAACAGCCTGGGCTTTCGACTATGACCGACCTGGTTCTAACTCGGCTCAGCCAGTCCTCAGCTGTGTGACCATGGATAAGCCACTTGCCCTCTCTGGGCGACGTGAGGTCTGAGTGGCTCTGCACAAGTCAAGCCTCGGTTCCCTTCCCTGCAAAGAGGGATAATCCAACCACACAGTAATGGGGCTGGTGTGCAGGTCCAGCAGGATGACACAGGTAAAGCACTAGGTGCAGCCTGGCACGTAGCACGTGAGTCAGAAGCCATGGTGATAAAAAAATGCTACCTCCATCACCATAATCCGAGCGAGCACTGGGTCCTCTCGTGGATCTTTGTGCTGCCTTTGAACTCGGTGGCTGAGAAGAAAGACCCAAAGTCTACAGTGGCTGGGGATGGGATACTCCAGCAGCCACGTCCCCACTGCCTCTGCCCCAGCCTCATTTCAGCAACTGTATGTCAGCTTTTTTTGGGGGGGAAGGGGGGAGAACGAGGGAGCAAGGGATAGCCCAGGGCCCCAACCCCTTAGAGCTGCACCTTAAATCTCCCTTCACTGAAGCACCTCTCATGTTGGAAGTGGGAGAGGCTCCCGAAAGCAAAAGGCAGGGGTGTCAGGAGTGGAGGGCTACAGCTCCCCGGCCCCACAGCTCAACCCGAACGAGCCTTTCCTCACACCCAGCACCTGCTTGGTTCTTTGCCACATGCTTTCCTTCTATTTGTATGAATTTCACAGTTGTACTGGGAAATAGCAAAACCTGTGCCTCACGTACAATGGGCACTAAAGAAAACCCTGCAGGGAATTCCCTGGCAATCCAGCGGTTAGGACTCTGCGTTTCCACTGCAGGGGGCACTGGTTCGATCCCTGGTCGGGGAACTAAGATCCCACATGCCATGCAGCACAGACAAAAAAAAAAGAAAAGAAAAGAAAACACTGCTGTTGAAAAATATCATTTCATGAATGAGAAAAAGGTACCTTAGGGAGGATAGATGAAGTGTCCATAGTCTTACTATCAGGAAATGGATGCGCTTAGGCTCGAACCCACGTCCCCCCCTTGCCTTCAGAGGCAGATGAGAACTAGGTCAGAAGCATAAGCTCTGAAATGAAACCAGCCTTGGTTCCATTTTGGCCTTTCCCATTTACCTACTGGCTGTGTGACCTTCTGGTAATTACTTAATCTCTCTGAGCCTTCCCTTCCTCATCTTCCTTATCAAGACCGAGGCACCAATTAGAAATTAAGTAAAATGCCAAGCAGAGCCTAGGTGGTCAGCTGATGGTAGTACTGCCCCAGCCCCTCCACAACACCACATAGCAGGCTGTGAATCTGCTGTGTGACTTTGGGTAAGTCACCTCCCCTCTCTGAGCCTCAATGTCACAATCTGTAAAAAGATTCCCTTGAACATGCCCATCTGGCCCCCTCAGCATCCCTGGTCCCCATCCCCACTTAAACCACTGCCCTGAGCCTTGGGAGCACCCACACCCAACATACCCTCTGCCAGGGCTGGTACCACCAGGCCACATACCTTAAAACCTTCTCGGGTCACCTCGCCCTTCTGAAAGTTCTTCATGAACTCGGCATTCTCTGCCAGGGTGTGCACCTCCTTGGTGGCCTCCTTCAGGGCCTCTGACAAATCCTGGGGCATGCTACAGAGAAAGGGAGGGAGGTGAACAAGGGGGTGGCTCTGAGCAGAGTTCTTCCCAACGCTGAGCTTCTGAGGGTACCCCCGCCTGTCGGCAAGACTTAAAGAGATTCCAGCTTTTATCAGGCTTCTCTGCAGAAATCCAGCCTCCCACCTAATAAACAGCCATGTTCCCAACTGCCTTAACATGCAGCCCCATCCATGCTTTCCAGTCATTAAGATACTATGTAACACGGTCCCCCCCCAAACCAAGAGGGAAGTCCTGGTACCAGTTATTCTCAATGGAGGAGAGAAGGGAACAGCACAACCCAGGGAGAAGCAGCAGTGGGCAGGATGCACATTCACATTCAACTTTGTAAGCGCTCGGATTGGCTTTTAGACCCAAAATTTAATGCATTAACTTTGTTGAGCTCAGATACAAATCTCATGACCCCTTATAATATTTTGCTCATCACAGAAGTGTTTGAGTTAAAAAGGCTACGTAAACTCAGTTTTACTCAAAGAAAAAGTCCATTTCGGAGAGTATTTCTACCGTATGTCTGTATCCGCCTCCCAGAAAAGGGTCATTTCTCCTTTCTCTCCCACACCTCTTCCAGAAACATCATCCCCTCTTCTGTACGTGCTGATCAAATTCTTGGGAGAAGGGAAAGAGCCAGACTTGGAGGTGGACAGAGCAAGGTTCACATCCCAGCTAGCCAGGGAACCTTGGCCTTGCTGCCTCCCCCAGCTGTGCCATCCTCATCGCTAAACGGGGACACAGTAGCCACAGTGATGTCCTGCTCCTGCATTCAACAGGTAGTGAGAGATGGATGCAGCCAAGAGGGAGCTCGAGTTAAGAAAAGCAGGCACTCTCACCCAGCCTCGGACAGCCCCCAGGATCTCGGATTCAGCACACGCCCACCTCCAAGCACACACAAGTCCAAAGCCAAAAACAAAGTTGGAGCCCACGGCAACACTCCCATCGGGTCACCCACCCGGAGCCAGGGAGCCAGGCATGTAAATCATCTTTCATCCCTCCGACTACCCCACCGGGCGGGACTGGAATCCCGCTCCTCCTTATACCAAAGCCCAAGAGACCGGCCGCCCAGCGAGGTCGCTTCCTGCTTCCCGGCTAAGTCTCGGCAGCTCGGCGAGAGGGCAGGGGCAGGGGCAGGGGCAGGGGCAGGGGCTGCCCCTCCCGGGAGAGGCCGGTCCCTCGCCCTGCGCTTGCCTGTCGGGCTGCGGTCGCTCCATCCTGCGGCGGCGCTGGTGGGGGATCCGGTGCTGGCTCCGACGGCTCAAGACGGGCTCTAAGAGGCGGGAAGGCGACTGTGCAGAGCCCCGACCGCGCCGTCTATTTATCCCCGGGGCGGGTCACGTGGCCGCCGCCAGACAGCCGATCCACACTTACTGGCCCGACATTGCAACACCCGCGGAGGCCCGCGCCCCGCCCGCCCCTGGCCTGCGGGGGTGGAGGAGGAGCGGTCATATGACCCTTGGAAAACAAAGCTATTTAAAACAGGACGTGAAAAGAAAAAAAAAAAAAAAAAAAACCAACAACTGCTGGAAATCTGAGCAGCTGTGTGATCTTGCCACTTCCAGAGCCTCCCACCCAGTGATGGGACTTGAACGCTCCAGGGATCTGCATAGTTCCACAGAGCTGGGAGGCAGCGCTTCTCAGAGCAGGAGGTGGGGGGGTGGGGCAACGTCAGGGACTCACCGACCCCAGACCCTGCCTGCAGTTCCCCCCTTCCCCCTCCCCAGCCTGCTCCCTAAATATCACCTCCTCCCGGGTCCCTCAGCTGGCAGCCTGCCTCCTCATACTCCCTTTAAATGTCCATTTAGGGCCTTTTTTTTTTTCTTGAGAACCTACTAAGTGGTAGAGACTGCACTGTGTTCATGGTTCATCCCTACAGTTACCCTGTGGGGTAGATCACTACCATTTTACAGACAGCGAAACTGAGGCTGGGGAATGAAGTGGCATGCCCAAGGTCACACATAAAGCAGGAAGACGGGACCCAAGCCCCAGGGTGAGTCCAGGTCGCTGCCTGCCTCCTCCAGGCCTTCTTAGCGCTTGGTACCCAACTGGACAGCAATGCTGGTCATCCAGACCACCTCCCTGCTTACCTGCGTAGGGCGCTCTTCCAGGACTCATCAGATCTGATTCATCTTATCCTCAGTGCCCGCACCAGGCCTGGAACAGAGCTGGCCCTCTGATCAACTATGGAATTAACTCTGCAGGAGATTGATCCCTTAGGACTGGGGATAAGTAGGTCACTGGGTGAGCCCAGATGACAAAACAAACAGCGAGGATGATTCCTAAAGCTCCTTCCCAATGCTGCAATACTGGATTCTAGATTAAACAAAACAAGACAAACAAAAAAGGTAATTTTGGCTCATTATAAGGATGTTGTTTGTAAACAGGGTAGCAAGTGCCCCACTTCTGAAGGAATGTGAGCACAGCCTTGAGGACCGCCCGTCAAGCACGGATTCCCCGACTGGGGGACTAAGGTGGCTGAGGCGTTCCTTCCCAGCTGTACCCCTATAGGAGTCTCCAATGTTTGGAGACAGTCTGGAAGAACCAGGCAGGTACGGGAGGTCAGTGTGTCCATCCAGTCCAAGGTCAGAGCTCTGGCCCATGATCCACACTCTTCCAGGGTCACTGACCTGAATTTCAGTCACCAGACCAATCCAGCGACCTGGGGCTTGCTGAGCCTCCTAGATAGAAGGGCTATACGCCAAGGAGTTCAGCTCTTGGTATAAATTATATACCCACCTTCTGCTTCAATGAACAGCGATAGCAATGCTAACAGCTAATATTCACTGAGCACTTACTGTGTGCCAGACGCTACACTGAACACGTATTAACTGATTAAATCCTCATGATAACTCCATAAGTTTGGTACTGTTATTGTCTCCATTTTACAAATGAGGAAGCTGAGGCAGAGAGGTTAAGGGTTTGAACCCAAGCAGTCTGGCACCAAGATTTCAAAATTTAAGGTGCAGTGTCATTTCCCAGAATACAGTGGAGGGGAAGACGACCCGAAGGAACATGGTTATCCCACTACAGCCCAGAAGTCATCTCCAAGGTTGTCCTTGAAAGGCTCATTCTACAAAGGGTGGCATTTACTGGTTCACAAGATTCACAGAGGTCAGACCTAGAACCGGAGCTGCTAAAAGATTTCGAAAAAGAGTTGCCAAGAACTTGCTAGAAAGAACTATTAGAAACAGATGTCCCCATTAGAATGTAAGCTCCAGGAGGGCAGGGGCTTTGCTTTGTTCTGTGAAATCTCCAGAGACTGGAACCATGCCTGGCAAGTAGCAGACAACATTGAATGAATGAATGAATGAATGAATGAATAAATAGTTGCCACAAGATCTCTTTCTGGTAAACATGATAATATTGCTAGGCTGCCAGAAAGGGCTGGAATCAAGCTACAATTACAAATTGCGATCTGAGCCAAACTTTATTGAACACTTACTATGTGCAGAACCTTTATGTGCAAGATTGCATTTAATCCTGGCAACAGCTCTGTCATTTTCATCTGCGTTTTGTCCATGTAAATATTAAGGCACAGAGAGGGTAAGTAGTTTTCCCAAGTCACACAGCTAGTGATAACAGAGCCAGGATTCAAACCATGGCACTTTGAAGCCACAGCCCATACTCCTGACCCCCATACCACATGCCTTCTTACAGGGGGGCTAGTCTGTCCTCCAGGAGTTTAGAGGATAAGAGTGTGAAGGTCTGAATGCTTCCCATCAGCCTGTCCGTTCAGAAACCCCGGATGGTAAAGCTCGTGTGATCTGACATCTTCGTACTTAACATGGGGGAGCAGAGGGCCCAAGAGGGGAGTGACTTCCCCAGGCTGTGCCTCATAGGACACAGAGCCTTCAGGGACCCAGAGTTCCTGGCTCCAGTCCAGGTTTGCTACTCATTCCAGCTTCTTCCCTGGGAGCCCCTGACTTGGTAAGAAGAGACCACCCCTCCGTCCCAGACAACCCCAGGGCAAAGGAGGCCGGGTCAGAGTTGATCTAGTGTCTCGTCTGTCCCAGTGTTGAGCTTGCGGCCCTTCTCTGTGTTGATTCAGCTTCCTGACTTCCCCCCCCTTCCCTGTCCTCAAGCAACTGGAATGATTTGAATAGTATTCTTTCTCCTCCTGTGGCAGGCTGATGTCCACATCCTAATCCCCAGAACCTCTGCATATGTTACTTTACATGGCAAAACGGTTTTTGCAGATGGGATTAAATTAAGGTTCTTAAAATGGAGAGATTATCCTATATTATCCTCATGGGCCTAATGTGATCAGAAAAGTCCTTATAAGAGGGAGGCTGGAGGGTTACAGTTACGGAAGGTGATGTGATAAGGGAAGCAGGACACAGAGAGATTGGAAGATGCTGTGCTGCTAACTTTGAAGATGGAGTTAGGGGCCACGAGCCAAGGAAAGCAGGCACCCTCCAAAAGCTAGAAAAGGCGAGGAAGTAGATTCTCCCCTAGAACTCCAGAAGGAATGCAGCCCTGCCCACCCATTTCAAGACTTCTGACCTCCGGAACTCCAGAGAATAAATCTGTGTTGTTTCAAACCACTGTGTTTGTGGTATCTGCCACGACAGCTTTGGGAAGCAGGACAGGGATGGATAGAGAGACCCTTCCTGCCATTTCCCAGCGTTACAGCTTTATTGCATCAGAGAACCCACCACCCTCTCTCTGGGATTTCCTTTCAGAGTCAAATGCTTGAGCAGCTGAAATGGGCCAGTTTTGTATGTGTGCTGCAGGTACGAAGCTGAAGAGGCTAGAAGCCCACCTTGACAGAATGTGGGTGCTCAGGGTCCTAATGAAGTCTGGGCCTGGGGAAATGATCCAGAAAGGGGGCAGGGGGCACCAGAGACAAATTTGAGTGGAAATCGGAAAGAAACACTGGGGTCTGCTCTGAGCCAAGCATTCTCCCAAGCATGGTCACGTTTCATCCTCCCCAAACCCAGGAGGTGGGCGTTTATCTGTGGTGGGCAGAATCATGGTCCCACGAAGATGTCCTTGCCTAATCCCTGCAACCTGTGAATATGTTCTATTACCATCGAAGAGGGTCATACTTTGCAGATGTAATTAAGGTTACAGACCTCAAAGTAGGGAGATCACCCTCGAGTCTCTGGGTGGGCCCAGTCTAGTCACAGGAGCCCTTAAAAGTAGAGAACTTTCCCAGGCTGGAGGCAGAAGAGACCTGGCAGGAGAAGTCAGAGAGACATGAAGTGTGAGAAGGACTCAGCGATCGTGATGCTAAATCAGAGTCAGGTCAGGGTGGGCCATACAGGCTGGGAGATGTCGGGGGGTGGGACGTTGTTTTGGGGCCGCAGGGAAAAGGCACAGCCGAGGCCCCAGGTGGCACAGACCCGGCAGGAACAGGCAGCAGCATGGAGGCCAGTGTGGCTGCAGCAGAGAGTGGGAGAGGACAGGGCAGAAGATGGGAGCAGAAGAGATGTGAACAGAGCCTGTAGGGCCTGCAGGCCGTTGCAAGGATCTTCTGCGAGTAGGGGAGACTGCAGGGCTTGGAGGGGAGGAGTGTTGGGGTCTCACTTGGGGTTTCCTGGGATCAATCACTTGTGGCTATGGGTGACACAGGACGTGGGCAGAAGCCTACCTACTGCACAAATCCAGGGAGAGATGATGGTGGCTTGGAAAGGACGGGGAGAGAAGTGGCCTACGACATTCATATTTTAAAGGCAGCGCTACCAAGACTGTCCGGAGAACAGGAAATGGGATGTGAGAAAGCGGAGCAGTCAAGGATAACTCCAAAGATTTTGGTTCAGCCAAGCGGGAGGATGGAATTGTCAGTTTACTGCAGTGGGGGACCTCAGCAGGTCAGTCTTGGACAAATCCATTTTGAGATGTATGGGACAGGGCTTTGCCAACGCTGTGCAAACACTTGAGTGGGAAGCTTCTACCCTTTTCTAGAAGTTTCACTTCCTCCTGCCAGCTGTGAAAGCTGCCCGTTCACCAAGCACCCCGTTGGAGGCTGAGGAAGCAGCTGGTGACTCAGCAAAATCTGCCTTTCCTGTCTCCGCCAGTCCCCCCTCCCAACCATGACACAGCAGAAACGCAGCGGCGCGAGGGGAACGTGGAAACGGAGACTCAGCATTCCGAAGGCGCCGCCCGCCCGCCTGCCTGGAAAACAGAAGTGGTTTGGGCTGCAGGGAGGGGCCAGGGCTGCAGCTCCCGAGGCTCCAAAGGGAAAAACAGAGGCGAGGCCCCCGCTGAGGCTGGGGGAACACGGGGTTGGGGGGTGGGCGGCCTCTAGCTTCGGCTGGACCGGTATTCCAGGAGAATCGGTGGACCCCCGCCTGGGTGTCCTCAAGCAGGGGGCATCCCAGGTAAACAGGGTCACTCAGGGTGTCCTGACCGCACCCATGCCCCACACAGACCTTGACCCAGCGGGGGTGGGGAGGGGGGGTGGCATGGGGAGCGCAGCAGTGATGTGCAGCCTCAATGGAGCACAGCCTTCCTCTCCGCGAGGCTGACGAGCCCAAGCCCTGAAAACCATCCTCAGTCTGGACTGCAAAACACTGAATCTTTCAGGGTTGTGAGAGACCTCATAAAGAAGGTTGAAACCCCACCAGGAGAATGGGAGAAAAACGTTTGCTCCACGTGTAACAGACAAAAGATGAACATTCCTAATAAAAGAGCTCCCCATATTATATATGTATAACTGAATCACTTTGTCCACTTGAAACTAACACAACGTTGTAAATTAACCGTACCTTAGTACAAATAAAGTAAAAAAGAGAGAGAGGAAAAAAAAAAGAGCTCCCCAAAGCAGTAAGACGGTCACCAGGAAAGATTAGCATTTAATAGGGGTTGCTTATCATGACCTTCCTGGGAGGGCTGGGTGCCCTCACCCACAAAAAAGCAGGAGAAGGGGGGGGGGGCCCTGGCCCTGATGGAACACCTTTTCATTCCTTATCTCCTCTACTCCCTCTCCTGCCCCTGATTTTGCTGATAAGGCAACTGAAGTGCTGGCACCACTCCTCTGGTCAACATGCATGGCTAGCTCCACATGGCCCTTGGGATAAAGTGCAAACTCTTTAGCCTGGCACTCCCAGCCCTCGGCCACGTCTCCAGTGGGAGGGATCTCACCCTTCTTGCTCCCTCACACCCTGTGTGCCAGTCTCAGGAATACCTACCTCCCCCTGAGCTACCGAGGCTCCCATGCCTCTGGTCCCTCTTGCCTAGAATGCTCTCTCCTGTCCCTTTGCTGGGCTGGTCACCTTTCAAGACTCAGCCCAGAAACAGATTATAGGTCTCCATGAAATAGCTAAACCTATAAAACATATAGAATAAATCATAAAGGAAAATCTTACTGACCTTAGATTTGGCAAAGATTTCTCAAATACAACCAAAAAAAAGCACAAAATATTAAAGAAAAAAAACAACCAATGGGACTTCATTAAAAGTTAAGACTTTTGCTCCTTCAAAGACACTGTGACCAAGAAAAGAGGCGTCAGAGACTAGAAGAAAATATTTGCAAAAATATATCCAGGGCTTCCCTGGTGGCGCAGTGGTTGAGAATCTGCCTGCCAATGCAGGGGACACGGGTTCGAGCCCTGGTCTGGGAAGATCCCACATGCCGCGGAGCAACTAGGCCCGTGAGCCACAACTGCTGAGCCTGCGCGTCTGGAGCCTGTGCTCCGCAACAGGAGAGGCCCCGATAGTGAGAGGCCCGCGCACCGCGATGAGCGGCCCCCGCTTGCCGCAACTGGAGAAAGCCCTTGCACAGAAACGAAGACCCAACACAGCCAAAAATAAATAATAAATAAAGGAGTTCCTTTAAAAAAAAAAAAAAAAATATATATATATATATATATATATATATATATATATATATATCCAACAAAGGACTTGTCTGTAGAATATGTAAAGAACCGATATGATTCAATAATAAGAAGGCAAATAAGTGAATTTTTAAAAACAGGTAAAAAGTCTGAACAGACAATCTACCAGAGAAGATATGTGAACGCTAACTAAGCACATGAAAAGATATTCAAGTTCATAGGTTGTTAGGGAAATGCAAATTAAAACTGGTGTGAGACATCACTACACACCTATCCTAATGGCTAAAATTAAAGGCTGGTTCTTCCTGCTGTTGAGAATGCAGAGCAAGGAGAACACTCATTTACTGCTGGTGGGAACATAAAACGGTACTCGCAGGAGGCCAGAATGTGACACCCCCCAAAATACCACTTTGGTACAAGGGTTATTTTGAGCTGAAGACAACTGAGAAACAGCAAATGCCAGGAAACCATTCTCTGCTTTCCCCCTTACTTGCTTCAAAGCAGGTTTAGACAACTCCAGACTCTTGGCCCAGGGATGGCACTCAGAGGAATCGGCATAACAAACCTTACCAAATTAACCCTTATCTTCCATTAGTTTCCCCCATATATTTACCCTCCCTCAGCTTGCTGCCCCCCAAAGCCTAAACTCTTTTTCCTTTTTCTTGTCACCTGTCTACACATTTGTTCTGTTAAGATGCTACATAAGCCCCAGTTCTAACCACTCTTTTGAGTTACTCAGCACTGTGTTCCTCCCATGTGGATGTACGCTGTGTGTGTTAATACACTCTGCTTCTCTCTTATTAATTTATCTTTTTAAAAATTAATTAATTAATTAATTAATTTGGTTGCACCGGGTCTTAGTTGCAGCTCACCGGCTCCTTAGTTGCAGCACGTGACTCCTTAGTTGTAGCAGGCGAACTCTTAGTTGTGGCATGCATGCGGGATCTAGTTCCCTGACCAAGGATCGAACCTGGGCCCCCTGCATTGGGAGCTCGGAGTCTTAACCACTGCGCCACCAGGGAAGTCCCTAATTTATCTTTCATCGGCTTAATTTCCAGGGCCCCCAGCTGGGAACCTAGGAGGGTAGAGGAAAAAGGTTTTTTCCTCCCCTACAGTACAACCACTTTGGAAAACAGTCTGGCAATTTCTTAAGAGGCTAAACATACACCTACCGTACAACCCAGTGATTCCACTCCTAGGTACATATTTACCTACAAGAAATGAAAGCATATGTTCACACTTGTGCATGAATGATCACAGTGGCTTTATTTGCAAAAGTCCCAAACTGGAAACAACCCATCAACAGGTGAATGGATAAACAAATTGTGGTATGGACATACTGTGGATACTCAGCAATGAAATGGAATGAACCATTGACCCACACAACATGAATGAGCCTCAAAATGATTATGCTGAGTAAAAGAAGCCAGGCCCCCCCCAAAGAGTACTTACTGTATAATTCCATTTATATACATTATATATGAAATGTATATAGAAATATATAAAATTTCAGGAAATACAAACTAATATAATCAGATTAGTGGTTATCTCATTGGACGGGGGGATTACGAAGGACCATGAGGAAACTTTTGGGAATGATGAATAAGTTCATTATCTTGATTGTGGAGATGGTTTCATGGTATACATATGTCTAAATTCATCAGTTTGCATACTTTAAATATGTAGAGTTTATTGTATGTCAGTTACATCTCAATAAAGCTGTAAAACAAACCAACTCAGCCCAGACTTTGCTGATGTTCTTCCCTTCACCTTATGGGGTCCCCCCACTGAGGTCCCTGTGTCCCAGTTGCCCCCATCCTGACCGTGAGCTCCTTGAAGACAGTAAGGATCGTGTCACTTCTATGCCCAGAGCCTGGCACAAGGCAAGAAGTCACTGTATTAAATGAATGAAGCTTAGCAGGGTTAAATCTCCTGCCGATGGTCACACAGCTCACCTAGGACTATGAGGCCAGGTGTGTCTGGCTCTAAAGCATGCTTAAATTCTACAGCACTGAGCTGGGCCTAAGGCAGTGAGGGATGGAGAAGGACCAGCACCTTTCTCGCACACTGGCTAGCCTCCATTAGCACAGGTCCAGGGGCTGAAGACCTATGGCGAGACCAGGCAGCAGTCCAGTGTTTGGGAGCTTAGACAGCTGGAGAGCTTGGCCGATATGGAGCCTGACTATGGCTCCAAGACCTGGTTGGACCTGGTTCAATCTGATCACAGCACTTGTAGGTAGTGTAGACTGTTCAAAACAATGAACCCTAAGCAAAAGGACTGCCGTCAAATCTGGGATTCATGACTTACCTCGTGTGTACACTTCAACCCCACTAAGCTTTTGTTTCCTTGTCTGACAAAACGAGGAGTCATAACAGTATCAACTCAAGGGGATGTGGTGAGGATTAAATCAGTTTAATATCTGTAGGAATCTCAGAGCCGGGCCTGGCACCGGAAGCCTGTAATGAGTGTTAGCTGTTGTTTGGTCAGAAAGTGGCATCCAGTTCCCCTTTCAGGATCCCCCAGAGCCTTCTTCCTATCTAGTCTCTGGATGGTTCTGAGTAGGGTGGGGTCACTAACATCTGACAAACCTTGCTCTCAGTTGGGAGTTTTGAATATCAGATTCCTCATCTTTATTTTTTTCTCAAAAAGTAATCTTTGAAATAATTCCAAATATGCAGAAGTTGCAGGAATAACACAGAGAATTCCTGTATGTTTTCACCTAGATACACCAGTTGTTAGGTTAGCATTTGGTCACATTTGTTTTATCATTCATCCTGTCTCTCTCTTGATTTTATATATATACATACTCTTTTTGATATAATATATATTTATTTGTTATTTTTTAATTTAAAAAATTTTTAATTTTATTTGGCCACACTACACGGTGTGCAGGATCTTAGTTCCTTGACCAGGGATGGAACCCGTGTCCCCTGCATTGGGACTGCAGAGTCTTAACCATTGGACTGCCAGGGAAGTCCCCATATAATATATATTTAATTTAAAAAAATTTTTTCCTGGCTCATTTAGTATGTATTATATCTGGAAGACTGTTTCTTGTAGCCTGCAGTACAATTATAAACATCAGGAAATTTGACTTTTATACAAATCATTATATAAAGCCTATATGCAAATTTCACCAATTGCCCTCAAAGGTCCTTTATAGCCCTTTCCCTCAGTCCAGGTTCTAACCCAGATGCTGCATTGCATTTAGTCGTCCTGCTTCTTTGCCCTCTGCAGCCTCTGTGTTTCCTGACTTTGTCGTTTGGGGATGCTCCGGACTGGCTGTTTCCCAGGCGACCCTGCCTTTCACTAGATCCCCATCTCCTAAAGGGGATCCTCACGCCCACCCCACTGGGCTCTGCAATCTGAAGTGTGAAGCCTCCAGCACTGAGCCTGGCCGCTAAGAAATGTTAGTTCCCTAAAACAGGGATGAGGCGAGGACAGCAGGCTAGGGAGGAGCGGAAGGGAGGAGGAGAGCAGGGCTCGCCTTGCTGGACTCCGCTGTCAGTGGGGACGTGCGGGATCCAGGGAGTCCCCGCCTCCGCCCGCCCGGCAGCGGGGACTTTGCCCAGAGGGATTAAACCGGGAGCAGCTGGAACCGTGACTCAGCGAAAACAGATCTCGGGACCGTGACTCAGCGAAAAGACGCAGGGGACGTGACTCAGCTTTACGTGCTGGGAAAGGATTGCTCAGCAGGGCAGGCGGAGCCCGGCCACGTGCGCTGGCGCCCAGGCAGTCCTCAGGAAGGAGACAGAGTGCCGGTCCTGACCGCCGACTCCTCCCCAACTCCTCACTTTTCTGAGCTCTAACCGCTGTTTAACACCAGGGCCAACCGTGCAGGGCTGTTGGGAGGCTTACATGAGCTCTGGAATGGCAGACATTCACAGGGCACCTTAACAAATGACTTGGAGCGAGTGACTCCGCCACACACTGCCTCAGCAGTGTGGGAGCTCCTGCAGCGCCTCGCAGGTGGTTGGCCCAGCCGAGTGATCAGCGATTTCCTTCTGCCTGATTCAATAAACACTTGGTTGTCTCTCTGAGACTTCAGTTTCCCCATCTTAAAACTGAGGGACAGGGACTTCCCTGTGGCCAGTGGTTAAGAATTCACCTGCCAATGCAGGGGACACGGGTTTGATCCCTGGTCGGGGAAGATCCCACATGCCGCGGAGCAACTAAGCCCGTGCACCACAACTACTGAGCCTGTGCTCTAGAACCCACGAGCCACAACTATTGAAGCCTGCGTGCCACAACTACTGAAGCCCACGTGCCTAGAGCCCATGCTCCGCAACAAGAGAAGCCACTGCAATGAGAAGCATGTGCACCTCAACGAAGAGTAGCCCCCGCTCGCCACAGCTAGAGAAAGCCCGCACGCGGCAACGGAGACCCAATGCAGCCAAAAATTAATTAATTAATTTTTAAAAAGATAAATTAACAACAACAAAAAAAACTGAGGGACAAGATAAGCTCCCTTCACTTAATAACATTCCATGGGTCTATTATCATCTTTGAAGCTTAGATAAATTTTTAAAATATCTGATTTATCCGCCAGTTATGAAAGTATTGCATGGCTATTTGCAACAGTGAAATCTGTAATCTCACACTTGCAGACAATCAGTGTTAATATGCTAGCATTTTTTAATTGAGAAAATGAAAAAGTGTGTCCTACTCACAAAGGAGTAAGTATACAATATGATGATATGTAAAAAACAGTGAGCACAGCTTAAGAAATAGGTGTCTTTCTTTACAGCCTTTTTCTTTGCAAATTCTGTATGTTGTGATCATGTCTATTTTGTGCCTTTTTTCCCCTTTTACTTAACTGTTTTCTCCAGATATCACAAGCCCCTTGTAAGCATCATTTCAAAGGCTGCACAAAAATCCACTGAGTGGACATATTCATTCATTCAACATATAATATACCTAAGTGGCCAGCCCCTATGTTTAACCTTTGGGTTGCTTTCTTTTTCTTTTCTTTTCCTTTTTTTCTATCAAAAGGGGAAGATGAGTATTTAAAACAAACAAACAAAAATAACCTCAGTGGATTTCATATAGCAGGGGAGGGGCATAATTCATATCAGAGATTTGCCTTTTTGGTTTTGGAACACACTTTACTGCCTCACACCCACCCCACAAGGTCTGAAAGGAGAAGGTGAAACGGAAGGAGAAAGGGTGGAGAAAGGGTGAAGAGGGAGGGGCTTCTGAGACAGGGTCCTTCAGCTGAAGCTGGAAAGTCAGCCCACGGAAGTCAGAATACAGCCCTGCTGCTAAACTGAGGCTTAGGGTGAGAAAGTGGTGAATGGCCACTGGGCTTGTGGACAGAGGCAGCAAATATTCAACTTTAAGGTGCTGCCTTTGCTGCGTGCCCTGTAATTCTCCTCCACCACCACAGACCCTCAGTCAAAATCTGCAGTTCACAAAAGTCTCAGGCAGCGGTCTTTGCAGGAACGAAGAAATGGGTTCCCTGAGAAGAGATGGAGGTTTCAGAAGCAAGAAATGCGGGCGACGGGGGGTGGCCTGGGGGACTGGGTGCTCCCCCAACAAGAGGTGCCTTGGGGGGGGGGCTGGGGACTTTGTATTTGAAAATTAAAAAACAGGGTGTTTCTACATAATTCAAGAAGTTGGGGCACCAGGGAGGCACACACTGGGTTACACATCATTGTGAATAACAACAAAAGGAACATCTTCAGGCAAAAAGTGTTTCCTTATATAAAGTAGATAAACAACAAGGACCTACTGTCTAGCACAGGGAACTATATTCAACATCTTGTAATAACCTATAATGGAAAAGAACCTGAGAAAGAATATATATGTATATACGTATAACTGAATCACTTTGCTGTATACCTGAAACTAACACAACATTGTACATTAACTGTACTTCAATAAAAGAAAGTTTATTGAAAAAGTGTTTCCTGCATTTTTGACTATGGGTTTCCGTAGAAACCCGAGAGCAGGATTACTGGGTCAAAGCATAAACATATTTTTAAGGCCTCTAGAATCTTTTACCTAATTATAGGTAAAATTAAGTTATTGCTTTTTAAAACTTTGAATATTTCCCACATTTTCTATAGTAAATATGACTTTTATTATTGAAGCAGAGGGAGGGGGGGTTTGTTTTCGTTTGTTTGAGTGACAGCCTGGGGAAAGGACCACCTCAGGGTCCTGTGAGCGAAGGCAGCTAGGGGTCCGGGACCCACCCCCTCAGGAAAGGAGAAAGGACTCTGGGGTGCCAGGAAGAGGCCTGTGATGCTGCACCCAGGGTAGGGAGGAGCTTTCTCACAGGTCACTTGGCAGCCCTAACCCCCAGTACATCAGTATGTGACTTTGCCCTGAGCAGTTGGCTGGGCAGCTGGCTGTAGGTATGTGTAAGTGTGTGCATGCGTTGTGTGTGCATGTGTTGTGTGTGCATGTGTTGTGTGTGCATGTGTTGTGCGTGCATGCGTTGTGTGTGCATGCGTTGTGTGTGCATGCGTTGTGCGTGCATGTGTTGTGTGTGCATGCGTTGTGCGTGCATGCGTTGTGTGTGCATGCGTTGCGCGTGCATGTGTTGTGTGTGCATGTGTTGTGCGTGCATGTGTAAGTGTGTGCATGCGTTGTGTGTGCATGTGTTGTGTGTGCATGTGTTGTGTGTGCATGTGTTGTGCGTGCATGTGTAAGTGTGTGTATGCGTTGTGTGTGCATGTGTTGTGCGTGCATGTGTAAGTGTGTGCATGCGTTGTGTGTGCATGTGTTGTGTGTGCATGTGTTGTGTGTGCATGTGTAAGTGTGTGCATGCGTTGTGCGTGCATGTGTTGTGTGTGCATGTGTTGTGCAGCGATGCAGTGGGGTGGTGGAGGAGGTGGTGAGGAATGGAGGAGAAGCTTGGTGGTGTGTTGAAGGGGGAGGAAGAGCTCTCCTCCCTCCCTCCTCCTGCCTGGAGCTCAGCCTCGGCCTCTGAGAGAAGGGGAAGCAGAATTGGCTGAAAAGGCTGATATGTGCCCCTGTGGAGTTTGGGGTGAAGTTCAAGTAGCCTTATGTAATAGGGAAGAAGGAACCTAACTCCACATTGGTTCTGTTTCTTTTACTTGAACCTTTGTATTCTATTGCTTTTGCTACAAGTTAAGAATGTTGCCTATAGCCTGAAATACACAGGATAGTCCATTCTGAGGGCTCTGACCTTTAAAGGGCTAACACTTTTCCATGCATATAGAGATAAAAAGTTGCAGAACAGAGAATAACATTTGTCTTGTTGGAGGGTTCCAGGAACATCATGACCTGACCTACCTGGGCAGCTGCAAGAACAAAGGATTCTGACACCACGAAGTCTGCAACAACCAAACACCCACCCCCACCGCTTTAGAACAAAAGAAGCCTGAATTCTAACGCGGGTAAGATGGTTCTTTGGGACACTAGTCCACCATCTTCTCCGTCAGCCGGCTTTCCGAATAAAGTCACTATTCCTTGCCCCAACACCTTGCCTCTTCATTTATTGGCCTGTCGTGCAGTGAGCAGTACAAGCTTGGACTCAGTAGCACTTAGGGAATGTTCTAGGCAGAATTGTGTCCACCCAGAATTCATACGTTGAAGGCCTAACTTCAACATATGAATGTGACTGTGTTTGGAGATGAAGTTAACACGAGGCCCTTAGGGTGGCCCTAATCCAATGTGACTGGTGTCCTTCTAGGAGGAGGAGAGATACACAGAGCCCCGGGGCGCATGCCCAGAGGAAGGGTCATCTGCGAGCCATGGAGAGAGGCCTCAGAAGAAACCAGCCCTGCTGACTGTTGCACCTCCAGCCTTTGGAACTGGGAGAATGAATGTGTGTTGCCACCCGGTTTGTGGCACTTGGTCCTGGCATCCCTAGCAAACTAACATGGGGTCCCCAACTCCAAAACCTGGAGGGACCCTGAGAGATCAGACTTATCCAGCTCTGCCTTCCTCTCCTCTTCTCCCTTTCTCCCTTTTTATTGTGAAAGCATTTCAGACCTTCCAAAAAGCTGAACGGAACAGCATGGTGAGCACCAGCACACGCGTCCCTGAGGTCACACACTGATGACACTTTGCTGCTTTTGTTTCTCTCCCTCCTTTTCTCTTTTATAGGCAGACCTTGGAGATATTTGCAGGTTCAGATCCAGATCACCGCCATAAAGCCAAGATTGCAATAAAGAGAGTCACACAAATTTTTTGATTTTCCCAGTGCATATCAAAGTTGTACTATACTGTAATCTAAGTGTGCAATAGCATTATGTCTAAAAAAACAACAAAAAAACCTTAATTTAAAAATACTTTCCTTATCATACTAAGTGAAGTAAGTCAGATAGAGAAAGACAAATACCATATGATATCACTTATATGTGGAATCTAAAATATGACACAAATGAACTTATCTATGAAACAGAAACAGACTCACAGATATAGAGAACAGACAGGTGGTTGCCAAGGGGGAGGGGGTTGGAGGAGGAATGGAGTGGGAAGTTGGGGTTAGCAGATGTAAGCTTTTATATATAGGATGGATAAACAACAAAGTCCTACTGTATTCAATGTCCTATGACAAACCATAATGGAAAAGAGTATTTTAAAAAAGAATATATATCTATGTATATCTGAATCCCTTTGCTGTAACCAGAAATTAACACAACATTGTAAATCAACTATACTTCAATTAAAAAAGTTAAAAAATAAAATATAAAAATATTTTCTTGCTACATAATGCTATCATCCGACAACACAGGGTTGCCACAAACCTTCAATTTGTAAAAAAAAATGCAGTATCTGCAATCACAGTAAAAAGAGGTATGCCTGCATTCTTTTTTTCAGCACTGTTTGAAAGTAAATTGCAGACATCATAACCCTTCACCTGTGAGAGAAAGGGCTCATGCTATCATCATCACACTAAAGAAGGTGACCGCTGACTCCATGATGTCCTTCACCATCTGTCCACATTCCATTTCCCCAGGCATCCCCAAAACAGCTCTTTAAAAGACACCTTCCTCCCCCATAACCCAGTCAAGTTTCACACCTTCCTTTTGCTTGTCATGTCTTTTTAGTATCTTTTAACAGTATCTTTTGACATTAACTTGTGAAGAATTGTTTTGAAAAGTTAGGTCAGTTGCCTTGAAAATATCCCATGTTTGGGACTTCCCTGGTGGTCCAGTGGCTAAGACTCCATGCTCCCATTGCAGGGGGCCCAGGTTCGAACCCTGGTCAGGGAACTAGATCCCACATGCTGCAGCGAAGATCCTGTGAGCCACAACTAAGACCTGGCATAGTCAAATAAATAAATAAATATTAAAAAAGGAAAACAACACTCCCATTTACCATTGCAACAAAAAGAATAAAATACCTAGGAATAAACCTGCCTAAGGAGGCGAAAGACTTGTACTCAGAAAACTATAAAACACTGATGAAAGAAATCAAAGATGACATAAACAGATGGAGAAATATACCATGTTCTTGGATTGGAAGAATCAATATTGTGAAAATGACTATACTACCCAAAGCAACCTACAGATTCAATGCAATCCCTATCAAACTACCAATGGCATTCTTCACAGAATTAGAACAAAAAGTCTTACAATTCGTATGGAAACACAAAAGACCCCGAATAGCCAAAGCATCTTGAGAAAGAAAAACGGAGCTGGAGGAATCAGGCTCCCTGACTTCAAACTATACCACAAAGCTACAGTAATCAAGACAGTATGGTACTGGCACAAAAACAGAAATATAGATCAATGGTACAGGATAGAATGCCCAGAGATAAACCCATGCACATATGGGTACCTAACTTACGACAAAGGAGGCAAGAACATACAATGGAGAAAAGACAGCCTCTTCAATAAGTGGTGCTGGGAAAACTGGACAGCAACATGTAAAAGAATGAAATTAGAACACTACCTAACACCATACACAAAAATAAACTCCAAATGGATTAAAGACTTAAATGTAAGACCAGACGCTATAAAACTTTTAGAGGAAAACATAGGAAAAACACTCTTTGACATAAACCACAGAAAGATCTTTTTTGACCCACCTCCTAGAGTAACAGAAATAAAAACAAAAATAAACAAATGGGACTTAACTAAACTTAAAAGCTTTTGCACAGGAAAGGAAACCATAAACAAGACAAAAAGACAACCCTCAGAATGGGAGAAAATGTATGTGAGTGAAACAACAGACAAAGGATTAATCTCCAAAACATACAAACAGCTCATGGAGCTCAATATCAAAAAAACAAACAATCCAGTTAAAAAATGGGTGGAAGACCTAAATAGACATTTCACCAAGGAAGACATACAGATGGCCAAGAAGCACATGCAAAGATGCTCAACATCACTAATTATTAGAGAAATGCAAATCAAAACTACAATGAGGTAACACCTCACGCCGGTCAGAATGGCCATTATCAAAAAAGCTAGAAACAATAAATGCTGGAAAGGGTGTGGTGAAAAGGGAACCCTCCTACACTGTTGGTGGGAGTGTAAATTGATACAGCCACTATGGAAAACAGTATGGAGGTTCCTTAGAAAACTAAAAATAGAACTACCATATGACCCAGCAATCCCACTACTGGGCATATACCCTGAGAAAACCATAATTCAAAAAGAGGCATGTACCACAATGTTCACTGCAGCACTATTTACAATAGCCAGGACATGGAACCAACCTAAATGTCCATCGACAGATGAATGGATAAAGAAGATGTGGCACATATATACAATGGAATATTACTCAGCCATAAAAAGAAACGAAATTGAGTTATTTGTAGTGAGGTGGATGGACCTAGAGTCTGTCATATTGAGTGAAGTAAGTCAGAAAGAGAAAAACAAATACCGTATGCTAACGCATATATATGGGATCTAAAAAAAAAAAAAAAATAAGGTACTGATGAACCGAGTTGCAGGGCAGGAATAAAGAGGTAGACAGAGAGAATGGACTTGAAGCCATGGGGTGGGAGGGTGAAGCTGGGGCAAAGTGAGAGTAGCATAGACATATATACACTACTGAATGTAAAATAGTTGGCTGGTGGGAAGAAGCAGCATAGCACAGGGAGATGGCTCGGTGCTTTGTGATGACCTAGACGGGTGGGATAGGGAGGATGGGAGGGAGGCTCAACAGGGAGGGGATATGGGGACATGTGTATGCATATGGCTGATTCGCTTTGTTGTGCAACAGAAACTAACACGGTATTGTGAAGCAATTATACTCCAATAGAGATCTATTTTAAAAAAGAAGAAAAAAAAGGAGAAAAAGAAAATGTCCCATGTTCTAGATTTGTCTTTTTTCTCCTGATTAGATTCTGGTGAAACATTTTTGGCAAGAATACTATGTGGTTATGTTAAACCTCCTCATAAGGTAAATAAGGAAACTGAGACCCAGTTAGCTGGTGGCAGAGTTTAGATGTATTTTATTACCAGATTTTTAATTTGCCTTTATTAGGCCTATGACTGATTATGTAGGACTTCTAGGAAAAGTGCCTTTGTGTCAAGTGGGAGATGCTCACTAAACAAAGGGAAACAGACTTATTAATATAAACGATGCTATTCCTTCTTTATAAAGCCTGGTGGTTAAACACATCTAGACCTGGCTTTGAATCCCATTAGTAATAAGCCGTGTGACCTGGTCAAGTCTTTTACTGTCTCTGTGCCTGGGTTTTCTTATCCGTAAAATGGGGATAATTATAGTATCTACCGCCTAGCTTGTGTGAAATGAAATTATCCATGTCAAATATTTAGCATTGTGCCTGGCTTGTTATAATTGAGCAATAAAAAGTAAGTATTTCCGTGGATATGTTTTTTTAAAATTTGTAACTGATATTTTCTTTTTAATAAAAAGTGACATATAAAAAACAGAGTTTTTAAAAGAAGCTTTTCCACGTGATTTGTCAACTATTTTTTTTTCTCAATCACTTCATTCCTCTAAGCTATTCTTTTTTTTTTTTCAGTTTTAATATTTAAAAAATTGAAGTATAGTTGATTTACAATGTGTTAATTTCTGCTGTACAGCAAAGGGATTCAGTTATACATACATATAGACATTCTTTTTTTAAATATTCTTTTCCATTATGGTTTATCATATGATTTTTAAAAAATATTTATTTATTTTTGGCTGTGTTGGGTCTTAGTTGTGGCGTGCGGGCTCTTTGTCGCATTGCGCGGGCTTCTCTCTAGTTGTGGCTCATGGGCTCCAGAGCGTGTGGGCTCTGTAGTTGTGGTGTGCGGGCTCAGTAGGTGCAGCACGCAGGCTCATTTGCCCCGTGGCATGTGGGATCTTAGTTCCCTGACGAGAGATCGAACCTGTGTCCCCCACATTGGAAGGCGGATTCTTAACCACTGGACCACCAGGGAAGTCCCTATCATAGGATATTGAATATAGTTCCCTGTGCTATACAGTAGGACCTTGTTGTGTATGCATCCTGTATATAAAAGCTTACATCTGCTAACCCCAGCCTCCCACTCCATCCCTCCCCCAACCCCCTCCCCCTTGGCAACCACCGGTCTGTTCTCTATGTCGGTGACTCTGTTTCTGTTTCATAGGTAGGTTCATTTGTGTCATATTTTAGATTCCACATATAAGTGGTATCATATGGTATTTGTCTTTCTCTTTCTGACTTACTTCGCTTAGTATGACAATCTCTAGTTGCATGTGGATATGTTTTTATAATTATGACGATTGAGAAATAAGAGTGCCCTGGTCCTGCCCCCTTCCGCCTTCTCATCTCCCTGAAGTGAGTGAGCAGGAGGGAGGTAGAGGTGGGGAAGAGCTGGAACTTGAGCGAGCCCCGCACAGGAGGAAAGGCATGGCCTGAATCTGGAATGTCACAGGATTCTCTGCAGGGCACAGGACTGAGGACTTGGGGACGCTGGGGCGCAGTCCACGCTGTGGACCATGTGAATGACATCTGAGGAAGTTGCTGCTCTATGCCTGGAGTGATGATCTTCCCCCCGAGCCTCTGGGGGGTGGGCATTCATTGTACACCTGAAACTAATACCAACTTCTATGTCAATTATATCTCAATAAAATTGGGGAAAAAATGAGTAAAAGAGTGGAGTGGCTGAGAGGAGGGATTGTTTCTTACCTCAGCGTCAGCCGGCGCATCCTGACTGGCGCCCCCGTAAACATCACTGCTCTTTCCCAGGTCCCTCTTCTCGTGGCGGCTGCCTCGTCTCTCCTTCCTCTCTGTCCTCCTCAGCCCACTTCCTTCCCACGCTCCTCCCCAAGTGCCTTTCAACTTGCACACCTGCTGTTTCCTACACACGCGGGGGAGGGGACCTCAGTTCTGCCTGCCGCGATGAGGACCCCCACTTCACAGTTGAAGAACCAGGGCTCCCAGAGCTGGAGAGGAGACAGGGAGTCAAGGTTAGACCAGGGGAGACAGGAATTGTGGCGAGGGGTGAGGACCGCGCCCCATTCGTCTGTGTCCCCTTGGAGTGGGGCACGTCTGCAGCTGGACGGGGTGCCTGACTGGCCATCTCCTCAGTTTCCCAATGAGTCACCTGCTCGCCTCACCACACAGGCAAGCCCACTTGGCTGCCCATCAGCAGAGCCACTCCGGAGTCTCTTTGGAGGATTGCGGTGGATGCTGGGTGGGGCCCCTGAGATTCTAGATCTTTCTGGTCCCAGAAGAGTTACTTACTGGGAAAGTCACTTCCCCTCTGGGCTTCATCAGACTCCTCTGTGACATAGAGATGTTGGATTAGATCAGAAATCCTGACCTCAGAGGCCTCCAGGGGGCCCGGCAGGCAATGTGAGTAAGGGAAGTTAAGGCGTAGGGACTGTTGGGGCCTATGGGTCCCGTCCAAAGGGAGCAGTTAGAACTCAGCTCCAGCCAGCTCTTGCCATGAAAGACACCCTCTTTTATTGATTTATTTTAAAAAGAGAAATGAGAAATTTCACAGGTTTTTTTTGGACATTCACAATAAACTCAATCGAAAAAAAAAAATCCCCTTAGAAGACTTGACATGGCCCGCGAGCTGCCAGTGTTTGCCCGCTGGGTTAGCTGGGTCTTCCACTCCCTCCTGTTCTCCATCTGGTCCTCTGATTGTTTGGTGGGTCTGTGATTCCTGTGGGGGGTCAAGTGGGGTTGATCTGGGATGAGAGTTCAGAAATGGCAATTCCTGCCTCCTGTCCTTCCGCACATCCCCACGCTGTCATGTGTCACCCGACATTCCCAGGAGGCCACACATTGCACCAAACAAACATTCCCTGTGCTGAGTGCTCAGGGACCAGTGTCATCCTGTGCCACTGTCATCATTCTACCCAGGTGCGGTCTTCAAGGATGAATCATTGTGGGCCAGGCCAGCAGGTTTCACGGAGACTGGAGCCCTGTAGCTTTTTACTAAAAAAAAGAAAAAAAAATTCTGATTGTTCCCTGTGTGTCTGGGAGGACAAGGGCTCTGACTTATTCCTTGACGCATCCTCAGAGCCTCATAGCAGGGGAGGGTCACGGTGACTATAATCCCTGAGGGGGCAGAGGCAGGACTTGAAGGTGGAAATACTGAGCCCAGATTTCTGAGGCCTGAATGAAAGCAAATCAGGATCAAAGAGCATGGGGCGCACTAAGAGTTTGCCTTAACTATTTTTTTGTTTGTTTTTTTAAAAAATATTTATTTATTTATTTGGCTGCATTGGGTCTTAGTTGCGGCACTTGGGATCTTCGTCTCGGCGCGTGGGCTTCTCTCTTGTTGTGGCACGTGGGCTTAGTTGCCCCGCGGCATGTGGGATCTTAGTTCCCTGACCAGGGATCGAACCTGAGTCCCCTGTGCTGGAAGGCGGATTCTTAACCACTGGACCACCAGGGAAGTCCCTTAACTCTTAATTAGATGTTTTTTAGAGTAACCTTTAAATGGTTATTTTTAAAGTACTCAAAAAATGGTATAGATGATCTTATTTGCAAAGCAGAAATAGAGACACAGACATAGACAACAAATGTATTGATACCAAAGGGGAAAGGGGACCGTGGGATGAATTGGGAGTTGGGGCTGACATATATACACTACTATATATAAAACAGTTAACTAATGAGAACCTACTGTATAGCACAGGGAACTCTACTCAGTGCTCTGTGGTGACCTAAATGGGAAGGAAATCCAAAAAAGAGGGGATATATGTATACGTATAGCTGATTCACCTTGCTGTACAGTAGAAACTAACACAACATTGTAAAGCACTTATACTCCAATAAAATTAATTTAAAAAAATAAAAAATAAATAAAAGTACTCAAAGCCACACAAGCTTGTAAGTTTTGAAGCCCAGAGCACTTTTTTTTAAAATTATGGTAAAAATACATAACATAAAATTTACCATTTTAACCATTTTTAAGTGTACCTTTCAGTGGCACTAAGTACATTCACATTCTTGGGCAACCGTCACCACCATCCATCTCCAGAACTTTTTCATCATCCCAAACTGAAACTCTGTTCCCATTAAACAATATGCCAATTAGATTTTATGGCTTAATGATGGGTCGGTGGTGGGGGTCTGGTCAGGTGAAATGGGCTTCTATGGGAGTTGGTGGGTATCCCATTGCTGGAGGTGAGCGAGCAAAGACCGGTGTCAGATACAGGGATTAGCTGAATGGCACTAGTCTATGACTCTGTACTGGTCTTTACCAGGATTCTGTCGGAGGATGAGACAAAAAGCCTCACTTGTTGCTGAGGTGGGAGGTTTTGCTGTGTGGGTTTTTTGTGTGTCCCAGGGGACATGATTTGACATGCAGTTTACCTGTATTAAAAAAAGCTGTCCAATAATGAGGCTCCATCATACCTCACACAGCCCTCAATCTCATCAAGCCAGTCTGAGTCCAGACCTGAGACATGGCGAGTTCATTCATGCTTCTGCCCATTCCATCACCTTCCAGAATACATGATAGCCCCCCTCCACCCCTGCAAGAGGGTGCAGACACTGTTGGTTGTCTACTTAACAGCCATCCCCCCGCCCCCTCGATGACAGACCTTCACTTTGTTGGGGATTCAGATGTACTCAGGGAAGGTGTGCCCAGTGCCAGGGCATGAATCATGATTGTTCTAAGGTGTGGACTCTGAGCCGTGTTATGGTTACTCCATTCCTCTTTGCCACTGTAATCGCGGCGGTAAATTCCAAGATGGATGGATGACTTAGTCAGGAGCTCAGGAGTGGCTTGTCTGAGCTGAGCCCTGAAGGGTGAGTGAGTTAACCGGGGGTTGGGGTTGGGGTGGGGCAGTTCTAGAGAGAACAGCATGTACAAAGGCCCTGTGGTCAGTAGGGTATGAAACTTCTGAGGTGAGAAAGCCAGCCTATATGTCTAGAGTGCAGAGAATCTGGAGAGTGTGGCAGGGCCCAGACCCCAGAGGTCTTGCAGGCCAGGTCAAGAAGTGGGCCTTTAACTCAAGAACAAGTGAAGGGTTTTAGGTGTGTGTGTTGGGGTTCGGGGGTGCAGGTGTTATAAAACATGGTCAGATTCGCCTTTTGAAATTTATTCTGGCTGTGTGTGAGGAAATCACTGGAGGGAAGGCAGAGTTGATGCTTTAATCCTCTAACTTTATGTCTAGTAAAAGTCCAAAATCCTCCACAGTTTCAGAGATCCCTGGACACTTATGTTTTCACCACTTCCCCTGCCATTCTCGCTTCTTCCTGAGCGATTTCTGCTTGGTACTGTGCTGACTCAGACGTGAAACTTCACCCCTTCTCCATTTCCATAAAACCCTCCTCTTGACAAATACTGGTGAGTGGAACATAGATCTTGGGGTCATAGAGAGGGGTGATATCAGGTCCCACACAGAGGACACTTTACAGGGCATCTTAGATAAGTCTATTCTTCCAGACCTTTTGGGGATACTCTGTTCCCTCCCCTCCCCCAGTCCAGTAGTTCATCTCCAGATCTTCCCCCAACCCTTTGCCTGGTTACCCCGGCTCCTCTCTCCTCCTCCCCTTCGCTTGTCTCTGGGCTCCCCTCCCCTCTCCCAGGGGGCATTGGAACTGTAGGATTCATCTCCCGCTGACACACAGAGCAATTCCGCTCTCCCCAGCTCCCTCTCCAAGCTTGCAGATCCCAAGTCACAGTTCACAAACCTGACCATGACTTCTGTTCATTTTCTCCTACGCCTGCCTTTGATGGAGCCCAGCCTCCCATTTGCAGCCTTTTTGCAGCCTTTTTGACATCTCCGGCAGTTTTGTTAACTTTCTTGTTACTTTCAAGCATGAAAAAGTCCAAAGCTAAATCTCACATCTGATTGAACACCCACCTCCTCAGCTCCCAGGGCCTTACTGGAGGGACTTGGAGGGGGTGGGGTGGCCTGCTCCTTCACCCCCCTTCCCCCTGTCCCTTGGGGCCCTTTCTTCTCTGGTGGGCTATGGTGGGCACAAGAAACACAGAAAGGGCCTCATCTCTTATCAGGTGGTGGTGCCGTGGTCCTTTCTGTGTGATGTCTCTGCTTCTGTGGCCCTCATTGGTGGCTCTTGATGTCCCCTGTGTGGCAGGTGTCTATGCAGTCTGGATAGATGGGTGATGGAAGGAAGGAGGCTGTACTGGCATTTGTGTTGGATGAATGAATCGCGGAATGGTGGATGGATCGGTGGTGCGCAGATGGGGGGAAAGGGACACCGAGAGATGGAGGAGGGAATGGAAGGCATTGGGCATTCTCACCTGGAGGCCTCTGACTGCCCCTGTCTGGTCCTCAAGCTCCATGGCAACATCTAAGAAGGCTCAGCAGTATCTGCTCTTGATCCTCAGTGGGTGGGCAATGGGTAGAGAACCTGGTGGGAGAGTAACTGGGGAAGGGTGAGGGAGAGAGGGGATGGGTCTTCTCAGCGCAAGTCGGGGTCTAAAAGCCAAGATTCCAAGTGCCAGGGAGGGTGGGGCAAATGGGACTCAATTTGAGAGTCTGGGTTTGCAGGTGTCATAAGGAAGAACAAATCTGACTCCATATTGGATCTGTTTCCTTTAACCTGTGTATTCTGTTGCTTTTGCTACAAGTTAATCACTAAAAGAATGTTGCCTATAACCTGAAATATACAGGATAACCCATTCTCAAGGCTCTGACCTTTACAGGTATAACACTTTTCCATTCATATAGAGATAAAAAGTTGCAGAACGGAGAATAACATTTGTCTTGTTGGAGGTTTATAGGAACATCGACCAGATCTACAAGCTGCAAGAATAAAGGATTCTGGCACCAAGAAGTTTACAACAACCAGCCACGCCCCCTCCCCTTTCAGTATAAAAGCCGCCTGAATTCGAACCCGGGTAAGATGGTTCTTTGGGACACTAGTCAGCATCTTCTCGGGCTGCTGCCTTTCAGAATAAAGTCACTATTCTTTGCCCCAACAACTCACTTCTCGATTTACTGGCCTGTTGTGTGGTGAGCAGTATATGCTTGGACTCAGTAACACAGAGTTGAGGTGGGAAGCGGGGAGCAGACTGTGTCCACACGGGAGAGACCAGTGCAGAAGCCAGGGGTCAAGAATGGCCACGTGCGCAGTGGTTGAGAATCCGCCTGCCAATGCAGGGGACACGGGTTCGAGCCCTGGGCCGGGAAGATCCCACATGCTGCGGAGCAACTAAGCCCGTGCGCCACAACTACTGAGCCTGCGTTCTAGAGCCCGCGAGCCACAACTACTGAGCCCGAGTGCCACAACTACTGAAGCCCGCATGCCTAGAGCCCGTGCTCCGCAGCAAGAGAAGTCACCGCAAGGAGAAGCCTGTGCACTGCAACGAAGAGTAGCCCCCGCTCGCCACAACTAGAGAAAGCCCACACGCAGCAACGAAGACCCAACGTAGGCAAAAATAAATTAAAAAAAAAAAAAAAAAAAAAAAGAATGGCCACGTGTGGTGCAGGCAAAGGCCGAGGCCTGTGGGAGCCTGGCAGGTGCCCTGGCCGATGGTGAGCGCAGCTGTCCTCATCCCCTGCCCCTTTGGGTGGTGGGACTGCCCCAAACAGTGGGCAGGCCCAGTGGGGCTGGACAAACAGGCTGTACAGTTAGTTCCCAAGAACGAGCTGCTGGGGCACTTCTGGCTGGAATGAGAAACTGCCTGGGTAGGCGATGCAGTCTGATTATGATGCACAAAAGGTAAAGTATTCACTCCTCATTGCATTGCAAAGTGTTTTGTAGACAAAAAACCAAGACCAACGAAAAACGTGCAAATTCAGGTCCTGGGGAAACTGTGATAAAGGAGGTCCTTGGTGAGAGAAGGTTTATAACCTGCGGACCAGTTGGTCTCTGAGGTTTAACATTCTGGGGGAGCCAGGGGTGCGTACAGGGGGCCAGGAGGTGTTTCCACAGAGGGACTCCCATCTACTGTCCTCTCCCCTCTCCCTGCTGGGCAGGTTCCGTGGGGGACCTGGATTCTAGTCCTGATTCTGCCACAGATTTGCTGTGTGGCTTTGGCCAAGTCTCTACATCACTCTAGGCCTGAGAAGGGACCCTGCCCTGCTTCACCCTGGCAGCCCCCTTCCTGCAGGTGACCGGAAGCTCCTGCAGACTAAAGGGCACGTCCAGCCCACCAGGATTAGGGCCACACACACATCTAGCTGTGCGGGCGTGCACACGCAATGCACAGACACGCACACATGGTGGATTTTCTAGCCCCAAGCAGCCCTAGGCACAGCCCCAGTATCAGAATAAAATGTACCTCATCTGACCCCCACTAGGGCTCTTTATTCCCAGAAAAAGCAGACTCAGTGAGGCCAGTCCACTTCCCAGCTGTGTGACCTTGAGCAACTGACCTTTCTGAGCCTCACTTGTCTCCTCCATAAAATGGGAATTCCGGGTTGCCACCCCAGTGCAGCCCAAGGGCAGGAACACAGGCGTCCTCCTTGCCCTCTTCCTGGACCATCTGCTTCTCCTTCTCAGGTGCTATCCCGGCTGGGCTGGCGACGGGGGTGGGGGGGGTGGGGGGGTGGGGGGGGTGGGGGGGTGGGGGGTGGGGGGGTGGGGGGGTGGGGGGGTGGGGGGGTGGGGGGGGTGGGGGGGCGGGGCCAGGGTGGTTGTGCGGGGAGTGCAAGGACATTCCCAGCTTG
The DNA here is from genome assembly GCF_028564815.1 of Eubalaena glacialis. Taxonomy (NCBI): domain Eukaryota; kingdom Metazoa; phylum Chordata; class Mammalia; order Artiodactyla; family Balaenidae; genus Eubalaena; species Eubalaena glacialis. The sequence continues at coordinate 12,682,609 of NC_083726.1, forward strand.
GGTTTCACTTCCCTTCTGCCCTTGAGGTTGCCAGCTCCCCAGGGGTCAACCCGTGTGCTAGCAAGGAGGTGGCCCAGGGCCTTCCATGTCTGCTGACCTGGCCAGCAGGCATTTTCCCACTCCTGTGGCTCCTGCAGCGGGAGAAGAACCCTGGAACCCCATGTTGCCACCTCTGTTACTAGGATTTGTAGCCTCACATTTTTTTCCCAGAGGGAGGATTGTGGAATTTGGGGGTTGAGGGAGTGGAAGAGCAGAGTGGGAGGAAGCCTCAGGATCACTTAATCAATCTCCTTGGTTACTTGTTGGGGAAACTGAGGCCCAGGCAGGAAAGGGCTTGTCTCAAGTCAAACTGTAAATCAGTGGTGGTGTGGGCCAGAAGCTGTGTCTGCTGACTCCCCGCCAGGGCTTGGGGCCACACAGCCTCTGCAGGACAGATAAGGCCTCCGCCCTGGCCTCGCTGAGCTCTCAGGGTGGGCTGAGGGCTGCCTCTTCCTGGGCAGGGAGGCCCCTCCCCTCCCTGGGCCACTGTTTCCCTGTCTGTGATACCACAGTGGCCCAGCCTGGACCGTGGGGGGGGGGAAGAGGGGTGCAGGCTGCCCTAGGGCAGGGGCAGGGAGAGGCCACAAGAGTCCTGAGCCAGAGGCAAAGGGAGAAGATGGGGTCATGTGAGGCTGCTCCCCTAGCCTGGTCCTGCTGCCCAGGGCGGGCAGAAGAGAACCCTGCCAGCTCACTGCCTTGGATCTGCTCTAAAACACAGTAGGTGGCAGTGGGGACCAGGACAGCCCCTAGCCCAGGCTCTGGGTGCCTGTGGCCTCCTTGCCTCCACCTCCTTCCTTTTCTGCTCTGCTCCTGGCCCCAGTGGCTGGCCCTTCCTGGGCTCCCAAGGCCAGGTTGGCCCAAGGATGGATCAAACCACCCTCAAATCCCTAACAGGGGTGTGGAGGTGGGTGTTACATGTGGTCACTCCTCTGCAGAGCCAGCGTGGGTCAGGGGTGATGCTGTTCTAGGATGGGGTCCAGAGCAGAGTGGTTATGCCCTGGGAGGATGGCCAGAGGGGCCAGGACTTTGTATATCTGACCAACTGTGGACTGAATTGTGTCTCCCTCAACTTCAGCTGTTGAAGTCCTAACCCCTAAGACCTCTGCATGGGACTGTATTTGGAGATAGGGTCTTTAAAGAGGTAATTAAGGTAAAGTGAGGTCACTAGGATGGGCCCTAATCCAGTATGACTGTGTAAGAAGAGGAGATTAGGACACAGAAACACACAGAGGGAAGACCATGTGAAGACACAGGGAGAAAATGGCCATCTGCAAACCAAGGAGAGAGGTCTCGGGACAAACAGCCTGCTGGCACCGTAACCCCCATGCCCCAGAATTACGAGATAATACACTTCTGTTGTTTAAGCCCTCAGTCTGTGGAACTCTGCTATGGCAGCCCTAGCACACTAATACACTGGCCAAGGACTTTTGTGGTGTTTTCTGATGCAAGAGGTAGGCAAGGGTAGTTTGGAGGTGTCAATACTAGGTTTGCACAAACATTTGGATGGTTTGAGGAGACAGCGGGACTCAGACATCACTTTGGAGTCTCATCATTCTTCTTAAAGTGAAATCTCCTCTTCCTCTTTCACTCCTGTCCTGAATAATTGGTTTAAAGCCATTAGATGGGACCAGGCAAGGCAGGCAGCTGCCTTGAGGCGGGGCTGGGCTGCAGTGGCCCCGAGTGGGGTGTTGGAGCCTGCACTGGGTGAGGAAAAGTCTGAGCAGGGGCTCTGGTGGTCCATCCAGGGATGTCAGGACCCAAACAAGGTGAGGACACCTACAGGGCTGGGGCAGCGGGGGCAGTGGGAGACTGGCTACTGATGGGACTGAGCAAGTAAGTCTGTATACAAAGGGCAGCAGGAACCAGGCTTCTCACTGTTATCGAAGGGGGTCATAGGGAACGGGGAAAACTAGAAGGAATCTGTGATTTTGGGTTGTGATTGGAGTTGTTGGTGTAAACTTGTGCTTTTATGCCTATACAGGTAGAACTAGACATACACAGGGATCTGAACTCGGCGTCCGCTGAGCAGGCCCACAGGAACGAGTGCACCCCGGGCTTCGCAGGAGGCACTCAGAGCTCCCTTTTGCTGGCCCTCCCGGCTTGTCAACTCGGTGGTGCTGGCCCCACTGGCCCTGCTACATGCAGCGCTGCTGCCATCTCGTGGTCGCTCTGCGACACTGTCCTGAGCCAGGGTCACCCCTGGAGAAGGGGTTGGGGGGGCTTCCCAAAGCTCCCCACTATGCGTCAGCAGAGCCCGATCCAGGACCAGCAGGCAGATCCCGCCTCTCTCTCTTTGCTGGGATCAAAACACTACGGCCCCACTCAGGGGCAGCAGCTTAGACCCAAGAGAGGGGCACAAGGGCCCTGTTGTTGGAACTGCTGTCTGGGAGGCAGCGAGCACCCTTGAGAGCTGGGAGAGCAATACCGGAGGCTGAGCTGGGGTCTCTGAAATTACCCAGGAGTTGGCGGGGCAGTGCCCCTGGCTGGGTGTCAGATGCAGAGGCCGTTCTGGATGGAGGGGGTACCATCCATGACAACATGTTTGGAACATTTCCTTGACAGATGTTGTGGTACTGGTCCTCTCAGTTAACCCTCATAACAGCCCTATGAAGGAGCAACTGCTATTAGCCTATTTACAAGTGAGAAAGTTGAGGCACAGAGAGGTTAAGTAATTTGCCTAAGGTCACACAGCTCAGAAGGGTAGTATCATGATTTGCTGTTGTATGACAACTGGAGAGGCTGGATGTTGACACTGGGATTGGGGGGTGGGGTCAGCGTCCAGGCCCAGGGTTGGGTCTGGGGGGTGTCAGGGAAGCCAGGAGGGTGCAAAGGGGGTGGAGACCCTGCTAAGGGGCTTCTAGGCAGGTCTGGTCAGCACTTCCTCCAGGCTCCAGGGACTGCCTCCCAGGTGGCCCCTCCCTACCCACCTGCCTGCCTCCACTAAACCTCCCTACACCCCTGGCCAGGTGCCATTTCCAAGGCAGAGGGCCCTGCAGGAGCCACTGGCACCTGGTCAATCCTGATGCAGGGGCCGCAGCCCAAGGCTCCCGCCTGCATCTGGTCCTCTTTAGTTTTTTTTAAAAAATTTATTTATTTATTTATTTATGGCTGTGTTGGGTCTTCGTTTCTGTGCGAGGGCTTTCTCTAGTTGCGGCAAGCGGGGGCCACTCTTCATCGCGGTGCGCAGGCCTCTCACTATCGCGGCCTCTCTTGTTGCAGAGAATAGGCTCCAGACGCGCAGGCTCAGTAATTGTGGCTCACGGGCCTAGTTGCTCCGCGGCATGTGGGATCTTCCCAGACCAGGGCTCGAACCCTTGTCCCCTGCATTGGCAGGCAGATTCTCAACCACTGCGCCACCACGGAAGCCCAGCTGGTCCTCTTTTACGTGGGGCCACATGACTTTCCGCTGCTGTGATTGGCCCAGGACCTGTGGCCTCAGACACTGCCTGGTGCCAGGAAACCCAGCCTGGCCAGCACCGGTGCCTCCTGCCGGGGCTCCCTCGCCCAGCCCAGCCCAGCCCAGCCCCGGACGCCTTCTCTCTGGAGGGTCCCTCAAGGTGGGGCCGCACAGAGCTGTGCCCTCTGGGGAAGCCTGGACACCTTCACGGCCGGGCTCTTCGGGCAGGCCCCGCCTCACTAGCCTTGGGTCCTGGTCAGAGACCCTCCCTGGCCTCCTAGCCCCCGTCACTTGGCATTAGTCTCCCTTTCCTTCATTTCAGAGCAGGTGGCACGTTTGGAACTTACACCTGTCTATGTTGCCCCCTTCCCTCCACGTGACCCACCGGGCCCATTCACCTCTGTATTCTCAGCACCTAGAACCATGCCTGGTGTGCAGCCGGCGCTCCTACCCACACGCAGGAAAGAACAGGTCACTTGGCATCTTTAGCCATTCACAGGCCATGAGCCCCGGGAGCCACCGAGGGTTCCCTGGCTCGCAGTCGCTCACATGGAGGAGGGGCAAGCAGAGGGGAGAGGCAACGGTGCCGAGAGGAACAGGTCCCGCTCTTCTCTTACTTAGTGTGTGACTGGTCCTGGCGTCCCCCGGCCTCAGTTTCCCACTTGTAAGCAGTGGTCAAAACCATCAACCCCGCGGGACCGTTGTGAGGCATGGAAAGGCCCAGGCCAGGTAGGGCCCACAGCAGGCATGTGGTGGGGATGCAGGGGAGGACCTTGGAGAGCTGGGAGGCTGCAGGGAAAGGGGAGAGGCCCCCAGTCTCCCAGGGGTTCAGGTCAGGCCCCAGGACAGATGGCTGGAATGGCCGTGCGAGCAGGTGGGACACCTGTCTGAGCTCAGCGGCACAGCGCGCCCCACCGCGCGTGTGTGAGCACGAGTGGCAGCCGTCCAGCCTAGCCAGCAGCGGGGGTGGGTAACCCACCGAGTATCCCCCCAGTCCTCTCGTCTGACCGCCAGGTGCTGCCAGCCTCATGATACAGGTGCACACTGTGAAAAAGATGGTCACCAAACCCAGGCGCTTTAGGGACCTTCACAGGCTATGTGGAGTCAAGCACAGACTTCGGCTACCGGCTCCAGACGCTGGTGGTCCGGTGTGTGGTGGCTGGCCGTCGGCCAGAAGCGGCCAGGGAAGGGGCCTCTGGAAGCGACCTGCTGTCATGAGTGCTGACGGGAGGAGGTGGCCGGGCCAGCAAGATAAAGCAGCCTGGGGAGTCGCGCCGCGGTCCCCAGCACCCGGCCACCTCTGCGTGACCTAAAGCAGAAGACGGCGGGGGTGCTGGTGGCCGTGTGACAGCACGGTACACCAAGTTGGGCTTCTTCCCAATTTTGAGTCCCAGCAGCCTGGGCAGGGCTGGCAAGGCTCCACCACCTCGGCACAGGCGTCACCGCCGAGTAACTAGGCAAAGCTGGACCATGTCCAGGAGATGCTTAATACCTCGTTAAAACCACAGCCTTCCGGTTACCTGGGCGAACACAGCTAATTTACGCAGGATGTAGGCGGTAACCTTGAGTTTGGACCAGCTGAGCTTGGTATGACTGACGGGTGAGGGCCCAGGGCGCCTCCATCTCCTGAAAAGCTGCCCGACCAGGCCGATGGCTGGCTACCCAGGGGACAGTGATATGGCTGCTCCCCTTGGGCAGGGGTGGCGAGGAGAGGAAAAAAAGGTGGTTTAGGTTGGGGAAATGGGTCAGATGTCACATTCAGCCGCCTTCCTCCAGGCTGGCTCCTCTGCAAAGCTCTGAATCTCGGCCTAGACGATAAGGCCCCTCCTCCGTGCTTAGGGGATGGACAAGCCTGCCGTCCCGTTGTACCCGCCTCCCAGCTGCTTCCCTTGCCCCAGCTCCACCTGGAGGGCTGGCTGAGCCTGGTCTCCTGTGTGCCCGGCTCCAGGCCACGCCTCAGAACGCACGTTCAGCCCGCCCGCTGCTGATGGGAGCTGGGGGCTGCTCAGAGACCCGGGTGAGCCCCACTCCAGCTGCCTAGGCCCCCTGGACCCAGGCATTGAGACTTCTGCTCTCCTTCATGGGCTGACCTTTCAGGCAGACCAACTGTTTCAGCCCCCTTCCCTCCCACCACCGAGTGCTGGGCCAGGGGGCACCAATGTGCCTCAAGCAGTGACTCCCGGGGAGCCTGGTGTGAAGATCCCAGACCAGAAAAGGTGGTACCCCGAGACCTGGGGCACCTGAACTGCCACGGAGATAAGAACTGACACCCGCGCCAGAGCTGTGTGCCCAGGCATTCACACTGAGCCTCAGTGTTGTCATCTGAAAAATGGGGACGATGCACTGATGCGTGAGGAAGTGCCCGGCACCTGATAAACAGCTGTACCTGGGGCGGCTCACATGACCCACTGAGTCTGTAAAACAAGATGCAACTCTGCTCCGCCCAGGGTTGTCAAGACGATTCCACGAGCCCACGTACAGCCTGGTACAGCGCCTGGCACCTAGGCCTCAGACGGGATGGCCGTGTCCTCCCTGCAGGCTCACTGCCCCACTGTGCCCACACCTGCTCCGTCTCTGTGATCACACTGCTGCTGCTGCTGGGCAGGGGCTGGCCTCAGCGGGGACGGCAGTGTGAGGTGCTGAGGATGCAGGCACGTCACTTGGGAGAGCAACGGGGCCGCTTGGCAGGCAACTCGTGGCTGCAGCCTGTGCTGGTGTGAGCTGCGGCTGGGTGCCCAGTCCTGCTGCTGTACCTGCCTCGTCTGCAGATGCCCATCTCATGGGCGGCCCCCAGCCCAGCCCAAAGGAGTCCCTGCCTCTGGTGAGGCCAAGAAGTCACCTCCTCCTGGAGACTGAACACTGCTAGCAGGATGCTTTTCTACCTTTAATTGGGGGTACAAAAGGCACCTCTCCCAGTACAAGAGGATCAACCGACAGGTGCGGGGGCCCAGTGCCTGGTGGAGCCCTGCGTGGGAGGAACAGAGGAAGGACGGAGGGCAAGGAAGTGGAGGTCGTGGGGGCCACAGGTGCCCCAGGCATCCCTGGAAGCCTCCCCTGGCGGCCCGGGCCTGGTGAGGTCTCCCCCAACCATGTGCAGCTTCATATCTGGACAGTGTGCGCTCAGCAGAGGGCCACACGCCCTGCCCTCAACAGCTGGCCAAAGCTTTAGGGCTCCAAGGCAGGGCCTGGGGAATGGACCTGAGGCTGCGACAGAAACTTCTGTTGTCTCCGGCCCACGGCCAGGCCCCGACTGTCAGTGTGGGCTCGGAAGAGGGCTCCTCTGGGCATGGGTCCAGGGAGGGGCAAGGGGACTCACGCTGGGGCAACCAAGCAGCCGGCCTTGTCTGTTCCGGGGCCTCCGGGTTCTCAGCAAAGTCGTAGTGGTCAGTTGGGGCGGGAGGGGAGGCAGGGGTGTCCAGGGTCCCGAAGTGCAACTGACCTGTTCCCCCAATTCATCCGGCTGCCCCCCACACCCCCAGGCAGCACGGCCCCAACCTCAAGGGGGAGAGAAGGGCATACGTAACAAGCCACCCCCAAAGCAGCCTTAACACTGAAGGAGAGACAGGTCCCCGCCGCAGGGTGTGGGAGCAGCGGGGGCTCGGGCTGCAGGGTGCCAGACCCCACACTCATAAGGCAAACAGCATGTCGTCATCTTTCTCCTGGGTCTTCTTTCGAGGGGCACTGCCAGGCGGGGGACCCGGGGGCCCCTCGGCTGAGGGGCTGGAGAGGCTGGGCAAACGGTCGGCCACTTTGGCTCGTTCTTCCAGGAACTTGTCAAATTCTGGAGGGACGAGAGGGCGGCTGCAGATGGGCTCGGAGGCTGGAGCCGGGGAGGGGTGGGCAGGGCCAAGGTCTACTACCTTCACTGGTGACGCCCTTGGGCTCCTCCGCATCGTTCCCCTGAGAAAGCAGAAGGTGAGGTTAGCTGCGGGCACTGCGGAGCGGGCTGGGGCTCAGGCTGCTGACCCAGAGGGGTCCAGACCTCGGCTCCACCCCTTCCTGAGCCACAGGCCTTGGCCCGAGCCACTGGACTTCTCTGAGCCTTGGTTTTCTGCTTGGTGACACTCACAGGGTTGTCGGGAAGCTGTAACAGACGACTACTCGCAGAGGGCCAGGCGCAGGGTAGGGTGCCCGGTGGGCCCCTGACAATCGCTAGTTCCTTCCTTCCAGTGTCTAGAGGGATGGGCAGACTCGCCCCATGGTGGAAAGGCTGACACCCAAGCCTGAGGCCACGCATGCTCACGCTAGGGGCTGGGGAGCGGATAAGCCTTCACCCACCAGATGAAACGGATGGACCTTCTCCTGACCTTGGGCAGAAACATGGTCTTGGCCACTTGCAGAAGGCGGCCTCTGGGCCTGGAAGTGCCCAGGCACTTGGTCCTTGGCGTCAAGAATGGGGGGTGGGGTGGCAGATGCTGGGGAAGGAGCCCGGAGGGGGGCCAGGGCTGACTGCCCCTGCCGCTCACAGGGGGCAGCGGGGCTCTAGAGACTGCTGCCCCCCACTGCGGGCGTGGCACCCCTCGCAGCTGTCTATCAGCCTCCCGACCTGCACGAGGGGCTGCCGAGCTCAGTGCTCCCATGATCCCGGCTGCCCTCGGCCCACCTGTCCTGCCCACAGTGGGACCTCGATCGGCAGCAGGCTCGGGGAAGGGGAGGCCCCAGAGGCTGCGAGGGGTGCGGGGCCGGGCCCTCCTCTAAAGGGAAGAACCGGCGGGAGCGGCAGGGGAGGGGACACTAACCCCGCCAGCGCTCTCTCCTCACCAGCCGCTCATCCTGACCCCGCCCCCCGCCCCCTCCTCCTGAGACAACGGGAGCCCCGGGTCAGGTGGGCGAGGAGGGGGCCGGACTTACCACGTCCGTGGACAGCCACTGCTCGATGTCCTCCATGAGGCAGGCCTGGGTGACGGGGATCTGGGGGGAAGTGCAGGGGGTGAGGCAGGAGGGCAGTGCACCTCGCCGGTCTGGGGTCCACCGGCTGCGGCCTGGGGCAGTTGCCCACCCCTGAGCCTCCTCACTCATGCGATGGGGCCCGTCGGACCTGCCCTGCACCCCCGTCCCCGGCAGTCCCTCCAGGATGGCTCCTGCCCAGCTGCCTGGGACCCCGAGTTCTGCCCGCTGTGCCAGGCTGTGGGCAAGGGGGAGGCGGGGCCAGCAGGCTGAGCAGCGGATGGGGAAGGGCTCCTGACAGCTGGAGCAGGGAGCAGGGCCACGAGGAGAGAATGGACCCCCGGCTCCCACAGGCCAAGGGTGCGGGCTTGGTGCGCAGGCCCAGGGCCGGGACCAAGCACGGGTGTTCAGGGGCATCTGACACAAGAATATTCACAGCCCAGGGAGCGGCCAGCCAGCAAGGCTGGGGCAGGGGGCACGACTGCAGGCTGTCCCCCTACACCTCCGCAGACTCAGCGTTCGTGATGGAAGGGGGCAGAGGTGGGCTGGGACAGAGGGAGGGGCCGAGACGACCAGACGAGGCCAGGCCGGTGGATCCCGAGGGGCAGCGGCTATGCACGGGGACATGGCACTGTGGCTCCACCACACAGGCTCCTGCACAGAGGCCGGGGGCTGAGGGCCGGACTGGGGCAGGGCTGGGGCCTGGGGGCTTCCCACACGAAATGCGTCTACAGCGGGAGAATCCAGCTGGAGGTTAGGGGCGCAGACTCTGGGATCAGAGAGACCAGAGGCTGGCTGGACCCCTGCGACTCGGCGCAGGTTACTCAGCCCCTCTGACCCTCACTTCGCTCATGGTTAGAGAGGATGACAGGACCTACCGTCCAGGTCCAGATCGCTGTGAGGATTAAACGAGATGAGGGAGCGAAAGAGCTCAGCACAGCGCCCGGCACAGCGGAAGTGCTCGGGAAATGCCGTTACCACTTAGCTACTTCGGGAAACAGAGGGAGAGCGAGTCTCTCTCAACCAAAGCCAGGTCAGTCCCCAAGCTCCATCCTCAGCACCGAGGGCCCCAGGGGGCAGCAGGAGCCCCCAGAGAAGAGGCGGGAGCTGACTTCCCAGCAGCAGCGGCAGCGAATTCTCTGGGCTGCCCACCTCAGCCCCCTCTGCAGGCACTCGGCCCAAACCCAGGAGAGCCCCGGTCGCCTCCTGGCTGCCACAGGGGCTGCCCGGGCCTTGCTTCCAAGGCAGCACCGAGGGGCTGTGGAAGCGAGAGCAGAGGGGGCGGGACCGTGCTGGGTGGGCCCCGGCAGGCGCTCGGCTGCCCATCCTGCTCTCCTCTGGTTCTGACGGCCAGTACCACCTGGGTGGGCCCCCTGCGAGTGTGCCCGGCCCCTCCTCTCCGTGCCTGGTCTCACCATCCAGTCACTGAGGCTCTTCTCACCGCCGCCTCCCATCTGGGTGAGAGAGGGTCACGCTGAGGGTGGCGGGAAGGCCAGGGCCAGGGCCACTGGCGCGCTGGGGGCCTCCTCCAGCAGGGGCCTGCTACCGCCTCAGGAGCCTCTGTGCGCGCGTGTGCGTGCGCGCGCGCCCACGCTTGTGCTGGGCTGGTGGGCGGTAAAAGGGCACAGGAAGCAGCAGAGGGCGTCTCCCTGTGGGCACCCCGGAGTCCTGGACGGGCAGGGCAAAGCTTCTCCCCTAATTTTCACCCCAAGGGTCCCTGGGGGTGGGGAGCTGAGCAATCCTGGGATGGTGGAGTAGGCAGCCATTAGCCCCCCACTGGTTCTCAGGGGATTCTGATGGGCACCCAGGGTTAGGAGCATTGCTCTACCCGGTCCCCTGTTTACTGACGGGCAAAGAGGAGATCCCTAGGGCCCCAGAGCAGACCAACGATGGAGGAAGCCTAGGGTCCTGGCTCCCAGCCCATCACCCTGTGACTGCCTTTCCCGCCTGGACAGACCCAGCCCGGGGCCTGTCACATGCCATCCAGCATCCCCACCTCCCAGGACTCATTAACCCCGGGGGGGCAGCCACTGGCTGCCCACAGAGTTGGCACTTGATTCCATTCTGTACATTGCTGCCTGGGATCACGTGCTGACAACCGAGAGGGAGAAAGCCTTACCCCCAAGCCAGACGTAAGCACCTCGGAGCAGATGTTTATGACCTGGTTTTAAGGAAGTCATACCCTGATTTGGTGGAAGTCACTTAAATCTCTCAAGTCATCAGAGATGAACGAGCAGAACTTAACCAGCGTCTGCTTTTCTGCAGGCAGTGGTGTGTGTGTGTTTCTGCCCCGTGGCCACCTGCCGGGTGGGGCAGCACCTGCCGGGTGGGGCAGCAGTCAGGAGACCTGCATCTAGTGCTCCTCATGCCCTTGAGGTGCTGTGTGCCCCTGGGCAAGTGACACCCGTCCTGGGCTGCAGCGGTCAGCACAGCTGGGCTGTTCGGTCAGCCTCCGCCCATGGGAGGTCAGGTGGCGTGGGAGGGAAGGGCTTCCCGAGTGTCCTGATTCATATGGAGTCCTGGAGCCAGAATGATGGCCCCTGGGAAAGGAAGGGTGAGCAGCAGGGGAGCACCTCTGCTCTTTAGAGCTCCGCAGGCCATCTGGGGTTCTCGTTACCAGCACTGGCTTCCAAGTTGGACAGACCAACAGCTGTGAGATCATGGGCAAATGACCTCAATTCTAAGCCGTGGTGTCCTCCTGAGTGGGAATAACCACACTGCAGTGATGTAAAGGTTAAAAGCTTCACTGCGTGCCAGGCACTGTGCTAAGGACGTGACATCTGTGGTCTCACTTAACCCCCCTCTGTAATTAACCCCTCATCTGTAAAAGGGGATACCTTAAGGGTTTGTGTGATGATTCACTCGGTAAGCTGGGGACGCAGGGTGCTTAGCACAGGGCACAGGCTCAACAAATGACTGCTTACAAAGAAAAATGGTGGGAGGCTCTGAGACTGGGGCGTGAACGCGCTCTGCGTGGCAGCAGGTCCACAACGCACACAGGAGGCATCTGAGTCCTCGCTGGTCCCACCTCCACAGTGTTCCAGGTCTTGCCCTGTCTGACTTGGCAATGACTCCTGGGATGCTGGGGACGCCTCTGGGGAGTCGCTGGGGATCCCTCCTGCACCCCCTGCCCCGCGCCCGACTCCAAAAGACTAGGCAGCTTCCACGGCCTCCTGACCGCTCTCCCAGCTTCCAGGCTGGGTCCTTCTAAAACGGAAGCCAGATAAACGTTCCCCTCTGCTCAGGACTGCTCAGGGCTCCCACCTCACGTGGCATAAACCCAGTCCTCCCAGTTGCCCCTCGGGCTCCGAGCACCCAGTCCCACCTCGGCCTCTGAAGTCCTATGCTGTCACCAACCCTCTCCTCTGCCACGCTGCTCACTGCCCCTGCATCTCCAGCTCCCAGGTCCTGCACTTTCTAACCACCTCCCAAGGAGCTACTCGGCCCACTTACTGGGACAGAAATTCTCTCTTCCCTAAAGGCATCCAGAAACAAATTCAAAGGTGCGAGAACTGTACTTGGAGCTCTTGCAAGGGGGAGGGGTTGCCCACAGAGCCTGCTCAGTGTGGGCATGTGGCTGTCACTCCACAGAGTCCAGAAGTTAAATGGAACAAAAATGGCACCCTTGGATGCCTCCCTGTGGCCTTAGGGTCTGTTCTGCCGTCCACCTCTGTCCACACTCCTGCAGATAACAGGTCTCTGGAGGGGCAGTGAGGCCGAATACTGACTCAGCTCCCATCTGCCCTCTCACGCTGCCTATTATCAACCACCGTGGGCACCGCTGGGCAAGCATCCCCTGGCCCTCCTTCTGGACAGGCCCCAGGGTGGCAGCAGGGCCCCTCTGCTTACCGCTCCGGTGCTCTGCTGCCGGGCATCCAGGGCTCCAGCCAGGCCATCTGTTGCTTGAGGGGCTTCGTATTTTACCCTGAAACAGAGGCCACCGTGGCCATTACGTGTCGCCCTTGCCTTACCAGGCATGGCAGCTGACGTGAGGACAGAGGTGGCTGAGTGGGGATGAGCTGGACTCACAACCCGTGTGGACTTGGGACGTGCCTGGGCAGGGGCGGCTCAGACCCCAGGAAGGGCGCCAGCTCTGCAGGCCTGCCTGAGGATGGTAGGAAGGGTCTCATTTCCTGCCTTTGGGAACCGGGATCAGACGTGTGACCCGCATGACAGGCAGAGCAAGGCTGGAGAGGGGAGGGAAGGGGTTGGGGGCCAAAGACCAAGACCACCAACCTCCTGTGACCAGATCTGGATGAGAAATAGCGTCACTGACCCCACAGTCATAGAGAATTTGTATCTAGACCCTTTTCCGAGCTGCTCCCATTCCATAATTTCAGAAATCAAATTATGCAAGGCTGTTCTGTGCAAGGCTGCATTTGAATGGGGGAATCCCATTCTGCAGCTGAAAACAAACGTGCAGACTGCGGGTGAGGAGGATTCTGAATGTCCTCTGGGGGATGCCGGCCGGCGGGTACTGGGAGGAAATCAGAGCTGACACCACAGCTTCCGGGCAGAGGAGGACGGGGAAGGAGGTGTCTGCGGCGTCTGAGGTGAGGTTCCAGGGGGAGTGAGAGAATAAACCAGGAGTGGGAGGAAAACCTGTGCTAACGAGGGGGCTGGGTGTCTCTCTGACTGCTACAGAGGGGACGTCCAGGGGAGGCTTTGGGGACTCAGCCCTGGCACTGGGAAAGAGCAGGTATCCTCGCCCTGAGCTGCTGGCGGAGAGGAGGTGAGACTGGGTCAGTCACTGAGGCACAGACGAGGGCGCGGAATTCCAGCCTCAATGGGAAAGCCGCTACGGATAGAGATGAGGGCTCTTCTTCCAGGTGGGGCGGGTTGGGGAGCATCTCACCCTCTGCTGGAGCCAGGGCTGGTCCAGCTCGAGGCTTCAGGAGCCGAGACCATAGCACATGGGACTCTCGTAACGCCAATCTGCCCTCCTGGGGACTGGGTAGACTGGCACTTAAACAGGCCTCTCGAGTAAAAGCCCCCAATTCTCAGGCAGCCTCTCTGAAGAGCGGCCGTCTGCTTCTCCCACAGGACCCGGAGGCAGCCAGGAGAGTGCGCTCATCAGCGAGCTCACCCCCCCAACGACCGGCGCCCACGCAAGTGGGCTGCGGCCAAGCTGAAGGCCGGGCGGCGGGCGGGGCGCCAGCCCTTCTGGAGGGCAGCTTAGCACCCCTGGCTAATTGGGGCAACAAGAGCTGGCGAGGAGGAGGAGATGCCAAAGCCTGAGCAGCGCATCCTGACCCAGGGAGGCCCGCTCACTCTGGGGTGGGAGTGGCCGTGCACCTAAGATGCAGTGGGTGCGCTGGGGGGAAGGCAGGGATGAGGCATGTCCAGCCCCATGAACGTACAGAAAACGACGATGCCCTTCATTCAAAAGAACCATGTGTTCCTTCCTAATTACTCCCCACCACCTCGGCTTTTCCGTCTCTCTCCTGCTCTCATACAGCCCCCAAGGCCAAAGCCTGGCCATCCCTGGGGGCCATGCCTGCAGCGGTGGGGCCCACACGACGCACACGGGACTGCCGGCCCTGTGCCCGGCGCAGGAGGGAGGAGGGCCACCCCTCAGGTGGTCCCGGTGAGGCTGGGGGGCAGGGGCTGGACCCAGGGCCACTTGGGGTGACACTTGTCAGTGCTTGAAGAAGACACAGTGGCACTGGGGAGCAAGTGAGTGTGGAAGACGTTGAGGAAGAGAGTACCCTTGGGCTTCCGTGGTGGCGCAGCGGTTAAGAACCTGCCTGCCAATGCAGGGGACATGGGTTCGAGCCCTGGTCCGGGAAGATCCCACATGCCACGGAACGACTAAGCCTGCAAGCCACAACCACTGAGCCTGAGTGCCACAACTACTGAAGCCCACGCGCCTAGAGCCCGTGCTCTGCAACAAGAGAAGTCACCCAATGAGAAGCCTGGGCACTGCAACGAAGAGTAGCCCTCACTCGCCACTTAGCCTGCACACAGCAACAAAGACCCAACGCAGCCAAAAATAAAAATAAATAAATAATTAAAAAAAAAAAAAAAAGAGAGCACCCTTCCTTCAGCCAAACCTGGCTAAGGTGACCCTAACTCTGCTCACCCAGATGTCCCCATGGCTCTACTTGGCATCCTGAGTAGAAGAGCCTGGTCAGCTGGTGAGGCCATGATTGTGCCAGTTGTGGTCGGCACAGGCCAGAGGGAGGCATGGGCCAGACACTCGGTGGGAAGAAGAGGTCTTGGAGGGTTCAAGAGCCCCAGGGTACAGGGCAAGGTGGGGAGTCCAAAGGCCAGCCAGGTGACCAGGGCTAGAAGACCCAGCTGATGCACCAGAGAGGGACGGCCAGGCAGGCTGGCAAAGCAAAGAGGAGGCTCGGGCACACTCCCATCCCACAGGGCGCTTTCTGCTGGGGTGGAAACCCCTCCCCAGGGAGGGCCTGCAGGAGGACCCATGACCTGAGACGGTACGTGCTCCCCTTGCAGTACGTCTTCCCTGGCCCCGGCGTCTCACGTGCTCCCGTCTCTGACCCCTTGCACGTACTGTTCCATGGCCTGAAGTGGCCGCCTTGACCTCCCCACTGCGTGGTCCAGTCCTGAGTGCCCTCCTCCGAGTCCACAGTGCCGGCTACACCCCTCCAGGACGGCACCTGGCACTGCACAGCAGTGGTCCGCGTGCATGTCACTCCCCCCGTGAGGCTGCGGGCCCCAGAGGGCAAGCTCGGGGTGCGCTTTTCTCTGTTCTTCCGGACCCCGCTCCCCAGAGGAGTGACGGTGCAGCAGCAAACCTCAGCCAGGCTGGGGCTCTCAGGTAGGCTGCCCTCCAGGCTGCAAGTCCCACCAGACTCATTAGCCTGCAGCCACACAGCAGCCTCACTGTGCCCCTAACTCCAAGGCGACCGTGAGCCACTGGTCCTGGAGCACCTGGTCCTGCCCCAGACTAGAGGTGCGGCTCACAGCGCAGGGCTGGTTAGGCCGGTGGGCAGGGCTGCGAGCAGCCTGTCAGGTTCCATCTGGATTGGCCAGGGTGGAGAGGGGATCCCTGGGCCCTCTGGAGGCCCATCAACAGTTCCCCAAGACGCCAGAATGACCACTAGGGAGCCGGGGAGTCCGCTGGGAAGGTCCCTTAATCCAGAGCTTTCCTTGGCTGTACATCCTGGTTGCCCTGGGGTTATAAGCAAAGGGCTGACAACAACCCCAAGCAAACTACTTCCAGCCTGTATGGAGCCGGTCCTGGGAAGCTGGCCCCAGTGGACACTCGGCCGCGTGCCTCGGCTGCTGAAAGCATCTCCCTGATGGAGATGGACAGTCCCAGGGAAGGACAGAAGCCCAGCTCCAGTGCAGAGCAGGCAGACTTGGGTGGGGTAACAGGACTTCTCTGGCTGGTTACGGAACAGCAGAAATGACTGGACCAGCCCCCAAGGGCTTGGTACACAGCCTACAGTGCAGTGGAGAGCTGGGTTGGGCTGGAGACACTGTGTTTTGGAACCAGACGGCCCTGGGTTCCCAACCTAGTGCCTCCAAACGTTAGCTGCCTGACCTGGGGCAAATGACCCAGCCCCTCAGTGTCTTGGTTTCCTCATCTGAGCAGATCATGTAAGATCCTGGCACCTAGCTGGTCATCAACCTACGGGCATCCCTCCCCCCATCCATCCCTGCCTGTAGGGCACAGGGTTCCCCGGGCCTCGCAGGACTGGCTCGGGGGAAGGAACTCTGCTATCCTGAGGGCGTGCAGGCAGGGGCTGGTGTGCCCACCAACAAACTGGGCTCAGGGACCTGGAGAGAGGCCCTCCCCTGATAGGGGGTGACCCAAACTGCAGGGGCCCAGGGCGGGGCCCGGCCACTCACTCTTTGCGTTGGTCAGCCAGCGAGCTGCCCCGCGTCAGCGCAAACATGTCAAACTCATCTTCCAAGCGGCCAGAGGCCTCCAGAGACTGCAGGCCAGCCCTCATGCTGCTGGAGCCCAGGTCTGTGGGGACAGAAAGACCACGTGAAGGGTCTGCCCGGCTGCCCTTGGACACTGAGCCGTGGCTGAGCTGCTCCCTGCCAGGCCCAGGTCGGTTCTGGAGAAGCAGCGTGGCCTGGAGTGGCGGCGGGGTCGGGGGGCGTACGGACTGGGCAAGCCACCTGCTGGCTGAGGGACCAGGGGCAAGTCACTTCCTCTCTCTCAATTACTTCCAAGGGCTTGGCATGAAGCAGGCGGCCAATAACGCTAATCACAGCGACGACGGTGGCGATGGCTAACGCGTACCAGGAGTGCACTCTGGGCCTGGCCCTGGTCTAAGCCCGCTCTGTGCAGAAGCTTATCCAGGCCTCACGATGACCTGTGAGCGGGGCCCATTCCTGCCCCTGTTACAGAGGAGGAAAAGGGCCCAGGATGTCCAAGTGACGTGCCCAGGTTCACCAGATGATTCAGGCCGGGGAGAATTCACGGTGTTGATGGGAAATCACACAACAGTGGGATTTCTGAGATCTGAGGGGGCTCAGGAGTTGTGGGACTGCAAGGGGGGGGTCCCCTGTGTTTTGTCCCGGCCGCTCAGCCTTGCAGGAAGATTCAGCACTGGACCCTGGCGAGGAGGGGTCTAGGCCAAGATTCTGCTGTTGGCACTCCAGCTGCAACTGTGTAATGGCACGGCACCCCCAGAGCTGCAGGGGTGCCCGCGGTATGTAAGGTACCCTCAGCCCAGAAACCCGCACGCTGCACTTACTCATTCCCGCCAGCTGGGACGAGAGGCTGCTGGTGGCTGCAGGGTCAGGGCCCATGTCGATCAGGTCAGCAGCTGCCTCGGCCTCGCTTGGGGCCTGGGGGCAGGGGAGAGGCCACCGTCATCCTCCCAACCTGACCTGCAGCCTCATTCCCTTCTGTCCTGAAGCACTGGCGCCTTCATTCTTTGCCTGAGGATCTGTCACCAGCAATATCCCCCCGCCCCCACACCCCGTCCCTGCAGCAGTGATTGGGAGTCAGGGAGTCTTTCTTCCTCCCCTTGGCCTATCTAGCTCAGCTGGAAGCCTGGGAGGTCCGGAAGACCCCGGGGCATCAGCTGGTGGCAGAATGTTATTTACCCTAATGGCACAATGACATAAGAACTTAGAAGGGGCCCTCTTGGAGATTCTGGCTAAGAAGGCACATCCCAATCAGGATACCTGGGGAGGGAAGTGAGCCCAGCCCTCCTTCTTCCCGTTAACACGGAGAAGCAGCCTCTTACCTTGGCGTTCTGGCCTGTTCGGAAGCGTTCAAACCTGCGAGACAGAAAAGACCTGAGTCAAGGAGAAGGACTGGGTGGCCCCTTAGCACAGCCAGGCCAGAGCTCCTCCCACTGCGGGTCTCAAAACCAGCAGAGTGGGTCACCAACAGGGTGATGACACGGCCTGGTTTACCCTGGACGGATCCAGTTTATGCCTGCTGCCCCAGGGAAGTATTAGCAGGGCCCCTTTTTCACTTGCAAGTGTCCCAGTTAGATTATCAATTATCTGGTCACCTTAGTCACCATTAGCATTAAATAAACAATAGGCATAGACTAAAGCAGAAAAGGAAACGGAGGTGCGTGCACACAGCAAAGGTAAGTACTGTTTTTTGGAACTTGTTCGGTAACATACATTTGCGTGTGTGCGTGTGTGTGTGTGTGTGTGTCTCTAAAGCGGTGTAAGGAAGACACACCTCTTACACTGCTTTATGGAGCCACTTAAAACCACCCTAGACAGGTCAAGGGGCTGGTGGGTAGACTGAGGACTTCGGTCTGAGATCTGTTCCTGACCTGGCCCTGTCCCTCACTGTGTGACCTTGGGTAAATCACCTCACTTCTGAACGTCAGTCTCCTGTCTATTAATAAGCGGGTGACAGTGGAACCTGCCTCCCAGGTGTGAGGATCAAGTGAACCACCAAACAAATGTAAGGTCTGATCGACAGGTGTCAGTGGGGTCCCAGTCACCCCTAGATCGGGCCCTTGGGCCACCTCACGGCCCACACGGCAAATGGCGGGGGCTCTTAGTCCCACCAGGTCAGCAAGCAGGAGAGGCCGGGCAGCCGTGGCCTGCCACGGCCCCGCCCCCTCACCTGATTCAGAATCACTCAGCAAGTGTTTGCTGATAGATAAAAACACGAAATGAACCAGGGGCTGGAGGCGGCTGGCATAACTGGTACCCTGTGCCAGACAGCCTGACCACCGAGTGCTTTACAGGCATAACCGCATGGGCCCTCAGTTACCTATAAGGAATCATGAGTTCCGCTTTACAGATTCAGAGGAAGCGTGGGGGACATCGTTTCTGCAGGCCCAGCACCTCTCTCTGCCTTTGTAACAGCACCTAAGTGCTCCTCTGGGGAGCTGCTACCTCCCTTTCCTGTGATCCCGGCGGGACTGTGGTCAAGGGGGCCTGTCCCCTCCCACACCTGCGTCCACAAGGACGCTGAGCCAATCAGAGTTCCTCTTGGGGAGCTGATTCTTGGACAGAATGGTACAAGGTGGGCAAGCGTTTGGAGCCCATGTATTCATGATGACACCCTGGGGTCATGGTCCAGGAGTTTCTGCCCCGGAGGCCCCTGAACTGCCCTGGCATCTGTCCTTCCTGCCCCACTGGGAGGCCTTTTATTCTTCTTTGGATTCTGAAAGCTATCCATTCAATAAAGGCTGTTCTCCTAATGACTTCTTTTTCTGCTTAAGTTAGAAAGCTTAAGCTGTGATCCTGGATGCAGGGGCGCAGGTGGCAGGAAAGGAGGTGTGGGGAGGGCGGGCGCTCCTGCCTATGCTGGATGAAGATGGCTGAGGGCACGTGTGCTGGGCGGCTGACCCGGTGTTTGAGAGGGAGGTGAGAAGTCAGAGGGTGCGAACAGGGGAGATGGGAAGGGAGAAGGCGGGGCGGCTGGCCCGAGGCGGGGCGGCGAGTGGGGCTACCGTTCGTGGCGCAGGAAGACGTTGTTGAGGTCGTCGTTGACGGTGAGCAGCTCCTCGGTCAGCTGCTCACTGGCGACGCGGGGGATGAGCTCCAGGACCCGCTGCTGCATGGCCCGGCACGTCCGGTTGAGCTCCTGCCGGGGGAGGAAGTGAGACAACCACGGCTGCTGGACCCGGAGCGAGGCCGTCTCTACCGGACGCCCGGCCCCGGGCGCACCTTGGAGGTGGAGAGGTTTCCAGACTGGACTTGAGGTTGCACAGAACAGCTTTTGGGGTTCTACGGACGAGCACTGGCGTCTCATTTCTAAGTGTTTAGCACACAGGAGACGACCAACATGGGGGCCGTGCTGTGGGTTTAACCTGCCTGTGCGGACCTCAGGATTAAGCTCCTGCCCGCACCTCTGCTTCGGGGAAAAATCAAGACTGCGAGGTGGCTGGCGGAACACCTGCCACTTCTCTGGGTGCACTGAGGTTTTTTGTGACCAAAGCATAAAAAATAAACTGGATGATCCAACTATTATCCCGACTCTGAATGTCTGCCTCATTACTCTAATTTCTTTTTTTAAAATTTTAAAAATTTTTTAATTTATTTATGTATTTTACTAATTTCTTCTTTAATGCTTTTTATTTTGGAATAATTTTAAATTTACAGAAAAGTTGCCAAGATAAGACAGCACAGGGGTTCTTGTAAACTCTTCACCCAGCCTCTCCTGAGTTTGGCATTTGTCAAAACTATGACATTAATGTGGGTACAATGCTGTTAACTAACTACAGACTTTATTCAGGTTTTACCAGTTTTTCCACTAATGTCCTTTTTTTCTCTGTTCCCACATTGCATTTAGTCACCACGTCGCCAACTGACTTTTAATCAGTTAGTGTTATGTATTTAAACTTGTTTGGGAAAAATAAAAAAAAATTAGAAGCCGAAGCATTTACAGGCTTTTTATTTGTAGGACTGAGTGTTTCCGTCCTCAGGTGCCTGCCATCAGGTGGACGGGGGCCCGGGTCACGGTCCTGAGGTCCCAACAGATGGTCAGGCACTGCTGACTGTGGCCACGCGCCAGCACTTTTCTCCTGGCATCATGAAGACCACTGATTTTGGTTCTTTTCAGACCCTGCTGCCCCCGCCTCCCCCCAGGTCAGACCCTCTCCCGGGATTTCCTCTCTTGCCTGAGCGTGGGGCAGGGCAGGCCCAGGGGACTTCCAACATCCTGCGGGCCTCCCCTCTCCTCCCCCCATGACCAAGCACACCGCAGCTTTGTCCCTACTTCCTTTCCTGCCCCTCTCAAGAGCAGAAGAGCAGCTGGTGGAGCCAGGGTCCTGGGTTCATACCCCAGCTCTAAGGCTGACCAGCCCTGTGACCCTGGGGGCATCCCATGACCTCTCTTTGCCTCAGTTTGCTGCCCTGGGATGCGAGGATAACAAGAGTACCCACCTCATGGGGGGGAGGGTGAGGATTAAGTGAGTGAATGTATATCACGTGTCCACATCAGAGCCTGGCACACAGGACATGCTAAGTGCGCATTAGCTGTCCCTGTGTCACCCCTGCCTGCCAGCCAGCCTTCTGAGTCCCCCAGATCGCTCATACCCGCAAGGCCTTGGCTTGGGACACCCAAAATTAACTGCGCTACAGCAATCCTGCCGCTTCCCAACTCACTCAAGCTTCTGTCGTTTATTCTTTAAAAAAAAAAAAAAATTTTTTTTGTTGTTTATTTATTTTTGGCTGTGTTGGGTCTTCGTTGCTGCACGAGGGCTTTCTCTAGTTGCCGCGAGTGGGGGCTTCTCTTGTTGTGGAACACGGGCTCTAAGCACGCAGGCTTCAGTAGTTGTGGCACTTGGGCTCTAGAGCACAGGCTCAGTAGTTGTGGCGCACGGGCCTAGCTGCTCCGCGGCATGTGGGATCTTCCTGGACCAGGGATTGAACCCTTGTCCCCTTCACTGGCAGGCAGACTCCTATCCACTGCGCCACCAGGGAAGCCCTGTCATTTATTCTTCATATTCGTGTGTTTACTCAACTGTGAGACTCCGACTTCACTCCCCTCCACCCTGCCCCCTGCTCCTACCATAAGGTAAGGACCCCGGAGCAAGAACACTGTGTCAGCTTGGTCAGGCCCAGGGACAGAGAGATGAGTACAACCCAGCCTCGCCCTCCAGGAATGTGAGGCCCAGCAGGAATGACACAAAAGAGACAATCATACCAAGCCCTCTGTCCCCTCACAGGTTCAGGTGACTCCTGGGCCTCGGGGGTCCCTAGCTTTCTTGGCGTGTCTGGAACTGACCTCTGTGGGGAGGGTGCCTTTCCCCACACACAACCCCCTCACTCGAGTGGGGCCCCAGCTGGGGGTGGCACCCTGGGGATATCACGTGACATACGGGAGCCCCAGCCTGCAGATCCCAGCTCCGGCCTGCCTGCTAAGTTTCACATTCTGAAAGGTGGACACCTCACCTTCCAGCTTTTCCTCAAGACCACTGACGGGGAGCTATTTGGAACCAGGCACAGGGAGGGTGTTTCACGTGCAAAGCCTTACTTAATACTCATGTCAAACTTGTACCACAAAAGCAAACTTACCGATGAGGAAACTGAGACAAGAGGGGCTATTTCGTTCAAACCACCAAGTGGTAGAGCCCCGAGTTCCAATCTGATGGAGCCTGAAGTCCCCGGCTTTATCATCTCCCGTCGTGACCAAGGGGCTCAGAGTCCCCCACGGGAACCGCCGTGGCGGTGGCGGGGCAGGGAGGCTGAGCCGGGCGGCTGCTGCTCACCTGCAGCAGCTCCAGGTCTGCCGGCTCCGCCTGCGTGGGCACGAGCTCCGTCAGCATCTCCGACATCACCCTCACGTTCCCGCTCACCATCTCCAGCTCACTGCGCAGCTTCCCGATCTGGAACACACGGTCGGCCCCGCTGAGAGAGGCCGGGGTCTGGAGCCTCTGCCGCTCCTGCGACACAGCCTGGCACTACCAGCCCGACCTGCCGGCACCCTCTCTAGGCTCCCGGGCCACAGCCCTGTGCCAAGAGGCCCATGGTAGGCTTGCCCTCACCCCCGCTGACCCCCTTACAGAGATGTTAGCAACTGTTACAGGGCGCCCAGTGCAGGGAGAGGCCAGGAGGAAAGAAGCTGAGGGCGGAGGCGGCCCGGAGTGTGGCTGGAGGGCTCTGGCATCTCCTGGGTGCTTGGCGCCTAACAAGGCCCTGGAGGGGGGTTCCCCTGAGGGGGAGAGGAGGGAGGCCTCCCTCCTAGGAGGACCGGTTCTGTCTTGCTCCTGGTCCGCTTTGGTGCCCAGACTCTTCCAAGGATGAGCCCCAGTGCCGCCCCCACCCTGCGTATGAGGCTCAGACTGAGCACTCGTGAAAGGGACGTGAGCAGGTTTCAGCGATCCGGGGTCCCAGTCTTGGCTTGGGGAGCAGCTGTAAATCGAGTCGCACAGTCTCTGCACTCAGGTGAGGTGGTGAAAGGCCCCTGCTGCGGCCTCTCGTGCGGCGGGCTCTGCGGGGCGTTTCCCGTCCTCATGGACAACGTGGACACTGTGAACGTCCAGGAAGGGACCAGTGTGGACGTTCCCAAACCTGATCTGGTTGATGAACCCGTTGATCATGGGCTACCTCACGGGTCTAGGATTTAGCAGCCTACATTTTGGGAAATGCTGGTGCATTCTCAGTTGGCTGAACCAGGTGATTTCAGAATCAGTGTCACCATATAAATTCACGGCGCCTGCCTGTGAGGGCAGCTACCATTTTGATCACCTCTAAGGCCCAAGCACTTAATGTATGTTGCTACTTAACCTTGATCATAGTCTCGTGAGGAAGGTATCACTGCCCAACCCTTACAGATGAAGAAGTGGGAGTGCAGACACAGGCCCACTACAGTTTGCCAGCAGCTTCCAGACCCGTAAAACGTTTGGTACATTTGGCCTGTTTAACGAACGCTCCTGGCAGAAGCAAGGGAAAAACAACTGATCACAAACCCAGCATGTCCGGGTCAGATGGGACCTAATTACAAGGAGTCTGGGAGTTACATCAGTGCTGCCTGAAAGCCTTAACGTGTCCCAAGAGACAGAAGGGGACTCTGAAATTAAACAGACTACTCGGTCTTGTTTAGCAAGAACCTTCTTCCACTGGACATAATCAGAGTCTTAATCCACACAGGTGCCAGACTTCAGGCAAATTGGTTAAAATTATAACCAGGTTACATCAGTTTTGGATCACAGGGTGATTTTACCACTTTTATGCACTTTTAATTATTGGGCCTGTTAGGAAAACTTTTCTAGTAATGTTATTTGTAACTCTGGGGGTTGATTTCATAACTTGCCATAAGTACAGAGGTTTCTCTTTAAATAGGTTTGGGTATGAAAGGCTGTTGGTAAGCTTATTTGTTTGTTAAGACCAAACGATACCGTAGAAGTTTGTAAAACACATCAAAAGTGGGCACCCCCAGTGTGCAGGCCTCGAGCAACTCCGCCATGCACAACTAAAATGACCGCGCACCCAGGAATGCCAGTCATGGCTGTGGACGTCCCTCGTAGGGCAGCAGCTAAGGCCGCCACAAACTGCTCGAGGCCAATGAGCAGGGCGCTGGCCTCACTGGCAGGAGGGAGGGGCTGAGGGACAGGCGGCCTGGTCTGAGGAAGGCAGTCCTGCAAAACTACTCACGGGGCCCCAGAAAACGAGGCCCAGGCCCGGCCTCCAGGATCTTACACTATGCCTCAAACCTTCTTCTTGGGGCTTGGTGGGAAGCATCATGGTGCAAGGCAAGGGTTTAAATTCTTTTCTATACAGATGTTTTAGAACCGTTTTTAGCAAGAACCTCTGTCCAAATGAAATCTTACGTGAGACCCTGAGCAAACCCCAGCAAGGAAGTGGAGCTGCTGCGGCCGAAGGGCTGCCTGCTGGGTGCTTCCTCTCCCTGGAGCTGCCCGCAGGGCTACACGGAGGGCACAGTTTGGAGAAGGGCCCAGGTGCAGGACAGAGCCTGCCTGGAGTCAGATTTGCGCTTGAATCCCAGCTCTGTCTCTGCTGAACTGTGTGGCTCTGGGCAAGTGAACTGATCTCTCTGAGCCTCATCTCCCAACAGGAAGGATGACACACGCCCTGTGGGGCTGCCCTGAGGACTGGGCAGAGTAATTTCCACACTGACAGGGGCCCGCCCTGACTTGTGGGGAGGGGCAGGCCTACATCCTGACCTGTGTGGCTAGGCCCAGGCTTGTTTACCTGTTCAGCGGTTGGCATTATGGGTGTGTCACTGGGGAGTAGGGCCAAGGTGGGCAGCGGGGTGGTGTGCTGGCTGGAGTCCCCTTGATGACTGGCATCAGTGCCCACAGAAGAATTCTGTCCTGACGGTGTCTCTGAGTTGAACACGGTCTAGAAGGCAACAAGCTGAAATCAGTAAGGCTGGCAGGTCAGGGGCCACCAGGAAGCAGCCGCAGAACCCCCTCTGGGGATGACTCCCGCCGCCCCTGCCCACTGCTCCTCACCCTCTGGGGCGTGTGGATGGGGGACAGCATGTCCAGGTCGGTCATGGGGAACTCCAGGCCCTTCCTCCGCAGGTCCTCGTAGACAGCGACCACACCTGTCAAGTCGGGCGAGCTGCGGAACGCGTCAGCCCAGGACTGAGAGGGGACAAGGGGACACGGCCGGTAACCACTGCTCACCGGCTCCCCTGCGAGCCTGCCTGCCGGCCCCCAGGGAGCAGAAATTCCCTCCTGGACTCGCTGGTCCTTTGGCGGCATCACCTGGACAGCCCGCTCCTCAGCAAGGCCCTCAGCCAACAAGGCTCCCCCCGACCCCCGGCTCAGAGGTCCCGTCAGCAGAGGAGCAAGACAGGCCCAAGAGAGCAGACGAGAGAGTAGCACTGGCAGGGGGAGCAGCACTGGCAGGGGGAGTAGCACTGGCGGGGGCACCTTCCTCCCGGCCCAGCCCCGCTGCCCGTGCTCACCTGGATGAGGGTGAGCACCTTGTCGTGCACGATGGTGGGCGGGTTGTTCTTGGGCAGGATGGTCCTCACCAGCACGCCCTCCACAAAGTCCTGGCTGGCCACCAGCAAGTGGAAGCGGTGCCCGCAGTTCTTGACGCAGGTTTCCAAGACCTGGAGGCCGTGCGGTGCCCATGAGCACCCAGCAAAGGCGCGGGAGCGCCCGGGACCCCACCCTCACACCCCACCCATGTCCCAGTGGGGAGGCCCAGCAGAGGATGCGGCTTCCTGAAGTGAGACCCAGAACACGGAGGAGCGGGATGACACCAGATTTGGCAGCTGGTTGGCTGGGGTGGGGAGCGGGACTTGGGCGGGCAGAGGGCTGCGTGCTGGCTGGAGGCCCCTGGCTGAGTGGCTCTGGTGCCCACAGAACCCTGTCCTGAGGCCGTCTCTGAGCTGAACACAGTCTAGAGGGGAGGTGGCTCTCCAGGTGTAAACCAGAGAACTTTCAATCAAATGGTGACTTCGCGTGCTGGGAAGAAGGCGCCCAACCTCCCTCCCCACTCCTGTCCCCGCTCCTGTCTCTCTACTCCCGGGCAGGAGCTGCCTCTGATCTTCAGTTGAGTAGGTGGATCCAGATGTAAGTGCTGCCACGGGGGAGGCGGAGACAGAGCGCCCCCGTCCCCACTCCCCAGCCAAGCCCACCCTGACTGCCAGGCTGCCCGCTCATGCCTGTCCCGCCCTGCTGTGAGCAAGGACTGTCCTCAGCCTCTGGCATTTGCTTTACGTTCGTTTTTCAGGGCCAATTAGGCCAAGTGCCAACTGGAACCCAACTTGGGTACCGCCCCCCAGAGGCCTGGGTGCACTGAGCTTCTGTGTCACCGGCAGGTCCTCTGCCCACGCGTCCCATGACGGGCCCTTGAGGGATGTGGGCCTCAGTGTGTCTGCTCCCTGCACCGGTAGGTTAGAGAGAACTTTTCCAAATAGCCTCTCTTGCCACTCCTCGTTGGCCAGCCGTGTAGACAGGACAGTGCTTTGCCCACAGCCCTTGAAAGAGGAGCCCCAGGGTGGCTGGGAGTCCTGCTGGGCCCCCAGGGGACTGTGGTCCCGCCGTGGATGGAGGGACGGGGCACTCACCGTGAGAGCCAACATCACCTCGTGGAAGTTCTTATTCCCCACGATTCTCTTCTTCACTGCTCGGAAGGCATCTTTGGGACTGGGCAGAAGGACAGAGGAAGGATGGGCTGAGGCATGGAACCTCCTTGTCCAACAGAGGAGGCTGCGTGCCTAAGATCAGGAGGCACTGGAAGACGGACCGGCTCTTATTTACCAGTCTCCCTTGGTCCCGCCCTGTTTTGTGTGCCCAGGTTCTAATCACATCAGAATCTTCCTGTCCCACAAAAGTCCTCAGTAGATGACGACTGCTTGGCAGGGATTCTCAGTGTGCAGTCTCTGGACACCCTGCACTAGAATCCCTTAGTGGGGAGCTGTGAGCGCTTGTTAAACATGCGGAACCCCAGACCCGACCCTAGACCCCCTGAACCAAGCTCTCAGGGAATCTGCATGCCCACCGTGCCCCTGGGGCTTTATATGCCTAAGTGAAGGTCAAGCACCAACAAGCTGCAGGCACAGAGTTCTTGTGCCCCATCCTGGCCAGCTCCTCTACTCACCCCTGTTTCCACCCAGGCCTTATCAGGCACCAGATGTGCCCACACCAGGCTGGGTGCTGGGACGCACTGGTGAATAAGACCCCTCGGCCCTGCTTCAAGGATCACATGTTCCAGGGAGACCCACCTAAGGCAGGGAAGCAAACAGGTCCCGAGGTAAGAGCGAGTGTGAGTGTGTGAGTGTGTGAGTGTGGGGGGGTGGGTGGGTGCCGGAGGTCAGGGAAGTCTTCTCCGAGGAGGTGGCGCCACAGCTGAGCGTGAAGGATGGGATGCAGCCAGCTGCGGGGAGCAGGGGACGCGGTTCGGTGGAGGCAGGAGCCTGGACCAGGGCCCGGGTGGGGAGGAGATGAAAGGAGGCCGCGAGCGTTGGGGGAAGGTGGAGGGAGGGGCTGGGGAGGCCGCGTGGTCATGGCAGGGAGGGGAGCCGGCGGCAGCCTGCTCTCCCCGCCCCATCGGTAACTCCACTGCCGCCCCCAGGCCTGCCGCCTGCACCCTTGCCGCTCAGCCCTGTACAGGGGAAATCCTCGTTGCCCGGACTGCCCTGGCCTAGAAGTCTTCGCGGCCCCCCCCAACTTCCACATCTACTGGGTAGAAGCCCAACTAAAATCTGCCTCGCCCATGGCGCTTTCCCAGCCCTCCATCTCCTGGGTGCACTGACCCCGGGACTGCCCGGCTAGAGAGGATGCTCCCTAGAGGCCAGGAGTGGCGTCCTCTTCTGACACTTTGCCTCCCCAGAGCCCAGCGCGCCACAGGAGCTCAAGCAACGCTTCTTAGGCCGGGGAGGGCCTGTCCTGCTGTCTGCTGGGCATCTGTCAGACTGTCAGTGCCAAATCCATCAAGGGCAAGTCGACAGAGTCGGGAACCCTGACATGACATGGGCCCCCCGACAGGATTGAAGGCAGCAGGCAAGGCTTTCTGGAAGAGACCTGCATGGGGGTGGCTGTGACGGAGATGACACGAGGGGTGAAGGGCCATGGTCCCGGACGGGGTGGGATCCTGCCCCTGAAGTGTGAGGGCACTTTTCAACCCAATGCCCTGGGGCAGTTCCTCGCCCTCGGGGCTCCATCTCAGGGGAAGCTGGCTTCTGCTCCTGGCTTGGCCACTCCCCTGTGGCCACGTCAGCTCTCTAAAGGGACTTGTTTCCACTCCTTACAGAGTGACCCAGAAGTTCTGGCCTGTGTGCCACTACTGTGGGCCTACCGTGGGTCCAGTACTCTGCCAGGAGCACAGCACAAAGTGGGTGGCACGAGGCCACACACAACCCAAGGCGGGAGTGGACAAGAGACTAAAGATTAGATGACAAGCTCCGTGAGGTCAAGGGTCACGTCTGCCTTGCTCACTGCTGGGTCCCCTGGGCCTCGTGCAGAGCCTGGAACCCACGAGGTGCTCAAATCAATAGCACCTGAACAAGTCTGACCCCAGTTCTGCCGACGTTTACAAGGGAGATGGGGACTTGCTTCTCCAAGGACACAGCACTGACTTTCAGCCCCGACATTCAAGACGAGGCTCCGTGAGGTTTTCTGCCTCACTCTTCTCTCTTGGTGGCCCTGCCGCCTGCCCACCACTCTCACCCCCAACACTTATGAGTCCAGACGCGTGTCCCCTCCCAGCGCCTCGGCAAGCCCATGGCACACGGCTGGGGAGCTGGAAGGTTCTGGCAGCCCCCGTGCAGTCCTAATCGGCCTTGACCGTGTGCTGCAGACTCCCACAGCCTCCTCAGGCTCGGAGCTGGGTGCTCCCTGTCTGCTCCCTCCACACGCAAAGCACCACGTGGTCAGAGGACCCCTCGTAGGGCGAATGGACCGCCCCAGTGAAAAACGGGGAGAGAACTGAGATCCTGCTCCAACTCCTGAGCCTGCTTTTCTGGAACGGAGGCCTCACCTGGCGCCTCCTGCTGGCTGTGGTCATCACACCCCTCCCAACCCTTCCCTGGTTTCTCCTGAGAAGGACAGTGACCCTGCATCCATCCCCTCTCTGCTCCCCTCAGGGCCTTGGGCAGATTGCTGGAAGGATCGAAGAGCTCTGTCTCTGAGACAAAGACCCAGAGAGGTTAAGCGATTTGCCCAAGGTCACACTGCTGGTCAGTGATGCCGGTCAGAGCCCAGGAGCCAGGACCACGGTGCTGGCCCCACACCACGTCTTTGGCGGGGCTCCGTGACCCCAAGCAGGGTGCCGGGACCCGAGCACCAGAAATGCTCGGCCAGGGCTAACTTTGACCAGCCTCTCGGTTCCACTGAACGTTTACTCCCTTCCCTGTGACCACAACCCTCCCTGCTGGTCTCAGACCTTAAAGGAAACAAAAGTCTGTTCTTGCTCACTGGGGAAGCTAGGAGTCCCTGCTGCACAGTCTAGCCCACGGCATGCAGATGGGGCTTGGGGCTTCCTCCTAATTCTAAGAGCTGCCAGCTGGCCTTGTCCTAGGAAGATGCCATCCAGGTGACGTCCTAGGAAGGGCCAGTCGACTGCACTGCTGCTGCTGGGTGGGCCGCACACCCGATATCTCTGGGCTCCTCATCCATTTGATGAGACAGTCAGACTAGATCGTGGTTCTGAAACGTTTAAGACGCGCTGTTGTGGCCGCCCCGCCGGCGTCCCGCCTCTCCCCGGGGGTCCTCACCCTTCCTCGGTCTCATTGATGATGTCGCAGATCTCCATGTTGAGTGCCCAGTTCTCGCTCTGCAGGGAGCCATCTGTAGCTTTCTCTGAGGACAAGAAACCACAGGTCACACAGGTGTGTGGGGTTCCCAGACAAACTCAGCGGGAGTGGGGAGGACAATGGGTGCTTTCTGGGCACCGAGATGGGCCAGGCACCATGTAGACGGTGTCACCTTCATTGCCACATTTCGTTAGTTAATTCTTATAGTCGCCATGGGAGGCTGGGGAGGAAGCCATGGCTGAGTCTACCAGCTGGGTGAGCGGGACAGGGATTCAGGGGGCCTGGCCTCAGAGTGCTTGTTTTTGACATGACAATATAGAGACAGGGTTTTGTTTTAGATGTGTAAATAAATGTTCCCTCTTGACCCTTTTATTATCTTTTGACTTGGAAACCATTCACATGGTTCAAAATGTAAAAAGCTCCGAAGAGGCATCGAATGGAGAGTAAATCTACAGGCCTCCCCTGCCCCCAGCTCCCTCTTCCTGGAGGTCCCCAGTTTCCTCTCAAATCTCCCAGAGATATTCTTTACCTCCAAAGCCAAGGCCACGGGGTTTTAAATCCCGACTCTGTTACCAACAGGAGGCCTGGCCGTGGTCTTCCTCTACAAGCTAGCTTGTCTGTAGATGGGTAGAAGCGCCCTGGGGTGTCTGATGATGCAAACCAGGCATATGCATGGTACTTGGTGCAAAACAGGTACTCAGTGGGCGGTGGGTCTTTTTTTTTTTTTTTCAATTGAGGTGAAAGTCACACAACATAAAATTGACCATTTTAAAGTGAACAGTTCAGTGGCATTTAGTACATTCACAATGCTGTGCAACCATCCTGTCTTTCTGGCTCTTGGGGTGAGGTCTCCAGGCCAGGAGTCACTACGAGATTCTCCAGGCCTGTCGAGCCCACAGTCGGTGGCCCTTTGCTGTAAGACCTGCTCAGTGCTGGGACCCGGCCGCCTTTTGTGTGCTCTAGTGTGAGAGGAGGTGGGTGAACAGTGAACACGGGAACAGAACATACTATAGGACTTTCAAAAACGTTCTTTAAAATCGAAGTGCTGGGGCTTCCCTGGTGGCGCAGTGGTTAAGAATCCGTCTGTCAATGCAGGGGACACGGGTTCGAGCCCTGGTCCGGGAAGATCCCACATGCCGCGGAGCAACTAAGCCTGTGCACCACAACTACTGAGCCTGCGCTCCACAGCCCGCAAGCCACAACTCCTGAAGCCCGGGTGCCTTGTTGCTTTGCAACAAGAGAAGCCACTGCAATGAGAAGCCCGAGCACTGCAACAAAGAGTAGCCCCCGCTCGCTGCAACTAGAGAAAGCCCGCGCACAGCAACAAAGACCCAACGCAGCCAAAAAAAACCAAAAAACAAAAACCGAAGTGCTGTCCTTGCGTTCACATCACCCACTTTCCCTGCCCTCTCCATCTTCTAGATTCCATCCTCATGCAGACCTGACTTTAAAACGAGTTCCAATTGGACATAAGATGGCGTACGAGGAGGACGCAGAATCCCTGTCTCCTCACAACTAGGGCACTTACCAGGCACTGGTGGGGGACCACAGACACCTAAGGGGATGGGAAGAACCCCCAGTGACCGGCTTGCGGGATCTTGGTTCCCAGGCCGGAGGTTGGGCCCGAGCTCCTGTGGTGGGAGCTCCGAGTCCAAACCACTGGACTAACAGAGAACCTCAGACCCCAGGGAATATCTACTGGAGTAAGGCCTCCCAGAGGTCCTCATCTCAGCACCAAGACCTGGCTCTATCTAACTGCCTGCAAACTCCAGTGCTGGACGTCTCAGGCCAAACAACCAGTAAGACAGGAATACAGCACCACCTATCAAAAACGAAAAAAATGAAACGACAAAAAAATCTTTACAGACGAAGGAGCAAGGTAAAAACCTACAAGACCAAATAAATGAAGATGAAATAGGCAACATACCTGAAAAAGAATTCACAGTAATGATAGTAATAAGATGATCCAAAATCTCGGAAACAGAACGGAGAAAATACAAGAAACGTTTAACAAGGATCTAGAAGAACTAAAGAGCAAACAAATAGTGATGAACAACACAATTACTGAAATTAAAAATACTCTAGAAGGAATCAATAACAGAATAACTGAGACAGAAGAACGGATAAGTGAGCTGGAAGGTAAAAGGGTGGAAATAACTGCCAGCGAGCAGAATAAAGAAAAAAGAATGAAAAGAATTGAGGACAGACTCAGAGACCTCTGGGACAAACATTAAACACACCAACATTCGAATTATAGGGGTCCCAGAAGAAGAAGAGAAAAAGAAAGGGCCTGAGAAAATATTCAAAGAGATTATAGTCGAAAACTTCCCTAACTTGGGAAAGGAAATGGTCAATCAAGTCCAGGAAGCACAGAGAGTACCACACAGGATAAACCCAAAGAGAAACATGCTGAGACACATATTAATCAAACTATCAAAAATTAAATACAAAGAAAAAATATTAAAAGCAGCAAGGGAAAAATAACAAATAACATACAAAGGAATCCCCATAAGGTTAACAGCTGATCTTTCAGCAGAAACTCTGCAAGCCAGAAGGGAGTGGCAGGACATATTTAAAGTGATGAAAGGGAAAAACCTACAACCAAGATTACTCTACCCAGCATGGATCTCATTCAGATTCGACGGAGAAATTAAAACCTTTACAGACAAGCAAAAGCTAAGAGAATTCAGCACCACCAAACCAGCTCTACAACAAATGCTAAAGGAACTTCTCTAGGCAGGAAACACAAGAGAAGGAAAAGACCTACAAAAACAAACCCAAAACAATTAAGAAAATGGTAATAGGAACATACATATCGATAATTACCTTAAATGTAAATGGATTAAATGCTCCAACCAAAACACACAGACTGGCTGAATGGATACAAAAACAAGACCTGTACATATGCTGTCTACAAGAGACCCACTTCAGACCTAGGGACACCTACAGACTGAAAGTGAGGGGATGGAAAAAGATATTCCATGCAAATGTAAATCAAAAGAAAGCTGGAGTAGCAATTCTCATATCATACAAAATAGACTTTAAAATAAAGACTATTACAAGAGACAAAGAAGGACACTACATAATGATCAAGGGATCAATCCAAGAAGAAGATATAACAATTGTAAATATTCATGCACCCAACATAGGAGCACCTCAATACATAAGGCAAATGCTAACAGCCATAAAAGGGGAAATTGACAGTAACACAATCATAGTAGGGGACTTTAACACCCCACTTTCACCAATGGACAGATCATCCAAAATGAAAATAAATAAGGAAACACAAGCTTTAAATGATACATTAAACAAGATGGACTTAACTGATATTTATAGGACTTTCCATGCAAAAACAACAGAATACACTTTCTTCTTAAGTGCTCATGGAACATTCTCCAGGATAGATCATACCTTGGGTCACAAATCAAGCCTTGGTAAATTTAAAAAATTGAAATCGTATCAAGTACCTTTTCTGACCACAACCCTATGAGACTAGATATCAATTACAGGAAAAAAACTGTAAAAAATACAAACACATGGAGGCTAAACAATATGCTACTAAATAACCAATAGATCACTGAAGAAATCAAAGAGGACATCAAAAAATACCTAGAAACAAATGGCAATGAAAACATGACGACCCAAAACCTATGGGATGCAGCAAAATCAGTTCTAAGAGGGATGGCTACAGCACTACAATTCTACCTCAAGAAACAAGAAACAACTCAAATAAACAACCTAACCTTACACCTAAAGCAATTAGAGAAAGAAGAACAAAAAAACCCCAAAGTTAGCAGAAGGAAATAAATCATAAAGATCAGAGCAGAAATAAATGAAAAAGAAATGAAGGAAACAATAGCAAAGATCAATAAAACTAAAAGCCGGTTCTTTGAGAAGATAAACACAATTGATAAATCATTAGCCAGACTCATCAAGAAAAAAAGGGAGAAGACTCAAATCAATAGAATTAGAAATGAAAAAGGAGAAGTAACAACTGACACTGCAGAAATACAAAGGATCATGAGAGATTACTACAAGCAACCATATGCCAATGAAACGGACAACCTGGAAGAAACGGACAAATTCTTAGAAAAGCACAACCTTCCCGAGACTGAACCAGGAAGAAATAGAAAATATAAACAGACCGATCACAAGCACTGAAATTGAGACTGTGATTAAAAATCTTCCAAGAAACAAAAGCCTAGGACCAGATGGCTTCACAGGGGAGTTCTATCAAACATTTACAGAAGAGCTAACATTTGAGAAGAGTTTCCTTCTCAAACTCTTCCAAAATATAGCAGAGAAGGAACATTCCCAAACTCATTCTACAAGGCCACCACCACCCTGATACCAAAACCAGACAAAGATGTCACAAAAAAAGAAAACTACAGGCCAATATCTCTGATGAACATAGGTGCAAAAATCCTCAACAAAATACTAGCAAACAGAATCCAACAGCACATTAAAAGGATCATACACCATGATCAAGTGGGGTTTACCCCAGGAATGCAAGGATTCTTCAATATATGCAAATCAATCAATGTGATACACCATATTAACAAATTGAAGGATAAAAACCATAGGATAATCTCAATAGATGCAGAAAAAGCTTTGACAAAATTCAACACCCATTTATGATAAAAACCCTCCAGAAAGTAGGCATAGAGGGAATCTATCTCAACATAATAAAGGCCATATATGACAAACCCACAGCCAATGACATTCTCAATGGTGAAAAACTGAAACTATTTCCTCTAAGATCAGGAACAAGACGAGGTTGCCCACTCTCACCACTATTATTCAACATAGTTTTGGAAGTTTTAGCCACAGCAGTCAGAGAAGAAAAAGAAATAAAAGGTATCCAAATCGGAAAAGAAGAAGTAAAACTGTCACTGTTTGCAGATGACATGATACTATACATAGAGAATCCTAAAGATGCTACCAGAAAACTACTAGAGCTAATCAATGAATTTGGTAGAGTAGCAGGATACAAAATTAATGCACAGAAATCTCTTGCATTCCTATACACTAATGATGAAAAATCTGAAAGAGAAATTAAGGAAACACTTCCATTTACCACTGCAACAAAAAGAATAAAATACCTAGGAATAAACCTACCTAAGGAGACAAAAGACCTGTATGCAGAAAACTATAAGACACTGGTGAAAGAAACTAAAGATGATACAAACAGATGGAGAGATATACTATGTTCTTGGATTGGAAGAATCAACATTGTGAAAATGACTATACTACCCAAAGCAATCTACAGATTCAGTGCAATCCCTATGAAACTACCAATGGCATTTTTCACAGAACTAGAACAAAAAGTTGCACAATTTGTATGGAAACACAAAAGATCCCGAATAGCTAAAACAATCTTGAGAAAGAAAAATGGAGCTGGAGGAAACAGGCTCCCGGACTTCAAACTATAGTACAAAGCAGTAATCAGTAATCAAGACAGTATGGTACTGGCACAAAAACAGAAATATAGATCAATGGAACAGGATAGAAAGCCCAGAGATAAACCCACGCACATATGGTCACCTTATCTTTGAGAAAGGAGGCAAGAATATACAATGGAGAAAAGACAGCCTCTTCAATAAGTGGTGCTGGGAAAACTGGACAGCTACATGTAAACGAATGAAATTAGAACACTTCTAACACCATACACAAAAATAAACTCAAAATGGATTAAAGACCTAAATAGAAGGCCAGACACTATAAAACTCTTAGAGGAAAACATAGGCAGAACACTCTATGACATAAATCATAGCAAGGTCCTTTTACACCCACCTCCTAGAGGAATGGAAATAAAAACAAAAATAAACAAATGGGACCTAATGAAACTTAAAAGCTTTTGCACAGCAAAGGAAACCATAAACAAGACCAAAAGACAACCCTCAGAATGGGAGAAAATATTTGCAAATGAAGCAACTGACAAAGGATAAACCTCCAAAATATACAAGCAGCTCATGCAGCTCAGTATCAAAAAAACAAACAACCCAATCCAAAAATGGGCAGAAGACCTAAATAGACATTTCTCCAAAGAAGATATACAGATTGCCAACAAACACATGAAAAGATGCTCAACATCACTAATCATTGGAGAAATGCAAATCAAAACTACAATGAGGTATCACCTCACACCAGTCAGAATGGCCATCATCAAAATATCTACAAACAATAAATGCTGGAGAGGGTGCAGAGAAAAGGGAACCCTCTTGCACTGTTGGTGGGAATGTAAATTGATACAGCCACTATGGAGAACAGTATGGAGGGTCCTTAAAAAACTAAAAATAGAACTACCATATGACCCAGCAATCCCACTACTGGGCATATACCCTGAGAAAACCGTAATTCAAAAAGAGTCATATACCACAGTGTTCACTGCAGCACTATTTACAATAGCCAGGACATGGAAGCAACCTAAGTGTCCATCGACAGATGAATGGATAAAGAAGATGTGGCACATATATACAATGGAATATTACTCAGCCATAAAAAGAAAGGTAATTGAATTACTTGTAGTGAGGTGGATGGACCTAGAGTCTGTCATACAGAGTAAAGTAAGTCAGAAAGAGAAAAAC
This sequence comes from Eubalaena glacialis, assembly GCF_028564815.1. NCBI lineage: Eukaryota > Metazoa > Chordata > Mammalia > Artiodactyla > Balaenidae > Eubalaena > Eubalaena glacialis. The sequence continues at coordinate 12,718,613 of NC_083726.1, forward strand.
AAATACCATATGCTAACACATATATATGGAATCTAAAAAAAAAAAAAAAAATTGGTTCTGATGAACCTAGGGGCAGGACAGGAATAAAGACACAGACATAGAGAATGGACTTGAGGACATGGAGAGAGGGGAAGCGTAAGCTGGGATGAAGTGAGAGAGTGACATGGACATATATCCACTACCAAATGTAAGATAAATGGCTAGTGGGAAGCAGCCGCAGAGCACAGGGAGATCAGCTCGGTGCTTTGTAGACCACCTAGAGGGGTGGGATAGGGAGGGTGGGAGGGAGACGCAAGAGGGAGGGGATATGAGGATATACGTATGCATATAGCTGATTCACTCTGTTATACAGCAGAAACTAACACAACACTGTAAAGCAAGTATACTCCAATAAAGATGTTAAAAAAAAAAAAAAAGAAAAAGACCAAGTTCCAGCAGCGTGTGCAGAGACAACTCCGTACTCTGCTTGTCTCAGGCAAGATTCTGCCCCGCACGTTACTCCTGCGGGTCTGTCAGGCCCACGCACGAGTTTTTAACCATCGGTTGGATCAGCGTTTAGGGCAGTAGCCAAGTTCCCCCATTACGGCTGTGTCTTTGGCTTCAGAGCCTGGCTCCAGGCTCAGAGCCCTCACACCCGCGGCCTCAGTGCACCCGCGAGCATAGCTCTGTGGGCTGTCTCCCAGGAGCCCCGATGGACCGGGCACACGGAGCTCTTATTCCATGCGATGGTGCAAGGGAGGCTCTCTCACCACCCTGCTCTTGGGTGAGACCCCTCACGCATCGCACAGCTACTGACGTGACAGGCCTGCTCTAGGCACTGGGGATGCAATGTGGACAGATGGACACGGTCCCTGCCCTGTGGTGCCCAGAGAAGCCGCACTCCGAGCCAGCCTCGTCAGGATAGACGGGGCAGACTCCGTGTGACTGGGCAGGGCCCTCTTCCAGCTGGGCAGGCAGTCCCATCCTGTGGGCAGAGCCTGGGCTGGGCTGGCACAGTCAGCTCCCTAGAACGGTGGCTTCCATGATCTTGGTTTTGAAATTGGCCTGACTTCAGTTCCACCCTGGGTCCCCCTTGGGTCCTGCGGGCTGGATGGATGCCGGGGTGGCCCAGGACACATGCCAGGCAGCTGAGGCATCCAGGTATGGACCCAGCAGCAGGGTGGGCTGCTTTGCTCCTGGGTTAGGGCTGCGAGAGGGGGTGAGAAAGGGTGCCCTTTAAACAGGTGAAGATGGACTCGCTCATCCCACAACTATGTCCTGGGTGTGGCTCCTTTGGGCCACACTCCCACCCCTGGGACTCACACACATACTGAACCACATAAGAAGAACCAAAGAGAGCTGGACAAGTGCCTCCTGAGCGGGGGGGCTGGGCCCTACTTTGGAGGGTCTGGGGGATGGTGGCTGATCAACCACGCACAACTGCTCCTCCTCCGGAAGCCACGTCTCAGTGACCTCCTGGCCCGTGGGATTCGCCAACCTGACGCCCGACCGCCTCTAATGGGCCCCTGAGTCCTGCCAGTTCCAGCCCCTGAGGCTCTCTCCATCCCGGCCGTTCCCTTCCCGCCCTGCCCTCGGCCACTGCCCCAGCTGGGCCACCTCCCCGCCCTCGTCAGCCACGGCCTCGGCTCCCCCTGCCTCCCTGCCCCCATCCGTTCTCCATGCTGACCCAGAGTGAACCTTCTGGAGCTTGAAAGTGACCGTGTCCCTCCCATGCCCCTTCAAAGGCTCCCTTGCCCCCGGCTGGGCCCTTCCACAACGGGAATATTTTAACTTCCCAAGTTAGATGCTAGGTAACACCAAGCACTGTTAGCTGTTTACGTAAAGAAGGTGATTCAACCCTCACACCTATAAGGTATACACTATTGCCCTTGTCTAACTAATGAGGAACCTGAGCCCTGGAGAGGTCACACATGGTGGAAAGAGAGGATGGCTGTTGATGCCACTGCCCCCGCCTCCCATCAGAAGTCAGGGAGCTCTGCTTTTCCAGAAGGCTCCGCCTGGACCACTCAGGCCATCTGCCCCCTCCTCCACTAGCAGCCCTCTCAGTGTTTCCTCCATTGGATCCCCTATGACCTCTCTCAGGGACCGCTGAAAACGATGGGCACCTCCCTTCTCCTGCGGGAGAGAAGGGCAAGGTTTCAGAAGGGATTATGATCATTTTGGAATGGCAAGCGGGCTGCTAAGGGGGCAGCTGGGACATTTATGAGTAAGAGGCAAGCCATCCCAAGGAACCAAGGTGGATGCATCAGGACCCCTGGAGCACCGTCTGATGCTAACCTGAGCACAGGTGCCAAGTTCTTTAGTCCTGAGTGCCAGTCGTGGGTAGAGCCATTAAGAGGATGGAGTTTTTTGGAGGGAGTGGGGGGAAAGGGGGAGCTTCAGTCAGTCTAAATAGGTTGGGGGGGTTGGAGAGGAAGAGGAGGAAGAGGCAGAAGAGAGACAAGAGCCATCTGAGCAATTCCAGAAGAGAGGTGTGCCCAGACCCCTCCCCTCAGATCTGGGGAGAGGTCTAAGACTTCCTTAATAAACATGTCCAAGGGGCAGGCATGCTCCATTAAGGGCAGAAATTTAAACCCACAGGAATCTGGGGATATGTGTTTTAGTTTTGGTTTTAACCGCAAAAGTAACTCAGCTGGCTATTTTAAGAAGGGGGGATAAAAACACTGACAATGGTTACCAGTTCTAAAAGACAGCCCGCTGACTTGCCCAGCTCTGGGCTGTTGGCAGTGACCTTCGGAGGCCCTGCCCTTGTCCCCAGCTCCTGAGGAAGCTGGGCCCTGCAAACCACCTGCTGTTGTCGGGGGCTGGCAGGCGGTGGATGGGATCCACTGGGCGTCTTTCTGTCTGCTCTGTCCTCTCCACGTGGGGCTGGTGCCTGCACAGCCGGGCTGGGCGGTGGCACAGCTTTGGAGTGGGACGAGCCTGGCCCCACCTCTGAACTCGGAGAGCACGGGCAAGGATCCGAGCCTCGGAGTCTCGGTTTCCTCATCTGTGAAACCGGGAGAAGACTGACTGCCTCCCTCACAGGTGCTGGGACTCTTCAGCCAGACAATGTACGTATGGTGTCAGCTAAAGGGCAGCGATGGGTCACTGCTAAGTCCCATGACTGTGACTTGGACCGAGAGCAACAGAGAGTGGCCACCAGACACTCTCCAGCTCCGGGGCCCTGGTGTCAGCCTGCGCGTCCTCGGGGGCACCCTGGCTATCTGGCGAGCCTGCCCTCTCAGCCATGGGGGAAGCCCTGCTTTGCAGGAAGCCATTTCTGCGGCGATCAGGGGACCCGTGGTCAGCACTGTGGATGTGAGTCACGCTGACCACCTCCTGCCAGGTCAGCCCGAGGGCAACAGCCTAGAGCCTTCTCCCCACCACCCTGCATGTTCACTCACCGGGGTTCTGGCTGAGGGTTCCAGCTGCTCAACGCCTCCATCATCACGGCCACGGCCCTGGCTCAGGCACTGTCTCCCACCCAGACCTGGACCGTCACCTCCACACTCTCCTCTTCCAACATAAATCCAACCAGTGCTTTTCTCTGTCCAAATGTCATCCATGACCCCCCACTGCCTGAGGGTCAAAAACCAGACCTTTTCAGGGGCTGAGCTCGCCCCGATCCACTGTGTTGTTCTCCCTCCCTTGGCAGGCCTTGTTATTTCAGGCGCTGGGGCTTTTGCCGGGGATGCCCGGCTCCCCTTCAGGCCGGCACTGGTTCACAGGTGATGACGAGACCACCCCCCCGCCAGCCCACCACACTGACTCGCTGGGCTGTCACCACACACCAAACACGGGGCTCTGCACTTCACCCCAGCTCCGCCAGCCCTCACCACAGCCCCTAAGGCAGAGGATGGGTACGCTGAGGGCACAGAGAGGCCAGTGGCTTGCCCATGGTCACACAGCTTGTATGTTGCAGAGCAGAGGTTTGAACCCAAAGAGGTCTGGTTCCCAAATCCGTACACTTAACCACCAGGTTACGTGGCTCTCGAACATACTCAGCACGTGTCACGCAGGCCTCGGGAGACATCAGAGAGCAAAATCAACGAGGTCCTGCCCTTGGGAAGTCTACAGTATGGCGGGCGGCCACAAGTGACATTACAGATGGCAAAAATGCCCCGACGGAAAAGAGCAGGCGCCGAGACAGTAGAGGGGCTGAGATTCAGACGTGCCGACGGGGACGGCTTTTAAGGCCCTACCCCAGTGTCGGCCCCGCAGTGTTGCCTCCAACTGGGCAAACCGTGCCAGGCCTCGTCCCGCACTGCGGCATAACACTGTGGACAACAGTGACCAAATGACCGGCCTTCGTTGCATGTCAGCCTGTGCAGGACGCGGCGCGGACCTCTTGTCACTGCCCTACAGCCCCCACCACGTGTGGGCACAGCTGATGCCCACACCCGGAAGTGGAGGACGGGGATGCAGAGCCGGGCCCGGGGGCCTCTGGACCCGTGTGCCCTCCCTCTGCTCTGCCCCCGCCTGCCTCGGCTGGACCCTGAGCTCCGGGGACATCTCTGTCTCACCGGGGCCTACCCTCTGGTGGGAAGGAGGGTAGAGGTTCGGCCAACGTCTGCGGAAGGAGCGGCCGAGCCTCCAGACCACCTCGCCGCCCCAGTTCAGTGCTGAGCACCCGTCCCACCCCCGTCCCGGGGAACATTCCTCATGTTTCACTGACCCTAAGCTCCCTTGTCCACTCTTTTTTTTTTGGCCACGCCACACGGCTTGCGTGATCTTAGTTCCCTGACCAGGGATCGAACCCGGGCCCCGGCAGTGAAAGTGCGGAGTCCTAACCACTGGACTGCCCCCCTCGTCCACTCTTGAGCCCCTCTGATATTGGGATGTTTCTTACAAACAGTGACCTGTCAGAGCTCAGTTGGTAGATTTTTCTTTCTAGATTCAATGAAATATGGTTTGTAAATAGTAAGGAACTGTCTTAAAGGCCAAGGCCGATAGCATCCCTAGTCCCACCTTGACTATGACCAGGTCTAGGGCAGGGCTCACACACCCGGGGGATAGGGAGAGAATGGGAGTTAGCTGACCGTGATCAAGCAAGCAGTGACACGGTGCGTCAGCTCTACCCAGAGCTCCCATGGGGGCCCTCTTTCGAGATCCTCCTCCTATGACCAGCACCCCTGCAAAGGTGCCCAAAGCCGTTTTGTTTTTAGTCCACATTCATGGAATGTCATCTTTACAGTGTAACGGGCACCTACTAACGTCACTCAAAGGAACCATGGTGAACCTCTGAGGAGATTTCCTTCTAGTCTTTACGGTTTTCAGGCTTTAAAAAACACATCTGCATAATTTTTTTTTAAAGTGTGTGATGGTATTGTGATTATGGCTTGTTTGTTGGTTTCTAAATGGGAATCCTATTCCATACTCTTAAGAGACACGCTGAAATATTTATGAACGAAATGATATGCTGTTTGGAATCTGCTGTAAGTAGTACCCACCCCTTTGTTCCCCTCCGCTCCCCCCACCCACCAGCTGCCTCCATCCCTTGCCCAGTGCCCCTTTATCCCATCTGCCCCCCAGCTGCCTTCTAGATGCCCTCTGCCCGCCCATCTATTCTCCGTCCTACGACACGCTCTGAGCAGCTACTGTTTGTCCGGCCCTGTGCCAGGTGCTAGAGAGGCAAAGATGGAGAAGAGAATCCCTGCCCTTAGGGAGGCCCTACAGCGGTCAGTGAGAACAGCGGGACAGGCGTGTTCAGTGCAAAATGACAGGTGATGTGACTGAGGTCAGTCTGGGGCGCTGGGGGAGCCGGGGGCAGGGGGTCAGCGTCTCAGGGGAACCGGGAAGGCTCCAGTGAGGAGGTGCCGACTGAGCTGAGCACAGAGCACAAGCTGCCAGGCTGGGGAAGGTGAGGAGGGACGCTCCTGGTAGAGGAAGAGCACGTGCTGAATGAATGAATCCGTGATGAAACCTCACGGATAACGGGAAGAAGAGCAGAGACGAGGGGTTTGAGGGTCAGTCTGAAGGACCTGAGGGAGGGAGAAAAGGCCGTGCTGAGACCGGGAAAGATCGAGGAGCCCAAGGGAGGCTGAGGGTCCAGGAGGGAGCAAGGCAGCCGGAGGAGAAAGGCAATGATGCCAATGGCTTGGCAGACCAGTCCTCAAAGCCAGACAGAGGGAATCAGGCACAGACACCCCCCAGCCTGCCCCACAGCCGTTCCTTCCTCTTCCCTGCCCAAAGCAGCAACCCCTCCCCCCTTCGCCAGAGCCCGGTCCAGGAGTGGGTGAGCCACCCAATCCCGATCCCTGCGGAGTACAGGGTGTCGGCGGGGCCTCGTCGGGGAGGGGAGAGCCTTGTCTACCCCCTCCCACTCCCCGGTCTCCTTCTGTCCTCTCTTCTGGGAGCCAGCATGGGAGCACGGCGCCTGGAGCTTGGGCCGAGGAGGTGACACGCTCAGGACACAAAGCCAACGTATTCAGGACAGAGAAAGAAAGAGCCTGGGCGTTGCAATACATCACGGATCTGTCAGACCAACCCTGGAACTGCCGACCTTCCGACTTCTTGCCAGGTAAGCCCAGCGCGTGGGGCCTGCTCCGCTGTGTCTCCTGTCATTGCAGCCAAGGTACCCCGAAGCCTGATGGCAGGCTGCGGCGTGCAGACCGGTCTTCTCCCCTCTTCGTCCTCCCATCGCCTGGGCCTTCTGCCCGCGCCTGCTCCCTGCGGGGCCTGCCCTGACCCCCAGAGGGCCTTCCCCTCCATGCTGGGCCAACGGCACCCTACGCACACAACTACAAGCTCTGCTTAGTGTTACAATAACCCTATAGCATTTACTTCTTTGTTTCTACGTCTCTCTCATTAGGCTGTGAGCTCAAGGATGGAGGTTACAGCTTGTGAGTCATTGAATTCTCTACACCACACAGGATGACAAGGCCTGTGAAAAACCTGCAGGATGTGTTTGATGAATGACTGAATGAAGGATGAGGCTATATTCACCACGACCATAAGCCCTTAGAGCACTTTAATTTAAATGAAGTACTCCTACCCTTTGGCCCTCATTGATCCCTGAGTAGCGGTTGTGCAGAAATCCTAATCTTTCTTCAGCTCAGCAGTCCTGTGAATATTTTTAAAAAGCACCATGTCCCTCCTTCATCTGACCTCCACGTTACCATCCTCAGTTCCTGTGACCACTCCACTCTGGAAGTGACTTCTAGAGCCTTCACCATTCCCACTGATCCCCCTGGGACACCGCCCAGCTGTGCTGTCCTCCTGGAAACAGTGTGGGAACCCACGTGGGATATGGTATTTGTGTTAATTCACCCTGTGACTACAGTGGATGTTTATCAACTCTACTGCATGGAACTGACTCCTGCAGAGCTTGTTGCTGTGAAAGACCCTCTCCACTGGCCCACATTCTTTAGCTTTTCTAGTCTCCCTTGCAGCCAGAAGAGGCCCTGTGTTCTGGCCACTGAGATGTAAGTGGAATTTTCTTCCCAGTGGCTCCTGGGGAAGGTTTTCCTCTCCTGATAACAGAGGCAGCGCCAGAGGGTGCCTTCACCTGTGCTCTCTGTTACGCGGGGACTAGCAGGAGGAGGAAACCAATATGCTAAAGGTTGGGGTGGTGGGTGGAGAAATACAGAAAGAACCATTAGGAACAAACTCATCCTAGATGGACCCTGAACCCAGACATTTGCACTCTAAAGGAAACCCACCAGGTCCCTTTCAATTCTAAGGGGAAGCAATGAGGTGGGAAAGTTAGGAGAGTGGGATCTGGACACAGACAAATCCCAGTGCAAGTCCTGACTGGAGCACTCACTAGCTGTGTGTCCCTGAGTGAATTCCTTAACCTCTCTGTGCCCTCGTTCCTCCCCTGCAAAATAGGGATAACTAAAGCACTCACCTTCCAGGGTTATGTGAGGAGGAAATGAGAGAATGCACTTCATGTGCTTTGCATCCCACCTAGCACAACAGCCAACACCAAAATAAACGTTGCCAACTACAAAAATATCAACCTAAAAATCATTGTTTGAAACTTTCAAGCATTCCCATAAAATAGATTTTTAAATCACATACATGCAGAAGCCATTCTTTTTTCCCCAGCCAGCAAACTGTCCTGAAGCCTATTTTCCAAACGAATAGCTCTTTCCAGACCTAGCATGGAAAGTTCCATCAGTCTCCTAAGTTGCTGAGCCATCCTTCCTCAAAGCCCTGGCTGCCTCTCCCCTGCCATTTTGTAACCACAGGCCACAAGAGGAACTCTAAAATACTTTACAGAGGCATAACTTTGGCAACCCACAATTTTAAAGTTGATATAACTAACTATAGTACCTAACTGAAGAAAATTTCAGTTAGATGAAGGACGGCTTTTAAAAAACTATCTAGGTAAGAAGGAGCAAGGCCATGAAAGTAGAGAGGCTTGAAGTGGCTGGCCAAGATGTATATGACATTCTTTTCTTGTTCCCCCAACTCACGAATGTAAAAGATGTTACTGACAAATGTATGTATGTAGGTATGTATGTACCTATCAAGAGATTTAAGGAATTGCTCGTGCTATTGTGGAGGCTTGGCAAGTTCAAAATCTGCCGGGTAGACCAGCAGGCTGAAGACCCAGAGGACAGATGCAGCTTAAGTCCAAAGGTCGTCTGCTGGCAGAATTCCCTCTTCTTGGGAAGCCAGTCTTTCTTCTATTCAACGGATTGGATGAGGCACACACACACTACAGAGAGTAATCTGCTTTTCTCAAAGTCTGACTTAAGTGTTAATTTCATCTAAAAAATACCTTCACATAAACATCTAGATTAACGTTTGGCTAAATATCTGGGTACCATGGCCTGGCCAAGTGGATACATGAAGTTAACCACCCCAGGGGTTCATCCTGCATCAATACAAACAAGTTCCACTGGAACAGGGGACACCTCTGTCTGTCCTTCAATTCTCCGGGTCCCAGCCTATGTGGCCTCGCTGGCTCCTCCCTCCCCTCCTCCCCGGCTCCCTCCTTCCTTTCTCTACCTTCCCTGTAGGAGCAAAGCCCAGTTCCTCCCCATGGGTCCTGCACAGCTGCTTGGCTCTCTGTGGCACTTTTTGGTGCTTTATCAATTGTCAAGTTTCCCACCTCCGTGGGGGAACAAGCCCCTCGGAGGTTTTGTCACTTGCCTGCGGGATACGACTGGGAAGGGCAGGAGCTGGCACTTGAACCCAGATCTTCTGATGCAGGGTCTAAGCTCTGACCCTATTCAGACTGCTTACGTCCGAGTGGTCAAAACGTGCCACCCGGGAACATGCTAGGTGGGCTCATGGGCAAACATAAAGACATTTTTAGAGTTACCTATTTACTTTAATGTCAAGTAGAAGGGAAAAAACACAAACTAGCTTATCAAAGTCATGATTTCAGGATATAATTACACAGGATAAGGTCAAATTTAAAAAGGTGAGTGAACAAAAGGAAAACACTCTGAAAATAAAACTAAAGGTGGTACATGAAGGGCAGACACATATCATAAAGGTGGTTCACGAAGGGCAGAAGTCTGGAGAGTGCTAGCCTAGACTGAGGCCTCCTTGGTAAGAAGGTAAAGAGTTAACTTGTCCTGAATCCTCCTGCTTCTCATGGGGTGATGGTCCCAAGCTAATTAGAAGACACTGAGGGTTTTTGTTTTTTTCTAAAACCAGAAGGACGGAACTCCAGGACTTTACTCTTGTTTCTTTGAGCTCAGGGAGGGAACAAAACCTATTCACCAGTTCCATCTGTAGGGTCAGGCAAAGGCTTTAATTCCCAAGTGAGAACCGGCTCCACCCCACAGCCTGAAACCTGACCTGTCTGTGACAGTGGCTGCCACCCAGCCTGCGACTGCTCATTCCCAGTGACACCAAGACCAGACAGAGGCTGTGCTGGAGCCAGGGCCCTGGGTGGGCACCTGGGCTCTGCCTCGAACTTAGACTACATCCCAGCAGTGATGATAAGACCGGGTAAAAAATCACAACAGCTAACAATTATGGACGATTACTGTCTGGCGGGCACCAGGCCAAGTGCTTCACAACGTGACAATACTACAATCTCCCAACACAGCAATGCAGCAATCCCAACTGATACGTGCTATTATTATCCTTATTTTTAGACAGGAAATTGGAGAACAGAGAAGTTAAGTAACTTGCTCCAGGTAACAAAGCAGGTGAAGGATAAACCAGGACTCAGACCACCTGGCCTGACTCAGGAGCACATCCTGGATGCCCTACTATGTACCATGCGGCTAGCTGACACAAAGCCCTTTCTAGACATTAGTCCCTGTTATCCTTAAGACAGAAATCTGGGGTTCTAACCTGGTGCCAGCACTTATGGATCAAGGAGTCGGAGCTTCAAGATGCAAGGGCTCCCCACGGCACAGAGTGGGAAGCGGTAGAGATTCTGACTCAGGGGGTCCAGGGCTGGAGCATCCTCAAACATCTCTGACGGGGGTGCTCTGGGACCCCAGTTTGAAGAACAAAGAACTTAACCATTCTGCCTCTGGCTAAGAGGTCAGCAAACTATAAACCCACGTGCCAAATGCAGTCTGCTTTTGCATGGCCCACAAGCTAAGGATGGTCTTTACATTTTTAAATGGTTGAAAAAAATCCAAAGAAGAATGAAATTTCATAACACGTGAAAATTACATGAAACTCACATTTCAGTGTCCATAAATAAAGTTTGACTGGATCACAGTCATGCCCTTTCATTGACTTATTGTCTGTCTGCTGTCGTGCTCTGATAGCAGAGTTGAGCAGTTTGCAGCAGAGGCCATATGGACCATAAAATCGAAAATATTTAGTATCTGGCCCTTTACAGAAAAAGTCTGCAAATCCTGGTCTAGTCTACCCTGCCAGCCATGCAGCATCCTCCTTACAGCCTCCCTCCCCTCCAACCTCTGCCTTCATACCTCCAGGGTTGGGAAGCTCACTACCAAACAAGGCAGCCAGGCCCACTGTGAAAGGTGCTGGCACTGAGCTCCTCTGGTAACCGGACACTCTACCCTCTAAGCCTGTGCAGTCGGTTCTATCGCCCCTCCGCAATGGCCATCCGTGTGCTTCTTCCCTCTAGCATCAATCCTTCCCTGTCCTCATCGTCCCCTCAGTTGTTCAATCCTCTGGGAAACAGAGGGAGAACGGTGGCACCTCTATGTTACAGGTAAGGGGAGGTGGTGGAGAAGGAGTGTGACATAGTCAGCAGTGGAGCTGCAGCTGGACCCAGGTCTCCTGCTGCCCAGCCTGGTGTCCCCTTGACAACCTTGCTTGAGTGTCCAGTTTGGTTTCCACTCATCACTCCCAAAATGGCAGCCCCGAGGGCCCGAGGTGTTCTCTTCCTGCCAATGCCTATGGTCTCTTACCTATGATGCCTTCTGGTGGTCCCCCTGGCTTGGCCTTTGTGGAGCTAAGGGTGGCTCTCCCCGACCTTTCACCTCTCCCGTCCACCCCAGGACTCAGTCTTAGGCTCTGGGCTCTCCGCCTGGTCCATCTTGCTCTCCCCACCCGCTACCAGGGGCTGGTCCCCAGGCACTGCCCATGTTTATAGTCTCTGCTGTTAGCAGCTTGCTCTCCTGAGTCACCTGCATCTCAAGTTCAAAGTGCCAGGGGTGAGTTGACAGCCTGAAGTGGAATATGGGGTTCTTGGGTTGCCTTCTGACGTCTCTCTATAAGACACAGCCAGTAAGGGCTGTCCTCAGCGAATACCTGGGACGGGTTTTTAAATCCTTGGAAGAAGAGGGCTGTGTCAACACCAGCTAGTACTCAACTATCTGGGATCCTTCAGCCCCAGGCTGCTGCCCACGGGAAATGGGAAGCTCTCCTGATAGATAAGGGTGTGTGGACAAAAAACGTCACCCGCCATTTCAGTAAACAAAGGCAGCTGTGGCCATTAAGCTGCTGGCCACTGCAGCACCCTCCCCTCACCAAAGGTGCACCTGAGTGGAATTCAGGATGGAGAAAAACAGGATATTGGCACTAGATACTGAAGATGCATGTCAAAGGACTGTTTTCAATAAGCCCAGACTCTTGCATCTCCCCACACAGAGGAAAAAGCCCTAAAATCATTAACTTGAGATGTCTGTATTTTGTGATTAGCAGTCATCTTTTGATGTTTGACTACTTTTTTTTTTTTCTTCCAGCAAAAACTCCTGTATATCCTGGCTCCTCCCTCACCTCTTTGGAACAGTCCCTCCGAGCTACCCGAGAGGCTGCCTCCCGGGCTGTAATCCTCAGTAAGGTCTCCAGATAAAACATAATTCTCAACTTTTAGGTGGTGCATATTTTTCTTTAGTGGACAGGTGAGTGACCTGGAAATGTGCACAGGTCCAGGTGTGCGTCGCAATCAGAAAAGCTAGTCTGTGGGTCAAACAATAACTGTATGTTGGAGGGCTGGGATGCTGCATATTCCAAACAGGTGTTGATCAGCCAGAGGCAGTGTGGTGAGGGTGCGAGAGAGGACCTGGGCTTTGCAGCCAGAGACTCTACTGAGCTGTGAAACCTTGGGGAGTGACACCTGCCTTCAGACTTACCTTTAGTGACATGAGAAAAAATAGCAAAACCCTGCAGGGGTGAAACTGAGTCCCCCTAAAACTGACTTCCTCTGCCGAGTTTCTGATTAACCTCTCCATCCAAAACTATTCCCTTTCTCGTCCCACACCTGTTCCCCTCAAGATTGATGAATATCAAAGAAAAGGGGGCTTTGAAACTGAGTGGGACCCTGTGGGGCCCTATCGGGCACAAAAGCTTTTCCGTGTCCCCCATTTCTTGTTTGTGGGAAAAAGGCTTCAGCCTCCTAAATCTTCCCAAGAGCCAAAGGGCAGATTCAAACAGTTACTAATTAGGGAAGGGAGGGAAGGCAGAAACAAAGGAAAAGCAGTCAAGAAACAATGGTGCAGTGATAAAGCAGAGTCCCAGCTCCTCCTCAAGGGATTTACTTAACAATCTGATACAAATCTCTGAGTTCTTCTGCGGCACCTGGGGGTCCCACCCAGGGGGAGGATGGTGACTTCAGGTCTGCACAAGGAGACCCCAGACTGGAGGGAACCAGAAGGCTGATGCCTGACATTCCTGGAGCACCATCGTGTTACCTCCCCACCAACCAATCAGAGGAAAGTTACAAACCCTGCACTCCCCCCCACCCCGCAACCAATTTTGCCTTTAAAAACTCCTCCCTGAAAACCATCAGGGAGTTTGGGTCTTTTGAGCACAAGCAGCCCATTCTCCTTGTTTGGCCCCTGCAATAAACCTTTCACTGCTCCAAACTGTTTGGTTTGTTTAGCCTCACTGTGCACTGGGCACACGAACTTGGGTTCGACAACAGGGTCGTGATACCAGCGTGGCACCTGGCATTTGCTCACAAACTGTTCTTTCCTTTTCTCCTTTCCTCCCTCCTACTATGTGCCAGGCCCCATGCTAAGAGCCAAGGGTCTGGATCAGTAAGGTACAGCACCTGCCCTCAGGAAGCCCAGGCTAGCCAGGGAGACACATGCACAACTACTAAGAGAATGGGACAGCGCTTTATTAGTGTGACGACGGTGAAAATAATAAAAATGATGATGATGTTTCCCCAGCACTGACAATGTGCCAGGCCCTCTCCACGGAGCATCTCACTTCACTCTCACAACCATCCTGAGAGGTGGATGCTGGTATAACCACCATTCCACCCAGGAAGAAGCAGAGGCTCAGAGCCCAAAGGCAGACAGTGAGGGAGCCTGCAGAGCTAGGGTGATGGGAGGGCACAAAAGCAATGGCTGGATCTGAAGGGGTGAGAGAAAGCCTCAGGGAGGAGGTGACGACGCCCGGGGCTTTGAAGGGTGCACCGGGAGCAGGCAGAGGGAGCGGCAGGCACAAAGGGGTGCGGGTGGGTGGCTGGGGACTTTGTGAGTTGAGAGACACTCACCCCTGATTAACACCATCAGGACCCCTGTGCTCAGGGCTGCCAACTGGACAGGGCTCTACTCTCAACAGAGAGATGGAGTTGGCAGGCTTGAGAAGAGATTATTTCACCCCTGCAGTTTACAGAAACGCAAGCAGCTAATACTAGGTCATTAGTAATAGTAATCACAGCCGATCAGGGCTGTTGCCGTCTCTTTATCAAAAAAAGAAAAGAAAAAAGAAAAGAAAAGAAAAAAGGAATACTGAGGGTATTAACTCAAATGGCAGACATTCTTCATTCAATCTTACTTTTAGAGCTTCTTCAGCTTTGGTTCAGGTATCAGGGGCTCAGGGCAGTTCATCTCAGCTTTCCTATCACTTCACTGGGGTCCCTGGGTGAGTCCTAGTCTCCACCTCCCCTCTCTGGGCCTCAGTCTCCTGTATAAAATGAAGGGGATGGGCTAGAACAGAGGGTTTTAATGTGTGGTTTCCAATCCAGTGGCCACCTCAGACCTACAGGGTCACAAACTCTGGGGATGGGGCCCAGCCTTCGATGCTTTAACAAGTCTTCCAGGGGATTCTGATGAGAGCCCTGGGTCACAAGAGCCCCAGGGTAAGGACCGTTCCTGCAGTAAAACTTGCTCTGTGCTCTAAGGTATTAAGGGTTAGTAACTCTTTGGACTGAGTTATCTCTTGCCCACGACAGGCAACCTTTCAGGGTAAGAAAAGAAACTGTTTTCTTTGACCATCTAAAGCCCAGAGTCCAGATGAGCTTTTCCAGAGAGGCTCAGGCACATGTGGCTGACTGTGAAGGCCAGAATTTTTTGGGCGGGGAGGGGTAGGAAGTCTCAAACTTGGCATGTGATGAAAGCAGTGGTATCTGCAGCTAGAGAAATAAAGATGAGAGACAAGCTGCCTTCTCTTTTCAGCTCCAAAACAATGACTCACCTGTGCATGTGTGTGTGTGTGTGTGTGTGTATGTGTGTGTGTAGTAGGTGGGGCAGGGTGGTGGTCCTGAGAGGTGCAGCTTCCCCTCTCTCGTCCAGGAGCTTCCTGGTGTGTAAATTCTCTACTGACAGCCTCCTCTTGAAGACATTTCATTACAAAACCTCAGAAGAGCCACAAACGGCCACGAGGGCGATTTCAACAGAGCTGGGTCAACAGACTTAAGTGAGGTTTGGTTTCTAAGACAGTAAGAATGGAAAGAATATCTTGTCTAAAAGATCCAATTTTCCCAGTTTGAACTTCAGGCTAAAAACCATCAAAAAGTTGGAGAGAGTTTCACAGTACTGCCCTGGGTTTCTTCATGCAAGGAGGCACACCCAGACTGCCCTGGAGAAGTGTTAGCTGTTTGGGCCATGGCCTGTGGGTCCTCTCTGCGTTGGTGGGCAGAAATGAGTGCCTATGAGACCAACTGTCCAAGCCATTTTCAGGAATTCCGGACCCTCACTTGGCGGTGTCTCAGTAACAAAAATAAATATTACCACTTTCTTTTATATAGCATCGGCCACGTGCCAGGCGCTAAGTCCTTTACATTTATTAACGAGTTTAACCTACACAACAACCCCACGGAGGTAGGGATCATTATTATCCCCTCATCACAGGTGAGGAATCCTCCCTACAGAGGCAATGTCACAGAACCAATAAGTCTCCCGTCAATATGGGGCGAGAGATTCAGGAGACCTGGGCTCTGAGTGAGCCTGTGTCTCGGCCACAAGGCTTGGCCGTCCCCTCTACTGAGAAATGAGGGAGACTGAATCAGGTGGTTTCTAAGATCACTTCCAGCTCAGAGTCTGCGACTCCATGCGGTCCATCTGATGCCGGTTGGTGAGGGCGGCCAAGGCCGGCACGTCCTGAGGCTTTGGCCTGGCTTCCTCATGGAGCGGGTTCCTCAGCGTCTAGCCCCGGCCCGGGGGAGGCAGGGCTCCCTGTCCCCCTCCCCGCAAGACGCCCACCCAGCCGCCAAGCCCTTGTCTCCTGGTCCTGGAGAATGGGCTTCCAGCCCTTCTCAGGTATCCGTGTCCGCAGCGCCGAGTGAGCGAGGAATGAGGCGGCAAGGGCCCAGGAGGCGCGACCCGCGCTGGGGAGGCGACGAGAGAAACATTCGAGGGGCCCACGGACTGCAAAACCACGCAGTCCCTTTAACCCCCCAAACTTTCTCGCTGGATTAGCGACCCTAGCAGCCGCACATTGGCTGAATCGCGGCCGCCCGGACCCGCCTTCTCTCTTTACCTATTGGTTGCTGTGGACATCCATCACAAGCCGAGGCTTCTTAGTGGACCTCGGTTTTTGTCAATCAAAGCAGGCGGGAGGCTGGGCGGGGCCAGGTCAGGGAGAGACACTCCAGCCTCGTTCCTCTCCTTGCCTCCCTCAGGTGTGTAACTGGGGACCTGGAGGCGCGCCTGGGGGCCGGAGCCGGGCGCGGAACCCTGCGCTGGGGCTGGGCCGAGCCCCGGGGACTTACCGATGCGCTGTCCCACTGGAGAGCTGAACGGGTTCCCCAGGAGAAAGTCCATCGCCACGGCTGCCGCTGCCACTGCCACCAAGCCGGGGAATCAGCTGACAGCAACCGCCAGCGCCGGACCCGTCACGTGACGCGCCGGACGGTCCTCGAGGAGGCGCGGCTGGGGCGGGGCGGAGGGAGTCTGGAGCCGGCCGCAGGCCCCGCCCCTGACGTGGAGGGTCGGCGCCTCGAGGCGGAGGGCGATGACCTCACTGCGGTTTACTCTGCGTCGGGGGACGTCACGCACGATGCCTGGCGTTCCTGGGGCGCTTGGGTCTAAGCCACGCCCTCCACGTCTTTTTAAGGATTTAGGGGCGTTGTCTTTGATCTGTACACACCCAGAAAACCCAGTCTCAGACCAGGGAAATGACTTGGGTAAGGTTACCCAGCAAGCTGAGACTCCAGCTCTCGCTCTTAGTTTTAGCCTCTAGGACCTCACAATGACTACACACCCACTGCTGGGTTTGACAGCCTCCCTGGCCTGTTGTCTCCTTGCCCAGAGAAGACTCTTCCTATTTGAGATCGAGGTCTCCCGGCTGCAAAATGTATCCTGTTTGCAGCCCAGATTCCCTTACCTCAAAATAGGAGGGAAGGGCCAAGGGTTTTGCGACACCTTGACACTGAGAGCCAACTCAGTGAATTGCAGCTAGGGACGGGCTAGAGCCCAGGGTGGGAAAAAGCACACAGATGTCACGAGTGGGTCCTGGGACCCATCTCAGCCATTCATTTACTGTGGGATTCAAACAGCGGGCTTCCATTTTCTCTGGATTCTGGAATTAGGTCAAGGACCTTTCTTTTTTTTAGGTCACTGGCTCCTTTGAGAAAGTGTAGAAAGCAGCGGAGCCTTTCTGAAGAAAAAAGGCAGAGATACAATTTGACCTCAGGGAGTTTCTGGGGTCCCTGAGGTGCAGCAGTGGACCCCAAGCTAAGAATTAGGAATCTCAAAGGCTCTTCCCAGCTTTGTAATTCTAATATCTTCTTCGGCCTTCCCGTGTGCTGTGTTTCAGCTATGTCATCTACTCATTAGATACCAATATTAGATCTATTGGTTATGTTTTTTTGCTTCTAATGACATGCACTCCAAAAGATACAATAACCACTGCTTTGGTAGTTTGGGTTACTGCAGGATGCTTTAGTATTTTTTGGGCATGATATTTGTGAATTTTAAATTTGAAAGGCTAGTAAACTGCAGAAATTTAGGACGATAGAAAACCTGAATTAGAACTTAATCACTTCCGTTAATCTGAGCATAGGGGCTGACATCTTTACCGTACGACATAAAAGCTTTATGGAAGTCATGTACTTCTGTGCTTTGAACTGTTTTAGTAATGCTCATGAGACCTGTTGATACATGCCCATACCCCCCAGTAGTCTAGGTGCTCCTTGAGGGCTGGGATGCTATGTCCATTTCTCTCACTGTTGTCCAGCACAATGACTAACGCATGAAAATCTAAATCAATCTACCTTTCTGTAACGGTATTTGGACTATAAGGGGGGATGTACACTTAAGATGATCTTCATGTCAGGTACCTTCCATGTTTTTCTTCATTTGAACATATTGCTTGGTTGTATGGAATATATTTAGCATGTTTTTCCATTGGATTCTTCCATTAACAACCTTTAACATCCCCATGTTGGGTGGTGATTTAACCAGAAGTTCTTGCCTTCTTGCACCACTCTGGTTTAAAGTGATTATGGGCAGATCTTGGCTTTCTGCCAAGAATAAAACAGCCATAAGTTTTATCCTTCATGGTAAGAAACCATATACCCCCAAACAGGGAGTGAAATCATAGCTCTATGTAAACAGAAAGCTATTATATTAGAAATGGAAGTGTGTGGATTTTGTCAATACAATATATAGGAATGTAAATTGCAAACATTAAGTGTAGTACAGAACTAATTAAAACTATGTGTTCAAAGTGTTTCCTAACAGGAACAAACTCATTTAGTAAAAAGTCTGTTTAATTTTTCCTTTTAAGTGTTTTAGCAATATCAATATCAAAATGCCAGACGCAAGAGGGAGGAGATATGGGGATACATGTATATGTATAGCTGATTCCCTTTGTTATAAAGCAGAAACTAACACACCATTGAAAAGCAATTATACTCCAATAAAGATGTTAAAAATAAAAAAAAGAAAAAAAAATCAAATGCCTTCCTAAGGATAAAAATGTTTAAGTCCTTCAAAATTGACATATTGCATAAATGTAACAATAACTATATCCTTTAAGTACTTTTAGACAAAAAAATCAAGATACTTTGCCTCCAAAGCTTAAAGATAACAGGATGACAAGAAAAGTGAGGTCTGTATAGTAAAATCCAGCTAGGACAAACGGACATTTGAACAATGAAAAGGTCTGACAGTTTTCCTACAATCACATTTGCTCAGGACTGCAGATAATGGAGAAGGATTCGGATGAATTACATACACAATTTAACTTTGAAAGTGGCTTGGGGTTGAAGAGAGCCTCAGCTTTGGGGTCAGCTGTACCAGTGTGTTTATTCTGGCTTTGCCATTTACGTAGCTGTATAAACTCAGGAAAAGTACTTTTCTGCATCTGTCTCCTCATTTGTAAAGGGGGATAATATTCATAAGGCCTTGGGGAGGATTAAGTGCGATAAAATATGCCAATCACTCTAGTCATTCAGTAATATAGCGGTCTCTTTTTTGCTGCCTCTCCATAAGAAGTGAGCCTTTCAACCAATCACAGTATTTTGCTATTTATGACTATTAACAACCTTGTGTGTGAATTGAAATTTTTACTTTGAAAGGTCTGATCTCATATATTGAATGTTCACAATACTACTAAACTTCATGTCAGGCTGGCTGGCTTCAAGGCTTGGAGACAGGGAAGTGACATTAACACTATTTTACAGATGAGACTGCAGATGCCTATAAAGATTAAGTGACCTATCCAATCCAATATCACTCAGTAAGGACAGTACTGAAACACATGGTTTAGCACAAGATTTGGATGTGATTCTTATACAAGACTGATAGGTATTTCTTGAGTTAGGCCAACAATGTAACGTACAGACAATTTCATTTGCCAATGAATAGAGCTACGCTTATCAGAGCCACTGGCTTTGCAGTTTGCAAGAGAGAAGATGAGAGTCCGCAATGTAAAAGTTACTGGAAACAGAGCAAGATGTTTGTTAGGAAGATGGCTATGATCAGAAACTTGACCTCTATTCCAAATGGATTTTTTTTTTTAAAGAAAATTATGGTAGGATATAGTGTGAAAGGTTTAAAATTTCATAGCAACTTTCGTTAGCAACAGGGAAAAGATAGCTGACACTGGACTACAAATATTAAAAATGTGATTTTTAATAATATAAGTACAAAATTTTATTTCTTTATACAACTGTAATGGGATTTGGATCAAACAGCTAGAATTTATTTAAAAAACAAAATAAAACAATGATATAAAAACTGCAAGAAGGTCTGAATCCAAAGTTTTTCCTCTAATAGTACCAAATACCACAAGGAACCGATTATTATACAAATGTGTACAAATTTTAAATACAAATACAATAGGTTTGGATTTTAAAGGAAAACAAACAAACAAAAAGCAGGTCCTCGTCAGGACTTCATTAATGTGTACAAATGACAATGGTAGGATTGACTTCTTTCTGTACTAATCCACGTCTCCAAGGCCCTTCCTTGATACCCTGTGTCAAACAGAAAACTGACATGGGTACAGAGAGGCGTGGGATAGGTGCTAACACACAAAATTAAACCAGGATTTCTGCTCTTCGTGATTTTTGGTTCCCAAGCATTCCTGTTTCCTTCTGTTTCCCAGTTAAATTTCAAGACTGCTCTGAGGTGAGAAAGGCATTCAGCAGCCAGGATACCTTTAAGAAACACAGCCCTGTGACCACACTGGTGGGAAAAAAGGAAAGAATTAAATAGGATGCAGCAGAATTAAATAGGCTGGTGGCACTGTCCTCAAAGATCTACTTTGATGCTGCAGTGCTCTGTCCAGGCCAAGGGAGGAAAGCAGTCACCTCAGAGCTTGGTTTTGACATGGACTCTCAAACCGAATTTAAAAACAACGCTGAAGTGCTCAACTGTTTTCTTTGGAACTGGGAAGCAAAAGCCTGGTTCTTTGGAAATAAGGGCAGCTGGGAATGGTAACATTCCTTTTTATTTACTTTCTTGACATTATTCATTTGTAAAGAACTAGAATCCCAACATAATGATTCCTTTTTGAGGCACGATACCTTAAAGTGTAGATGATTTGGAGTTTGCAGAGGAGACCAGAGGAAGGAAGGGAGGCAGAAATGACAAATCTGTATCTTCCACATGCTGTTGCTGGTGGAGGCTCTTGTTTTTAAATTATATATACAGAAATTTACAGGATAAATTAAAATCTAAGAGAGTTTAAAGAGTTAAATACACATAATTAAAACACACATTCACACACGCACATAAATAACCCTACATGAGAACAGAGTACTTTTTTCGCAATTCGCTTACGTGTGGAATGCAGAACCCTGTGTATCTGCCCAGCAGGGGAGCCAATGAGATGAACCCAGGAATCAGCCTGGGCAAAGCTCACCTTCCACACCCGCCAAGCAGCTAAGCAGCGGAACTGTGAGCTAAGCTGACGCTGCCAATGGAAGGTACCAGCTCTTAGCTCTGCAGACCAAATGCTCTGGGTCAGCTCACAATATAGGCCATTCAACTGGTGGCACTGACAGCTTTACCCTCTCCAGGGCTCACAAATCTCCTTGGCTCCGGCTGAGGCTGCCAATGGTACCAATGATTACAGTAAGTTTTGAGACATGGACACTGGTAGAGCAGGAATTGGAATGAACCCCCTACTAAGTTCACTTACGCCATCGCAATAACTTTCAGATGGGAACGATGTTATTATCACTTCCCACCTAGGTCACTTCAAGTTGAAAAGCTTTGTACTTTCAGTTAACTGACATCTTCCCATAATCTTTCCCATTACATTTCAGACTGTAAGACAGGTAAGGCAAATGGTCAGTGATGGGTCTGGAGGTACAACTGAGTTTGGAAAAAAATCACATTTTAGCTGACCTTAAAGCGATGCACTTGGCATCCAGAACAAGCCCCCAGCCCCCAAGTTACACTGATTTTTAAGGCAGATTTATCCACCACAGTAGAAGAAAGAATCCCAAGCCCATATTCATGCCAAGGTTTCCTCTTGGCTAAACCTTTGCCATTTCATAAAATTATTAAAAGCAAAGTAGTTACAGTCCTATGTATATATTATACATTAGATATATATATATATATGCATATATATAAACATTTAACAGCTACACCCCGAGGCCAGTGAAGGGGTCTGGAACAGTCGCGTACACACAAGCCAGCAGCAGGCGGGATAAGCGTTCTGTCCCAGGAGTCTCTGCTGTCACAGTCCAGGCATGATGTAAGCAATGTTGTCTAGTGTGTTTGACTGCAAAACAAAGGAAAAAGGTTCAGCTGAAGAGTATTTTACCTTAGTTCCCAGAGACATATTTCTTTGTTCAAGGGAGAGAGATGAGAAAGAAAATCTAGAGTTAGAGAAAACAGGGAGAGAGAAGATGTCACGCCGTTGTCTGTTATGCTGGGAGCTTTTCTGCTGACTTCTCCCATTAATCCTAGTAAAATAGAGGCAGGAGACTCCTGTACTTTCTTTGTCTCTGGAAGAGCAAATAGGCAACACAGGAGTTGCAGTACCTTAAGGGCTACAACGCTTCTCTCCAAAGGAGAGAAATCTTAGGAAATGGCGTGTTTGCTATTTCACTGAAAGCCTGGCATGCATTCAACACTCAGTGTCAGGTTCCATGGGCCGACAGCCTATGGCAACACTATATCCAGGAAGCTTTATGGGCTTGTGCTTGATAGGGCTCATTAAGGCAGGGCCTCTCTGGCTCCCAAGGGGTCTGGCCCCCAAAATCCCAGGAAACAAGGAAACTCACCAAGACCTGTTTGGGACAGCCATTCAACTCAGGTAGTTGTGTGGTCAGACACGCCAAGGGGCCAAGCGCACAGATGATGGAATCCAGAAGCACTGACAAACTGCCGGACACAGCCACCATGCCCTGAAAAGGAGAGCGTGACAGGAGAGGACTGCAGCTTGAATCACACTCCTGAGGCTCCCTCCAGGTTCTGGGTGAGTTCCTTGCATGGTTCTTTAAGTCTTGGGCGGTTCTATGAAACTTGTGGCAGAAATGGAAGGTCTCTGCTTTGATAAGAATACATTCCCAGGTTTCCTTTCTATATTCCTAATCCACTGTACCCTCTGTGAGACCTTAGGTTAGTCACTTAGGAACAGTAGGAAAAAACCCCAAAAAACCTATACTGAAAAATCCTAAAAAATGCGTCATCTATTCTGGAGACCTGCTGGGAAGATTTGTGGAGATCATGTATGCAAAAGTATTTTTCTTATGAACTCCACAAATATAGCTCAAATGTGATAACCATGAGAATTCTACATGTTAACATATAACACAAACACACACACTCTTCTCCACATATGTGGCTGTTTTGATAGTGGATGATACCACTTTTCTGTTCTTTTTAAAACTTAACTTCTTATAAAATGCATATTGTTTATATCTCTGTGATTCAAAGAGGTAACAAATAAGATTGCTTGCTACAAATAATGCTGCCCAGCTCTTGTATAATCTGCTTCAACCAGAAGTACTGTGAGGATATGTCACCTAGGAAGGCAGCACAGAAGCGTCCTTCAGAGAATGAGCTCTGGGCTCGAGATGGCGGGGTCGAGAACCTGGCTATCCCGCTCACCGAGAGGCGCAAGCGGCTTTCTATGCTGTGCCTGAAAAACACAGTACTGACAGCGTCTGTAGCACGGAGCGGATTAAGTGAGACAACAGACATATAGTACCTGGGGTGGTGCCTGGCACCTGGGAAGTGCTCAGAGAGTATCAATAATGATTACTACTATTACCAACATCTTCATCTCCAAAACTGCCTTTCTGGCTGCCTGCTAGGGCTTTCATTTTGGATATTTCTCAATCTCAACATACGGTAAAGAGAAATAACCTACTCTTCCTCCTAGCATCCCTTCCTCTGCTAAAATCACCACCATTCACACACCTGCCCAGTCTCAAGGCCTT
The DNA here is from genome assembly GCF_028564815.1 of Eubalaena glacialis. Lineage (NCBI taxonomy): Eukaryota > Metazoa > Chordata > Mammalia > Artiodactyla > Balaenidae > Eubalaena > Eubalaena glacialis. The sequence continues at coordinate 12,742,011 of NC_083726.1, forward strand.
GCCACCGTTGACTTTTCTTTCCCTTCATTCTCCTTGTCCAATGTCTGCCCCCACTTCCAAGGCAGGCAGCAAAGGGTTACAAGCATGGACCCTGAGGTCATGCCACCAAACTCAAGGCTCTGTTTCAGCACTTATGGGCTAAACTCCAGAGAAAGTTCCTTAACCTAAGTCTGTTTTTCCTTCTCTAAAATAAGGGAACACAAATTTTGTTTCACAAAGTTGCAGTGTGCATTAAAGGAAAGGATCCATGTACAGCACTCTGAACCAAAGCTGCCTGAGTGAGCATTCAACGGAAGACAGCAATTAGTAACACTATTCCATACTTTTGCCCTACAGTTAATGATAGCTAATATTTTATGTCCGACTCTCCCAATAAGCAACCTGAGAGCAGGAACCAAGTCATACTCATTTTTATACCCTTCCAATAACTACTGGGGTTCTGCACAGAGTAAGCTCTCAATAAATATTTGCTAAATTAAATTCAAATCTTTGTCATGTCTAGTCTAGATTATTGTTATAACTTTTCCCTAATTCTGGTCTCTTTTCACTCCCAATCTAAAATAGAAGATAAAAAAAAATTAAAAAAAATAAAATAGAAGATATTCTCAGTGAAAACCAAATGAGAGCTCTGATCATTCCTCCCTACTCAAAAAATTCCGGTAGTTCCTGAGCAGTCATTTCCCTCTGTAGTTTGGACTATGCCCTTAATATTCAGCCTTCCTCTACCTTATGCATTGGCTGTTCTAGTTTTTCATCATTTTAGCAATAAACCCCTTTGGAAATAAAACATGAAGTGGAACCCCAATATATAAAACAGCTAAAAGATCTGGTTAAAGTGAGAATGGGGGGTCTAGAGCCCCACTGGGTCTCTTTTGACCCATCTCTGCAGAAAATCCCAGGGCTGAGAAGCAGATGTTCTCTTGGTTTACGATGTCTCTCTCCAACATCTCCGTGATACCAAGTCCTGCTTATCCTTCCAGGTCCTGCTGGAACCCCACCTCCCCTTCACAGAGCCTCTCCTGACCCCCTAACTCTCTGCTCTCGAGCGCTGCTGTAACTGCTTCAGGTGGCACAAAGCCGCAGAATGAGAGCAGGCTGAGAAGTGGGGCAAGCTGCGCTCAGTCACAGCGAGTTGCGTAAACTTGTAATAACGGTCACTTAATTTCATTAGGTTTCAGGTATTCAATCTTTAAATGAGCAAACTGTATAAGTCAGTGTTCCTTAAAGTGTAGTACGTTTACTAATTTCAGGTGGCGTAGAGGTGAACATTAATTATTTGATATACATCCATTTTGAGGTACATTAGAAAAAAGATTAGAGTATCTCACTTGTGATATCGAGGACATCATTGTGAAAGCATGGATAAATTTATTTAAATAAAAATATAAATAAATCAGGAGCTTGGGATGAACACACACACACACACACACACACACACACACACACTACTATATATGACAGATAACCAACAAGGACCTACTGTATAGCACAGGGAACTCTACTCAATATTCTGGGATAACCTATATGAGAAAAGAATCTAAAAAAGAATGAATATACGTATATGTGTAACTGAAGCACTTTGCTGTGCACCTGAAACTAACACAACATTGTAAATCAACTCTACCCCAATAAAATTAAAATTAAAAAAATACAAAGTAAATAACAGTATAAAGTGGTATGTGGAAATGGCAGAATTGTGAAGATACACACAAATGATTAAAGTCTGGGAAAAAGTGGAGTATGGGGGAATGGGGAATTACTACTGATGTATATGGGGTCTCTTTCGGGGGTAATGAAAATGATCTGGAATAGACAGTAGTAATGGAGCCACAAATCTGTGAATATACTAAAAGCCACTAAATTCTACATTTTAAAAGGGTAAACTTTATGGTATGTGAATTATATCGTAATAAGACTGTTCCTTATGTTAAAAAAAAAGGGGACTAGAGATTCTGCAACATTCTTTCCCTTTTCTGGTCAATATGTACATGTAACTCTCCCACAGCAACTGCTCACAGAAGCTGGCTTGTTTTATTTGCTAATTATTAATCTATTCTATCTTTCCAATTAGACTGTAAGTTTCCTGAGGATACGAAATCATCATAATTTCTACTCCCCCCAGTTTTTGGAATAATGCCTAAGTACTCAACAAGTATTTGCTAAACTCAATGGAAACGTCAGGGAAAATCTGGAATATGGAAGGTGAAAAAAACAAATCATTTAAAATTTTAACTTTTTAGGAAACGTAAGAATGTCTAAATATGAAAAATAAATAAGGATCCCAGAATATTTTATTCTGGAAATATCTATATCCATTCAAATATCTGGGCCTACAAGAAAGTAGCTGTTTTGACACCTACTAAATTTTGAGAAACTAGCCAAAGAACTTAGACAAAGCTTCATCTCTTGAGGCCTTTGGCATTTTATTTGTTGAATAATAATTCAACTTCCACATAAAAGCAAGTGAGGAGCTTTATATCCCTACACCGATTTCTCAGCTTAAAGATGGCTTTAGTAATTCAGACTGATTTCTTTGCTGAAATGTCCTATTAGGACCCAGTGGAAAACTGAAATACTACACTACTTACTGAGTTAGCCAGGGAGAAATATGATTAGAAATTGAATATGGTAATAGAAATGGAACATGACAGCTTTGCAGGTTAAGTGATTTTGAAATTGAAGCTTAAAAGGACACAGATCACCTTAGGGTACACAGCACTGTATGATTCAAGTGCAGAGTAATGAAGAGCTTGAGAGCCTCAATCTCCCAGTTGCCACCTACTTTCAAAGCAGTAGAGGAACACTTAATCCCCTGTACAATCTAATCTGTCTATTGAAAACCTTGCTGGAAATGCATAGAAAAATCCAAACTCTCTTAGAAATAAAAATGATCAAAGCTTCCATGGGATTTGTACTCATTTTTCCCATTGCATTTTTAAAAAATAAAAATGAGTTACAGGATTATATGTCAATTGTACCTCTGTAAAACTGGGGAAAAAAAAGTTACAGGGTAGTCTAATTTCCTTTTGTGCCATTGTTTCAATAGGATGGTATTAGTGTAAACTTTGAGAGCCAGCAGGTAGATTGCACATCTCTAGACGTTTCTATCACCATCTCTCTTCTTCATCACTGTATCCGGAGCGCCTGGCATGACCCAGCATACAGCAGTTGCTCAGCGAATGTATGTGGAACGAGCAAGTGGATTCAAATGACATAAGCAACTGGAGTCAGGCTGCTGGCGGGGCCCTCACCTCGGTTTCCTGCAGGCGGTGTCCAATGAGGCTCAGGGACTCTCCCAACAGCTGGAGATGAGCAGCCACGTCGATGGGCTCTGTCTCAGGGGCTTTGGCTGGCGAGGCGGGTAGCAGCATGGTGGTGGGTGGGGATTTCTTTTGGGGTGACAGTACTCCTGCAGGGGAAGCTGAGAACAGAGGCAAAATAGAGAGAGAAAGCTTGCCAATGTTCTTCCAGATTTTCCGTTTTTATGAGCTCTACCAGGCATTAACAAAATTATGGACTGTGGGCCAAATCTGGCTCATGACTTGTTTTTGTATTGGCCTGTGAGCTAAGAATGATTTTAGATTTTTAAATGGCTGTTGTAGAAAAAACAAAGAGGAATACATGACAGAGAATGCATATGGCCCTCAGACTTAAAATATTTACTCTCAGGGACTTCCCTGGTGGCACAGCAGTTAAGACTCCAAGCTCATGCAGGGGGCCCAGGTTCGATCCCTGGTCAGGGAACTAGATCCCACATGCATGCCACAACTAAGAGTTCGCATGCTGCAACTAAGGAGCCCAAGAGCTGCGACTAAGACCCAGCGCAACCGAATAAATAAATAAATAAATAAATAAATAAATAAATAAAATATTAAATAAAAAACAAAAAATAAAATATTTACTCTCTGGCCCTTTACAGGAAAGCTTGCTGACTTATGACTTAACATTTTCTAAATTTTTTTGGCAACCCTTAATATTCAGTAATAATATCTGGATATCAAGATCTGCTTCTAATATAGGCTATTCTCCCCACTTCTTAGTGAGGAAGCAAAATTCACAGTGCTCTAGGGAAAAGAATGAAAAGAGGAGAGGGATGTGGTCACTACCTTTCACCTTCATGGAACCTTCTGAGCTGGATGCTTTTCTTTTCACAGTTGTAGCTTCTGCTTTGTTCTGTTTATGTTGCAGATACTGAGCTTTTTGCTTCCAAATCTGCAATCAGATCAAGGCAAACAAATTTAAAAGGGCAAAAAAGTAAAAGGGAAAGCAGTCATGGAAGAGGAGAATGAAGAAAAGAAAGGGAACAGTGGAGGGGAGCAGACAGAGGGTTAATGTTAACTTTTAAGCGGACGGTCAGTGAACAGGCTTCAGATAGCGGTGACAATAGTATCTTAGGAGAGGACCACGAACACCCCCCAGTGCTAATGGTCACATCACAGCACTGATTCTGCGATCACTCTAAAATTGAAATGTAAAATCACAGAGGAAACATCTGGCTCATCCTAACGTCCATGTGGTTTAAACATTTCTTCTAACCTGCTGGTTGGAAACACCAATACTAGGATAACAACGACACGGAAAACAGAACTGAAGATAATTGACCTGGGTGAAAAATATATGTTGTTTCACCCAGATGAGCTGTACCTTAAGAAAGCAAGATGGTAATTCTAATGCCTAGACTACCTTCATCTCATCTAACTGGAAAGTGACTGTGATTCAAATATGACTATTTATCATTATCTTATTAGCTTTTTGACAGGAAGGTTTATTATTTGGTAATGGTTGATGAGGATGATGACCTGGAACCTACTTACCTAGTAAACATTGTCCCATGTTTTTATTATTTGCTGTGACTATCAGGTGCACCACTTTCCTCAGTTCTCAGACCACAGCTGACTAGTAGGTGTTTGTGGTCAAGGCCTCTGACTTTAGATTCTCTTTTAACACGACTCATTGCCCAAGTTAGGTCATCTTTTGGCTCAAATGTCAGGTTGTTGGGAAAAAATTAGATGAGGTTAGAAGACAGCCTCCCTGCAGCTAAATCCTCATGTCGAGTGAACTGGCACCAACTACTTTATTGCCCTCTGCTAAACCATTTTCCACTGATTTGTAATTTTTTTTTTCTATGTTCAGTGTTGTTTGGGATGGTGTATAGGAGGATTACACATTTTGGAAGGCATAAAGCAATGAAAAATGTGTCCGTAATAAACTGTACTTACCAGTTTGTCTTTCTCTGGCAATTGCTTCCACACCTCAGCCAGTTTTTTGCTCAGTTCCCCAAAATCTAGCATAAAAGAGTAAAAAAAAAATAAAAAACAAAAACAACCCAAAACAATAAAGGTTTAACCATAAACAAAAGAGATGACTGATAGGAGCAAAAACTAGGAAAAGGGTCTTGAAGATCAGATTTAAATAGCACAAGAGTCTTTCAGAAAACCAAACCAAACCCCATCACTTTCCTTGATTCTTTTCTGGAAGGAAGGGGCTGTTTTGGTGGCCGTGAGACAGGCTCAAATTCTCACATGTCTACTCTCTATGGATTTATTCCTTAAGCATCTTTCTGGTGTCTTTTAATTTGATCCCACGGAACAGGGCTTATCTACTTAAGTTAGAGAAAATATGTTATGGAGAATTTGACTGATTAAGAGATGTTAGAGTTTTACTGAATTTCTGAGAGCTCAGAGACAAACTTCCCTAGAGCAGCTCGGAAGCGATCTTCCAGACGTGTAATGCTGTGCTTCCACATGTAGAGCGAGGTCATGCTTTATAAAGCACATCTGTGTCTTTCACGGTGCTTCAGCGTGCCTCACAACAAGCCTGGTGAGCAGGTTGGGAAGCTAGTTCACACACTGGGCAAATGAGATGTGCAGAGGGTACGTGACTTGTCTAAGGCCTGAGGTGTAGTGTGCTTCTCACCTCCCTAACTTCCATATAGAGACAAATATGAACAATATAATAGGTCATCTCACTCCGACTCTATACTGAGGGTAGCTTAAGGAAAAGGTCAACTGTAGAATCTTGGAAAGAAACAACTGCGTATTTATGTACTGTGCTTTATGGACGGGGTGAACTAAGACAAAATCTACAGTGACTTGCACAACTGAGGAAAGAAATGAGATTTGTGTTCTTTTCATACTATGGGAATAAGTTTGCCTGCTGACTGGATTAACTGCACTGCTTCAGGGACACAAATGGAAAGTAAAATCACTAAAGTTGAGAAATGTTCTTACCTATGCCTGGATGGTCAGCCACAATGGTTACACGATACTCCTTACAGAACACCTGGTAGGCCGACATGTTCTTCTTTTTTGGCTAGTACATAAAAATAGAACAGGGTAAGACTTAATTAGAACACAGGTTGAGCAACCTTGCATCTATGGGAACAAAACAAAAAAGATACCTGCACTTTTTCATCAAGAGTTCTAAATTACTAACCAGCTTTCCTAAACACGATAATTAATTTTTAATCCATGTTACTTATGACTCAGAGTATCAGTTTTATTTTAGAAGGTAAAAATCACATGCTAAATTAATTTTAGATTTTTCAGGTTGTTGCAGCTACTTGATAATTACTTGTAAAGCTCTTCATCCTTCCTACAAATGTTACATATTTCAGTTCGAATTAAGTGCTAAGAAAATCTTTACCTCTCCTGGGGTGTCTAGTTTTCATCTTCTTTGAAAATAAGAACCACATAATTTCCCTTTGCTTTGGGGCCAGAAAATCAAGAGCTAAATTTGTGTTCATATTGTTCCTCTGGTTTTGATTTCTAATCTTAAAATTTTCCTGATCCTGCTTTGACTGTCACTTGTAGTTTATCGTTATTTTATTATTCACATTCTTGTGGTCCAAGGTGAGAAGTAAATAAATAACTGAAGACAATTCTTTGGTACTTAACGTAAGACGAACCTCTTTCACTTCAACAAACTGCTTTGTACTACCTGAAATATGTTTATTGTTCACTTATGACAATTCCAAAAGCAATGCATGATTTTTGAGAAACAAAAACAAAATGAGCTTTTAAAACCAGTTCAATGAGGGATATATAAAACAAAAGATATTATATATTACTATGCATCCCATTTTACAATTATCCATAGACTCAGGAGAAAAAAGTTTTCCTACCTGAAAAGGTGCATTAGATAGCACCTGCTCAAACCTCTCATTCTGAGGATGAGAAAGGAAACTTAGAAAAATAGTGACTTTCCTGGGTCCTGCAGCTATGCCAGTTATAACACGAGAATGGCTACAACCTAGCCTGACCTCCAAGGCTATGCATTATGGGACAAAGAAAAAAAATATGTTGTAACAGAAAAAATTACTTTTCGAAAGAAAAGATTATCCCTTTATAACCGTTATCTAATAAACTGAGATGTCTTCAGTCTGGCTTTCCTTACAACCTCATCTGTAAGTATCAAAACATGATGATCGGTCCTCCACCGCCTCCCAAGATAGTCCTTTCTGGTCCTGCAGTTATAATGACATGAACAGTTGGCTGGTGCTTTAAAAGCTACCGGAAATTTCTGTTTGCCTCAAGAATCTGATTTTACAACCAAAACCAACCAACAAACAACACAGTCCTGTCTCGTGACTTCAGAGTTGCACCTTGTTTTTTTTTTTATTTTTTAAATAAATTTATTTATTTATTTCTTTTGGCTGCATTGGGTCTATGTTGCTGCGCATGGGCTTTCTCTGGTTGTGGCGAGCGGGGGCTACTCTTCGTTGTGGTGCGCCGGCTTCTTGTTGCGGTGGCTTCTCTTGTTGTGGAGCACGGGCTCTAGGCGCACGGGCTTCAGTAGTTGCAGCACGTGGGCTCAGTAGTTGTGGCTCGCGGGCTCTAGAGCGCAGGCTCAGTAGTTGTGGCGCACGGGTTTAGTTGCTCCGCGGCATGTGGGATCTTCCTGGACCAGGGCATGAACCTGTGTCCCCTGTGTTGGCAGGCGGATTCTTAACCACTGCGCCACCAGGGAAGCCCCTGCACCTTGTTTTTAAACGAAGCCTGATCACACACTTTATTCACCTTCTCTTTTTTTTTTTTTAAACTTATTTATTTTATTTATTTATTTTTGGCTGCATTGGGTCTTCGTTGCTGTGCGCGGGCTTTCTCTAGTTGTGGTGAGCGGGGGCTACTCTTCACTGCGGTGCGCGGGCTTCTCATTGCGGTGGCTTCTCTTGCTGCAGAGCACGGGCTCAAGGCGCGCGGGCTTCAGTAGTTGTGGCACGTGGGCTCAGTAGTTGTGGCTCGCGGGCTCTAGAGCGCGGGCTCAGTAGTTGTGGCGCATGGGCTTAGCTGCTCCACGCCATGTGGGATCTTCTTGGAACAGGGCTTGAACCCGTGTCCCCTGAACTGGCAGGCGGATTCTTAACCACTGCACCAACAGGGAAGCCCTCACCTTAGTTCTTAATGTTGTTTTCATAAAACAACTATCCTCAAAGGCCAAAGACTAGCCAAAACTTATGACAATAAAAAAGCTGTGTGATGGCTCAGACTTTAATTCCAAAAGGAATTCTGAAACCATTTTTGAAGAATGGAAACAACCCTGAAACGTCTTCCAAAGTAACTGCTTTGAATGAGATAGCACTTCTTTGGCTACGAAAATTATGCCATGTTTGTTATAAATTTAGCTTCAAAAATTTTAGACTAATCTTTTAAAAACAGCTTATTCATAGGCCTGACGTTTGGCCATAAAATAAAACTTGCAAGGAGTTTTAACAATGTTTTCTCAAACATGATATAAGACTACGAAAAGTCAATGCTCTCTATTCCACAAGGCTATCTACAGCTATAACATAAAATTGAAACTACCTTTACAAAATTAATCACAACTCTTACCCAATATGTTAGATCCAAATCCACATAGTGAAGAAAGGGGTTCGTCTCATAGCTCTTATACAGGACTTTATTCAATTATGTAGAAAATATACCGGCATTTATTGAGTATTTGTACTGGGTACAGTGAGTAGTTAAGAGGATGAGCTTTTGAAGCCCAGATCTTATTCTAAGGCAGTCAAGCAGCATAAAACAGTGGAAAACATATGAAATGTAAAGTTTAAAGGCCCACCATTTTTTCTCACCATTTTAGCTTCACCTTATACTAATTATTTGATCCTGAATAAAACACATGAGAAGTGGATTGCTCTCTGACATGTGATATTTAAAAGAAAAATACTGTATTTGTTATTTATTTATTTACTTATTTGGCTGCGTCGGGTCTTAGTTGCAGCACGCGGGATCTTCACTGCCATGTGCGGGATCTTCATTGCGGCATGCGGGATCTTTTAGTGGTGGCATGCAGGATCTTTAGCTGCGGCATGTGGGGATCTAGTTCCCTGACCAGGGGTCAAACCCGGACCCCCTGCATTGGGAATGTGGAGTCTTAGCCACTGGACCACCAAGGAAGTCCCCTGACATGTGATATTAAAAGTATTTCAGTGGCAAAGAAGGAAAAACAGAGACTAAAAAGGAGACTGCAAAGGAAAGAGAAAAAAAGTAACCCACCAAAGTATTCTGCCATTCATTTCTTAATAAATATTTACTGAGCATCCACTATGTGCCAGACATTGGGAATACAGCCAAGAACCAGACACATAACCTAACAGAAAAGACAGATAAATATGTCATAATAAAATGCGACAATATTATAGGGAAACTACTGGGTATTACAGGAACATGTAATAGGAGCACCTCACAAATTAGACAATCGAAGAAAGCCTCTGGAGGAAGTGACGTCAAATGTACATTGGAAAGCTGGGTGGAATTAGCCAGGTGAAGCGTGGTTACGGGTGTTCTAGGCTCTTAGAGTGGTAACACTCATCAGAGAGAGAAGTAGGAGATGATCTCAGAGAAGCAGGGAGTGCTTAGAGATGGATGCCTTGTAACCTGTATTAAAGAGTATGGACTCCACTGGAGAGAAGTGATGCAAGTATTTTAAGCAGGAAGTCACGTGGTGAGGTTGCACGTTAGGACCATGGAGAATGGACTGGAGCAGAGCAACAGCGGAGGCAGGAAGCCCGATGGGGGTTGGGGGGCTGCTGCAGGAGTGCCCGAGAGGGATGATGAAGGCTTACAGCCAAGACACTGGGGTTGGAGAAAGGCAGATAAATTGAAAGGGAGGGAGAAGTGACAGGATTTATCAGAGATAATGTGAAAAAGTGGAAAGAGCATGGGCTTTGGAGGCCGACAGAGCTACGTTAGAATCCTGACCATACTATTTACTAGTTACACGAACTGCTTCATTTCCCTGAGCTTTAGTTTCCCTGTCAGTAAAACTTGGGTAATACCATTCCCAGAGGTGGGAATTAATCAGCGTTTGGCACTTCAGTAGGTACTCACTCATGCTGTTTCTGTGGTAGGCAGAATTCCGAGATGGTGCCCAGGATTTTGGCCTCCTGGTGGACACACCCTGTAAAATGTCCTCCCCTTGACTGTGGGCAGGACTGGTGAATATGATGGGGCATCAATCCCATGATCATGTTATGCTATATGGCAAAAGGGAATTTGCAGATGTAATTAAGGTCCCTAAGTGAGCTGAATCTGAGTGAATCCACAGGGAGATTATCCTGAGTGGGCCTGACCTTATCCAGTGAGTCCTTAAAAGAGGTGAGACTCAACAGGAGACACTCTCCTGCTGTTGGCCTTGAACTTGAAGACAACAAGTTGCCATGAGTTTTACAACTGCAAGGACCTGAATGCTGCCAACAACCTGGAAGAGGACCTCTAGCCTCAGCTAAGAACCCAGTTCTAGCCAACACCTGGATTCAGTCTTGTGAGAGACGGAGCAGAGAACCCAGTGGAGCCCTATCTGGACTTCTGATCTACAGAATTGTGAGCTAATAGATGGATATTGTTTTGAACTGCTAAATTTGTGGTAATTTGTTATGCTACAATAGGAAAGTACCTTTCTATTCCCTCTGTATTTTTCAAAATAGAAGTTGTAGCATCCAAAAAGCTAATACAAGATTTTTTAAAAGTAGAAATTCTGGTGAGGGAGGAGAGAGTGAAATCTTCTGACCTAAATCAGACAAAGAAAATGGCAGCAAGGCCTTTACTTTAAACTTTCATTTCAGTAGTAAAAGTCCCATTTTTAGTATTCTTCTGGTGAAGTCAGTCATGTTCAGAGATGCTACACAAGTGAGTTCTGGATGCTGCATCTCCTTTATTAATTTAGTAGCAGCCTCATATCCCCAAATGCTCTAAGTGATCTAATCCTTTCAAATCCCCCTTTACTGGGCCCAAGATAAAATGAGGTTGCATTACAAAGAAAGGCATGAGTTCATATAAGTTCTGTTTGGCCATGAGAGAGAGACGGAGAGAGGGAGATACGGATTGATTAGTCTGTGTGATTCTGCTCTAAGAACCCATTCCTTGGAGTGTGTGTGACAGCATGAGATCTGCTTTCCCCAGATAGTTCCTGTATGTCTCCCTCAGTGTGTGTAACTCGCTACCCAAGTGTAATTCTGATGTTTGGAGCTGACATAGTTTAAAAAATAAAATTATGGCTCTTTAACATATACCAATGACTTCACCTGGTGAAGAGAGTAAAATCCAGGTGCACTGGGCTGACATTCTGTTGGACTGAGCAACTGCTGGCCTTCATCGTGGAGCCTTCCTAAGGGATTTTCAAGGGAAACTCTGACAATTTTCACCTTATGTGCTGACCTTAGAACCTAACCATTGTGCTCTAAGATGCAACTCAGGCCTGTGGATCCAAAGTTTGGAATTCGAACTTAAGGGTTAAATTTTTTCCAGGGAACAGACATTTTTCTACATTAATAGTTAGAAATAACACAAATAATGGATGGTCTCGAGACATCAAAATATTTCCAAGTGACTCTAAATGCAAGGCTAGTAACTGCACCCTAGACTTTCTAGTGCAAGAGAACAGTATGGCAAGTAAATCACAGTAGTTACATCTGAAATAACATGGGCTCTCCTTTAACAAAATGTTAATATTTTAAAAACTTGGATACTTTATTACTAGCAGCAAATGACTAGCAACAAATCCACTTAAGTGTGACTCACAAAGTTGTAATTTTTACAGCCAGAACCTCTTTTTAAATGTTTGAGGATATGTGTCACAATATCAAGACCTTCTAAGAGCAACTTCTTAATGCCCTGTTTAAAGCAGTCACGCTGAATTCTTTGAGATCATAGAACTCTTTGAGAAACTCTGATGGAAATCCCTCTTCAAGCCCATCTATGAACCTATAGCTTAGGTTTAAGAACCTATTTTAGTTTAAGAACCTATTTTAAAGGATAAAACATCTGGGAGTTAAGGCAAAACATCATTTATGAATCTGCAAAATAAAACTTGGCTTTCTTCTGCTGATGACAGGAACCCAATCTCTTCATTGATGTTAATACTGTGTAGGAGACACTGTTACCAAGGCTTTACCTATAGAAACTCATTTAACCAGCCCAGCAACCCTACGAGGTAAGTTCCATCATTCCTGCCATTTTAAAGATGAGAAACAGATCCAGAGTCATTTACCCAGGGAGTGGCAGGGCCACCATCTGATGCTCTCCTGAACTAACTTGACTCAGATCCCTAAATGCCATCTGGCTAAAGGAAAGGGTGACAGAGAAGTAAAGTTTTCACACCAAAGCTTCTATTTTAACCATTCTGAATGGGAATCTATTTCTGCTCTCTCTCATAATACACCACTGAATATAATTTAAACATTCTTTCTGGGTCCTGTAATCAGAAAAATCTGGGTTCAAATTCCTGTGCTGCCACTAAACAGGTGTGCATCCTGGGGCAGGTTATTTCACTTTGAGCTTATTTCTGTGAAATGGACAGGATAATACCTACATCTCATTGGGTTCCTGTGAAAATTCACCAATATACCATAGATAAAAAACTTGGTGCAGTGCTTAGAACATATGAACAACTCAGTAGGTATAGCTCTTATTATTATTGTAATTTACTAAAGCCCCCTTCCTGCCTTCCACATGGTTACTTTTAAGCTTCTGCTGGTTGGACCTCCTGTGGTTCTCTGAACATCCTATGCCCTCTTGGGCCTTCACATGCATTTCCACTCCCTGACTGGAATACCTATTTGGCCTTAAGTTTCGGTTCAGGGCTGCCTCTCCCTGAAAGCTTCTTGGACACCCACAGGCTCTCCCTGGCACTCTGCACCCACCTCTGCTGAGGTTCAACACTCTGAATGCTTTCCAACCCCTTACTACACCCGGAGCTCTTTGAGAGCTAACACTGTACCTGATTCAGTGCCTGGCACAATGTAAGTGCAGAATAAATATGTACTGAATGCATAACAAAGTCTCAGAATTGTGTGTGCAAAAGCCAGTACGCACATTCATTTGTGTTACCTTGTCTGCTTTCCACAACACCCTCGTAGGTGAAGTTCTACGAAGAAAACAACAGGGTCAGAGTGGTCCCCTGACCCCTCTCCAGCTGATGTTCCTTTCCCCAGGGCCCACGACGTGCTCCAAGGAGCTGTAGGAAACTTGCTCTATAACATCTGCTTTTGGTCCTTAGAGACCCTGTTTTCTTTCTGGTTCTTAACTGCTTTCCAAATAGGTGATAGCTACAGAGTTTGCTTCCTAAAAGGTGGATGTTAATATTAAAAAGCAAAAGAAAACATAAAACCATAAAAGCAGAGCCCCTTTGCTTAGTGGAATATGTGAAATGAGTGGTTGAAAAAAAAACTTTTAAATAGGTGTTTTCAAGTATATTTTATGCTTCCAAAGAACATGGGATGAAAGCAACAGTCGTTGTAACAGCAGCTACTGACTGAGCCCTGCCCTGTGCCAAGCGTGCTACATGTACACCTAATTTAATCTAAGTAACCCTATTTCACAAGTGAGCAGAGAAGTGAGGAAGCAATCTCAAGAGAACAAGGCTAGTAAGTAGCAACAAGAACAAGAACCAAATCTGCTGAACTTGAGTCCAAGCTTTCAGCCCCTTCATTTCCACATCTGTATGCCTCCATAGGACAAATCTCAGACACCAGCGCACCATGTCTCCCTTACCCTAGAACCTACTTTTAGCTTTGTCAAAGATTGGTTGTGGCACCGGGTAACCGTCTCTTAAGTTTTAGAAAGGCATGTGCTACAGTGGAAAGAGTACAGCCTTGGGGTTAAAGAACCTCTATTAAAATTCTGGCTCCATGTCTTTTCTTCTCAGCTTCCTCCTCTGTGAAAGGGGGCTAACAATACCTATCAGTCAAGACCCCTACATGTGCAAAAATGCCTCAGAGAGCCTGGCACATAGCAGGCTCTCAGAGATGGTACCTCCTGATTTGTACCACTTATCGCTACTGTTACTCAGCTTCAGTCTTACCAGAGGGAGAATTTATGTAACACCATGACAAGTCTAGTTATCTCTCAGAATTCAGTTTATTAGTAGATCAACAGCAATGCCTGAGTGTGCCAGGCCCTAGGCCACTGGGCCAGGCTTCGTTTGCTTAGAGGAAATGAGAACATTCTGGAAACATACAGATAAGTGAAGGCATTCCTCTGAAGTGCCAACATCACAGATTTTAGTTTGAGTGGTAGTGAATGGGCTTTTACTGATTTAGTAAAACCAAAAGTAAGGTATTTCTGAAATGTTACCATATCCTGCTCCTCCAATATAAACCAAAAGATCCCCACTCCAACGGAATGGTCTTTAAGGGGAAACGATGCATCAAGGTATCACCATATGATTTCTCTCTCCTCCTGGAAAGCAGGATTCAACAACAAAGAAACAAACAGGCAAACAGAAAAGCTAAAAACACACTCCCTAAATGAAACTCCACACTGAAAGTGTCACCGTTCACAAGGGAGATAGTCCAATCTCCCTTCTTCGTATCAGTCAAAATTCTCCAGGAAGAGTCCCCCCTGCTGCCTTCGCTTCTCACTCTCGTGTGAACTCTGCCAACCTGGCTTCCATTCTTCCCACTACACCTGTACTCCTGTCTTCTCAAGCAAGAGACCAATCTGTTCTTGAAACTGTCTTCCTCTCTCTGTGATGCTAAGCCCTCTCGGTGTCTCCTCCAGCACCATGGCCCCTCTTCCCCGTCCACTGCCCTCGTGTGTGTGCTACACGATTCCGCTCTGGGCTGTATGACCTCCAATCCACTCACACGTGTCATTTACTGCCTGCGAACACCCAACTTCTAACCCTGGTTTCAGGTGGTCCACTGAACTCTAGGTCTCACATTTCCACTGCTCCCTGGAAAGTCTACTGAGATGGTGACTGTAACAACTAACACGTATTGAATGTTATTTAGCTAACGTGCCGAACACCGTGCAAAGCCAAGCTTCCCAAACTTTGTTGGTTCATGGTTCCTGTGTGGGTCTTCACGTGGTACGTGCTTTTTATCACAGCGATCACTGAAAGGAATGGAACATAAAAAGACGCTGAAACTGTGAATTACTTTGCGCTAGTTCATAAGGTACCTGACAGATGGCAAGTATGACTGTTTCTCCTGAAATTTTAATGTTGAAAAAATCTAGTGGTGCCACTGTGAGTTTGCTGTGGCGCCCCAGAGGGCCTTGGCACACTGAGGCCCTGAACACCTTTCCATGTATTACCTCACTGAACCCTTAACAACCCTACCAGATAGGTCTATCATCATCCCCACTTGTAGATGGAGAAGTCATGCAACTTGTCCAACATCGCATAGCTTCTAAGTGGTAGAGCCAGGAATGGAGCCCAAGGGGTCTGGCTCCATTGCCACGCTCTTAACCACTTAGCTATGCTGAATCTCTAGATGCTTGTATCTTGGAATCTAAACCTAACTTTTCTTCTTCTCCCAAACCAGCCATTCTCTTGCTTCTCTATTTTCACTGCAGTCTTGGTCACAGATTCTAGGGTAGAAAGGGCACACAGAGGCCTCCTGCATTTCCACCAGTGGGCTCCCTGTGTGTGCTCACTGCAGGCCGAGGGAACGCTATTCCTGAAACCTTCCTTTCTATCTCTAGGTGGACTTTCAGATACTATTTTTTTGGCTGCACTGCTCGGATTGCAGGATCTTAGTTCCCCAGCCAGGGACTGAACCCGTGCCTGTTGCAGTGGAAGCGCAGAGTCCTAACCACTGGACTGCCAGGGAATTCCCTCAGATAGTTCTTTTTTTACACTGAAACAAAACCCAGGATTTAAAAAATTTTTCTTTCTTTATTTTTTTGGAAAGGATTTTTTTTAAAGCTCCATGGAAATTTTCATGCACAGGTCAGGTTTAAAAAACATGGTGTATGTCCCATAAATAATCTGTTGGCTAAATAAATGATTACATTCAAAGTATCAGGTTTCAGATTTGGACAGTCACAATCAAATACTGATTCATAGTAAGATTTTTTGCTATAAACTGAAATTCACTTTTCACTAGCAACTGCTAGCTGCATGGGGGAATTATAAATAAGTCCCTACCCTTGAGGAGATTATAATTTTATCTTGCAAGGCACCCAGGTTCAAAACCTTAAGGGACATCTATATACTCATTTATGTTTCTGGCTCCCCAGAGCCAAGCCCAGCTGCCAGATCTTGTCAGTTTTTTCTTCAGAGTCTTCCTTGAATCTGTCTCTTCAATTTTATTTCTATCAGGCTTTCATTACTGACCTCCGACTATAATAACCTCCTGGGTGATCTGCCACAAGTCTCTCCTTGGTCTAAGTCACCAGGTATAGCTTTATCATTTTATTCTTAAATTATCATTTACAGCATATTTAAACTCTGCTCATAACCCCAAAGTGCCCATGGCCAAATCCCTTACTTTGGCACTCAAGATTCTTTACCATTTGCTTACAACCTACCTTTTCGATGCTATGTTTTCATCCACATATTCATTCATGTGTCACAAAATGCTTATCAAGGACATTGAGGAGTTGAAGGTAATAACGTTAAGGTGGCTAAGAGTCCCTAAGGAGCTAAAATGCCCTCAAGGAGTCTTCAGTAGGGGAAATCGAATATACACAAAGACAAATCCAATATAAGGAAGAAAACAAGTGCAGTAACTTCCCATAGCAAGGGTGTTATGGGAATTCAGAAGTTAATTATAACTGGAGAGTCAGGATGTCTTAGAGGAGGTGGCATTTGATTGCATTTTGAAGGGAAGGCAGGGCTTCAATATGTGAAGGAGAAAAAACAAGGGGAAGAAGGTCACTGCAAAATACCATCCAAGGAGTGGAGCTAAGACTGTAAGGAACAAGTCTGGTTTCCACACAGTACATGCAAAGCAGACTAACAGGAGGTAAAGCTGAAAAGGGAAGTTTCGGGCTAAATCACAATTATGAATGCTTGGTCAAGGGTTTGGACTTTGATATTTATTCATTCAAGAAGTATTTACTGACTTTCTACGATGGGCCAGACTGTGGGTTATGTACCAGGGACAGAGTAGACAGCAAGACAGACATGATCCCAGTCCTCCTGGAGCTTATGGGTCTAACATAAAGGCAGTAAGGATCCACTGAGGATGTTGAACAGACAACTGTCATCATCAAAGTGGTCCTTAAGTTCATTCCGGCATCAGAGTAAGATGAATTGCATGGGGGAAGAAATGGAAAGGGGGCCATTTATTACTACATTAAGTACTGGGAGGGATGAGGCAGTGGTGATAGAGGGCATAAAGCTGTGGAAGTTATTAAAGAGGAAGAGTATCAGGCTCAACAGTTGAGTGGAAATAGTGGATGGTGTGGGCAGGGAAGAGGGAAATGTAAAAGTGAACCATAAGGTTGGAAAAAAATCAGAACAGTGGTTGGTTTTGGGGGTGGGGCTTGACTGAGAAAGGGTATGAGAAACACCACTGGGTATCTGTGATGAGGGTAATATCTGTATCTTGACAGAGGTTTGGTCACACAGGTGTGTGAACTTATCAAAACTCATCAGGTGCTATACTTAACATCTGTGCATTTTACCATATGTGAATTTTACCTAAAAAAAGCCCAGAAAACAAATATTGAGCTTAAGTTAATGATATGCAAGCTGAAGTGTTTAGGGGTGTGTATATGATACCTACAACTTACTTTAAGATACATTAACAAAGATAAGATGGATTGATGGATGGATGATAAAGCAAACAGCAAAATGTTAACTGAAGAATCTCAATGGGTGGCATATGGTATTCACTGTACAATTCTTTCAATGCTTTTTGTTTGAAAAATTTCATCATGAAGTACTGAGAAAAATAATCAGCATATAGTTTTTAGTTTGGATTGACTGGTAGGACACGCGGACTACAGAAGGAGATGGAGGAGGAGATGCATGTTTAAGGGTCTGGACGATGAGCTCCATTAGTGACACATGGCTCTGAGGTAGCCAAGGCATCCAGGAAGAAATATTTATCAGACAGTTGGAAACACAGGACTAGAGTTCAGCTGTTTTGCTATGTTGCTTCCTAAACATCTCTCTGCCTCCATGTGTTCCCTTCTGCTGATAACATTTTCTTCTTTAGAGCTTTCTCTGACCACCCTGCCCTCCTCACATTTAGCACTGTAAGATTAGTTTATGGCATCATCATGTATCACTAGAATGGAAATTCTTGGAATAAACAGACTCTTACACAGGATATGTACTATTTCATGAAACAATTTTGGAATAAACAATGAATAAAGCCCACCCTAGTACTGGGCTGTTCAGTTCTTGATGCTCACACTGATTCTTAGCTCAGAAGGTACAGTTAAAAAAAAAAAAAGATACAGCTTTTTCTCTCTGATCTGTATACTTGCTTAAAAGGCACTCCTACTAGTGGAGAAAATCACTTGTGCCTCAATTATAGACTGAAATGAAATCGCCAATCCCATATTCTTAATATATTTGCTTTTCTCTTTCTTAGCTGCCTTTCTTTCAGATTTTACCTGACATTTAACTTTGCAGAGCAAAGGAAGAAAGTGGTTGTCCTTCGGTGGCAAAACTATGATTTTTTTTCTTTCTACTATTCAGAATTTCTAAATTTCTAGAAAAATAATATATTACTTTGGTAATCTGGGGAAAGAGTTTATCTTTTAAAGGAAACCTGTAATGACACAGTCATCAGCCCCTGTACTGTAGTACAACTGCTAGAAAGTTTCTTGAGTTGTGAGAAAGAAATCAAACCAAGGTGGCTGATTTCTCATTCCTGTCTCCTCAACAAACAGTGAGATCACTGAGGCCGAGAGCTGCGTCCTCCTGCTCCTTTCCACCTCTCAACTCCTATGGCAGCACTGGGCTCGGCACACAGGAAGCGCTCAAATGGTGAGAGCACACACCTTTGACACTAAAAAGAATACCAGAAAGTAGCCAACACCAGTTAGTCGGAAGCCATTAGCTTACTTTGTTAATCGGTCATCATTCTAATTTCTTTTTTTTAATCATTCTAATTTTGAAAATCTGTTTTTCACAATGAACTCACAGAATGAATACGTTTTTGTATCTCTCAACTGCCTCAGCCAGACAGCGCTGCTGAGTGAAAGAAATTGGGTTTGGTTCCTTCTGTGAATTTTAAGGGTCAGTTAGAATAAGCTCTGTATTTCTAAACCTCTGCTTGGCACGGTGGGAGAACAACTCTATCAAGAAAACCCATGAATAATTAAGGTCGCTGCTATTTCTGTACCATTGGTAATATTTTCTACTTTGTATCATTCCAGCAGGTTTACCTGGCTACATTCCCAGTGGTTCATCTGCTAAATTCCAAGTCCACTTACTACTGTCAAGGAAAAACCTGCTTCACCTCTTACCCCGCATCATACTTTAAAAAATGCCTTACCTTTTCTCCTCTGTCCCTCTCTTTGTCCTTCTCCTCTCTCTTCTTTTTTTTTTCACCGTGCCCATCTGCGTGGAGGCCAGGAAGCGGTGGAGGAGGGGCGGCTGCTCCAGTGTACGGGACGCTGGGAGGAGGGCCGGGCGGCGCTGGGACCTCTCCCACTGCTGCAGCGGGAAGTCCCGAACTTCTCTTGGACTTGGAGTGTCGCTTCTCTTTATGCTTCTCCTTGTCCTTCTTCTTCTTGCTCTTCTTTGACTTCTTTTTCTTCTTGATTTCCCGGTAAGAATCATCGATCACTAACTCCCCAGCCTCCAGCTCCCCGCCAGAGGAGGAGTCTGATTCCACTAGAATAGGTTCAAGCCCTGAAAGATCAAGGTTAGCACTGTGGGATTCTGGGAACTGGGAGGCATCAGACCCACAGCCTTCAGGGCCAGGAGACGAGCGTGAGTCTGAGGATGACTTGTGCTTCTTCCGGGCTGTTTTCAGAAAGCTCTGTAACTCATGTCCTAGGAGTAAAGCACCTTGCTCATCCCGAGCTGACTTCTTAGAGGATTTTTTCACAGTCGCTTGTTGAGAGGGGTACTGAAAAGACTCCTCATCAACTGAGCTGCTTCCCTTCTCCTTTGGTGAGAGAATAAGTTTCATCTTTAACCCATCAGGCTCACGAAGAGTCAGTGTCTCTGTGTTCACATAGAGCGGTTTCATTTTTTTGGATTTGTGGGAACCACCATCCTCCAGGGACAGCTCCCCACTGCTTCCGCTGACTTTCTTCCTGTGGTGTTCCTTTTTACTCTCTGAATGGCTTGAAGAACTGGAGGACTTTTCTCCTGTCTTTTTGGAAGGCTTGGTGCCTGTTGCCAGAGGGGAAGTGATCGCTTTCAACAGGTCCATAGCTGTATCAGCAGATTGCGGGCTAGACTTTTTCTTTTTCTTCTGTGACGACTCCAAAGACGAAATATCTAGAAATAATCAAGAGAAGTAATTGTCCATTTGACAAAGCAACTTCCAGCAAGTTTCCTCTCTCACCAAAAACACCCAACTAAGATGAGGAAGAGGCTAACAGGAATGATTGGAGGGGAGGCCCTTCAACTGATTCCGAACATTCAGAGATGATGCCCACGTGCTTCTTGGCTTGGTAGATTCTGCCTCTGACCCTGGAGACAGTTCTTGCCACTCAAGTTGTTTTTCTTCACTGAGTCTTCACAAGCAATCAAAGAGAGCATACCCAGAAGACTGGACCATAGCTGCAGGATTACGAGTAGTTACAATTTAGATTACGCTGAAGACAAAGCATCATTTGTTCTTGTGTTCAGGACAAATCCATTCTAGGAAAGAGTTAGTCTTGTCAGCTACGTGCATAATATAGCTAAGAAAAACTGGTCTTGTGAGTGGATACGTGCTGGACTGAGAAGTAACCCACAGGTGCAGGCCAGAGGGCCCAGGACTACATATGGCAAAAGGGATGCTAGACAGCAATGGGCACAAGATAAGTGGATGATTGAGGGGAGAAGGAACCTGGTACCTGGTGTATCACAAATGAAGACTGTTCTTCTATGCTGAATCCTCCAAAATACCAGCCCTCCACCTCTCTCCTCCTTCACACTGGTTTATCGGCACTCAGAACAAGAACCACTGTCCTGTTAAATAGGCCACTGAGTCAGCAACATCTGGATCCCTTTCCCCTACCCCGACTCCAAGAACCAGTGATGTGTTTCTCCCGCCTGTTGCCCCTTCCCATCCTTACCTCCATAGTAGTAATCATCAGAGGAGTGCTTCCTCTTTTTCTTGTGCGTGTCCGTCCCCAAGAAGTAAAGTTCACTATCCTAGAATTAAAGAGGAAGAATTGAGCAATGGATAAGATGATGAGGCAAAGGCAGTTTGGAACCAATGTTGTTTTCTGATGATTTCTGACTTTGGAAAATAAAGTAAAACACAGAAAATAGTGAAAATAGATGTGAATGATGTTTATTTTTCTTTTTAAATGTTTTGAAAAGAAACCTCTTTCTTCAAATACTAGGAAACATGATACGAAATAGTTTAAAACTTTCCTAATTCAAATGTTTAGAATTTACCTTTAACTTCTTCTTGGAAGAATTCCTGACCTGAGCAGCGATTTCTTCCTCTTCCCTTAAAAAATCTTTGTAAGAACGTTTCTTTTCTCGTTGGCTTCGGCCAGCAGCTAGCCCTATGTCCTCAAAGCTGTGATCACCATCAAAGCAATCTGAGAAGCACAGGTTCATTTGGGAAAGGAAATGAGAAAGTCAAGTAAGTCACAACCAAATCGCCACATATGAAATGCAACAGTCCCTTCACTTCCAAATTAGAATCATGTTATTTGGTAAGTCCACTGGAACACAGGGCTAGATCCAAGGGGACAAGAATATGTCTTGATGACTTGGCTGCAAATACAGGAATCAAACATGAAGAAACAATGCTTCCACGCTATGCAAAGGCCCAAGGTGCATCCTTAGACATGGTTTCTTAGTTGTGATTTGGCAGGTGGACACAGACTTGCAGAGGTAAGGCTGAAAAGAATAAGGATTCATGTGCTGTGCTGCTCTGTGGGTGTCCACTGTGTGACTCCTATCCTCAGACTCCTGCACACTGGAGCTGGCAAGGACCACGAGTGCTGCAGGGGATCACCCCAATAGACTACAGAGACTTATGGTTCGGACTCTTGTGTTGGAACCCTGTCCTGGTTTTCGTTTCCATGGGCCCAGTCTGGGGATGACGTGGAGTTTTACTAGTGCTCTGGATCATCACTTGGGAGTCCAGGCTCTGATGGCCAGTCCTGGTCTCTATGTCCATGGGCTGCAAGGATTGAAGAGGACACCCCCTTTGGAATGCTTCTCAGGTTAAGGGGTCATACCTTCTTTCTTCACGGAGTCATCATAAGCCATGGCGGTCCTGCCGGGCCTTTGAGAATGGGTCCCTGTGTCCAGGCTCCTTCCCGTCTACAGGACCAGGTCTGAGAAACAAAGAAGGAAAACCCTCCTGTAATGCGAAATCACTGTGGAGAAGCAACCTTCCAGATGGAAATGCGTAGTGATCCAAGGGCAGACTGGAAGGGCAGCAAGGAATAAAGGAGTGTCTTGTCACCTCGTCTTTCTGTTTGTAAACATACTAGGGATGAAGCTGTAGGAAGTGCACTAGGCTTAATTTGATTTGATTCATGAATTAAAGCTGTTGTTTGGGGAAGTATATAAAACACCTCCCATATAAAAAAATACTTCAAGATTAATGAGAACTTCTGACATGCCAACAGGTCTGACAACACTGAGACAGGGTGAAAACCGACATTAAGTCAGAGGGATAGGTTCAATCACGGTTACAAAATGCACAGATAAAGCAGGATGCAGAGGAAGACAGGTTATACCATGCATTCGGGACCACAAAATCCTACCATTTGTATCGGTGAAAGTCTAAAATCTATTGTATTGCAATTTAAACAGAACTGATGAGAACATGATAGTGATATTAAAGATCTTGAGAGCATAATTTTTTGGTATGCATTTTGTTGGGCTCTCTGAATTTGCTCAAAACCAGAGAAGTGTAAAAGTAGGCACACTTCTTATATTAGTTGCCCACAGAACAGCTTTCAGCGCTATCAAGCCTTTCTTAAAGGCTATAGGTGAAAATAAGGAGGAATTGTCATTTGTCCACTGGTGATGAAATTTTTATCATTATTAAGATTTTCACTGATTTGAAGAACTACTAAAATTTAAATGTTCTAAATATTGTCTTAAATTTGTCAAAATTACTTTTTTGGCATTCAAGTTTATACGTCCATTTTGACTTTGAAGATGACAAGCCATAAACTGCACTCAAAGGTAAAGTTCTTCAAATATTTTTAGGACAGGCAATGTCACAATTCCCGCAGGAAAAGTTTTTGCAGGAAATTTAAAAATTATATGCTAAATATATTGAAAATGTCCTCATTCAGTTAGTGAAATGCTTAAAAGTTGATCTGACTGGTTATTTACTTAAATTTTATTTTACCTTCATCACTATAGTGGGGTTTAGAAATGCTGAAGGACACTTCAATGAGACATTGCCAGTCCCTTCAGGAAGGTATGGATAATAGTGAAGTACGTAACTTTTGGGAAAGAAAAAGATGAATTAACAAAGGAAACTTTCATAAGAGTTACATTTAAAATAAACCAAAAGAAAAAAGACCTACTTGCACAAGTCAGATAATACAATGCACAGATAATGCCTAAGTTGAAAACAGAAAGAGAAGTATTACCAAGAATGATTTACAAGCGAGATTCAGAAACATAAAAAAGCATTTCTCCACCTCCCTAAGAAGTGGAATGAAGAATGAACTTGGTCAAGGTAAGAGTGAAGAAATGAACTGGGTTATTTTACAGGTAATCGGAGAACTATTTACTCAAAGGGCTTTTCACAGGAAATGAAGGGGATATGAGGTCAGGTCTCATGTAGAAACTACGAGGAGGCAAGATACTTAATACAGCCAGTTTTTCATGTTCCAGCATCAGGCACTCAACTTTCTCAAATAGAAATTACTGTCATCCCCTGTCCACCCAAGTGGTGTAACTCCACAAGGGGTTAGGGGAGGGGGATCATCAAAGGGAATTATATCCATTCATTTAAAAATAGTATATCCACTCACTGGCACTAAAGTAGTGAGCTTATTAGAAGAGTATATGGATCCCATTAATCTTCATAGGCCGATAATGCCAAGAAATACATCTTGAGACCTCAGCTTAAATGTTTTCCATGACAAATGGAGTTTGGCAAAGAACGTTTGAGAAATAATGGGCAAAAAATCTTAAATATTCAACATCATCAATGTGTCCACCAATCTGTTGTCAACAACAAAATGCTCTTCTGTATGAAGCAAAGGCAGGTCCTGAGACTTATAACCAGGCCTTCCCTTTGGTAACATCAAAACTAACATAAAACAGAGCTGAACAACGAACCGTCAGAATAGGAGTTAAGTACCTCTGAAGACAGTATGAGAAGGAAAACAATGATGTCACTGGACTGTGAAAAAGTGCTCATGGTCTCATAACTGACTGCTTTGAAAAACAACCAGTGGATGAAAAAATTGTAAAAGGGAACAGAAAATTAGGAGCTGATCCTCAGAGGCACAGAGCAGCACAGAAAACATGTGCTGGTTGTTAGCATTATGTATTAGAATCAGGCCTGCTACTATTTAATTTTTACAAAGACATGGAAGAGCACTTTATAAATTACATGATTAAACAACCGATAGTAAAAAATGAACAGGGCCTGAAGGCAAGTCTAATTCAATAAAGAACTGGGACAGCCAAGAGCTTAAAAAACTAAATTTAGATGCAATGGACTATCTCACTCACAGCCTGGGCAGACTGATGGACCCTGAACTTCTGGGTTCTTTAAAATCAGGATATTATTGCAGCCCAGAGGTTAGTTTTGGTTGCTGACTCATAGAAGAAAGATGAAACCAGATAAAAAAGTCTCAAGCAACAGTGTGGAAGAAAGGCAGAGTTAGGGCAACATTTATATAAGATCAGACGACTCCTGTGATATTCTTTCCAGGTCTTGAATATTATCCACGATAAATTCAGAGTCCAGGGTTAGGCAGCAGATTCAGGATCAATGAAAATGAAAAATATTAGGTTTGATATTCACATTAGAAAACAGAAGCCATAATTACATTAAACGTTGGCAAATGTAAAACAGGTGTTAAAGCTCATTCTCCCGAATTCCACAAATTTTGGAGTTTACAGAATCCAATGTTGTCAACTTCAAGAGGCAGTGATAATTTTACAATTATGTTCCTCTCAGTGGGCTAACAAATGACAACAGAAGTAAAAGTTCATTACTTAAAGCTGTTTATGGAAGTAAGAAATATGCCATCATAAAAAATGTGTACTTTTGAAAGGTGCAAATTATCAAATGGCTCTTGTGGGACTTTTCTTCAGGAGATGAAAAAGGAGAGGCAGAGCTGCTCTTCCACTTGTAGATAAGTACATGCGTGATGTTCAGGCTTTGCTTTTAGAATTATCAAAGGAATCAGGGGAAAACTGAAAATCACCAGACACAGTACTTTGTTATTTTGAAGGTCCAAATTACAAATACTGAAAAAAAAAAAAGTTTCAGAAGGTGATTTTTTGAGGTCATCTGAGCCCCAGCAATCACTAACAAGCCTCTTCATCCCAAAATGTAAGTGTGTATTGAAAAAGACAAAGCCTCGGAAACGGGGCACTAAGCAAAATCCTGAGACCCAGGTCCAGTCCAGGAGGACAGCCTTGCTCAAGATTCCGTGTTGTCTTCTTCCAGCACTTCTTTCAGGAACTCAAATTGCCAGTCAGTGCAGGAAAAGGAAGATGCACATCCAGCTGTTGCCAGTTTCTGAATTGTTGTCGTTGTTGTTACTTCTAGGATAGGAGCAGGGGATGTCTTCTCATTTTCGTCGAGATCTCCTCCAATCTCAGAACCCAGCGACTCCGAATTCTTGCCACTCCCTTCTCCACGAACCTACCTATGCAGCACTCACAGCCCCTGCCAGCTCTGGGAACTGCAGAGATACCGACAGCCTGGGATGGGGACTGAATCCTCTCACTGTAGTGCAATTGAGCGGAACCACGACGACCTCACAGAGCGGCTGACAACACACATTCCCAAAAAACCAGCGGTACAAATTTTGACAAGCCTTGTCCAACCAACGGGCTCTACTTTGGATTCAGTTTTTTATTTATTCTGCTATGGGGGAATATAGTCAGCCACCAGCTTAGCCATCAGGAAGCAGGGAGATAGACGGTTCTCCTCTTCTGCCCGATAGAAAAATAAAGTGAAATCTACAAGTACCAGCTTTGGGGGGAAATGGGCCTGGATGGAGAAGAGCCCACTCGGAAGATACGTTCACACTGGGTCGCACGCAAAGAGTACACACCACACCGGGTTATTGCTACAAAGAGTCCCGAGGACCACCGTCTTTGTGGTCCCCACGGCAAACCAACAGGATTCTCCCGGCACTTCTGCAGCAACAGCTAGTTCAATAAAGCTGTGCGAAGAGGAAAAGAAGAAAGCTCCTTGCATCCTCTCCTGCCAGCCGCGGTCCCGGCCCTCCCGTCACCCCGGCCCCCTCTCCCCTTGACAGCCCAGGGACCCTGCGTCCCGGGTCCTGAGCCAGGCGGCCCCGACTCGGGTTCCCGCGTCCCGGCGGCTCCCGGCGCCCCCGAGGGCGGAGACTGCTGGGCAGGGGGAGGGGCGGCCTCGGCCCGCGGGCCCCCGGGGCGGCCGCACGCCCCCTCCCGGCCCGCACTTTCCCGCCTTCCCCATTTGAACAGCTCCCGCCCGCCTTCCTCCTTCGACCCGCTCCAGCCCCTTCCCGGGGGCGGACTGCGGCCGCTACTCCAGTCCCCGGCTCGGCCCCTGGGCTAGGCCGCAACTGGCCCCGGGCGCCCTCAGGGCGGTGTCGCGGCCCGAGGCGGCGGGTGGTGGCGGGGCGGGGCCACTGCCGCCTGGGGGTGGGGGCCCAGCTCGGCCTCGTGGGGGCTCCGCTCGCCGCTACCTTCACTAGGCTCGCTCGGATCCCGCCTCAGCGCCGCCGACCGCCGCCATCTTGGAGAAGAAGAGAAAAGCGCGAGCGGCCAGGGAGCCTCAGTCGAGCCCAGAGCGCAGACTCCGCTTGGGAAGGGGAATCCCGTTGGTGCAAGAGCGCCGAGCGCATCGAATGAGACGCCGGGCTTGCTGAGCTCGGGAGCTAACCTGTAGTGAGAATTTGCTCTGTGCCGGGCTTGGGCTAGAAGCTTTACGAACGCGATAGCATTTGATTCTTACTGCATCCCTGTGAGGTAGGTTTTGTCACATTTTACAAATGAGAAACAGGCTCAGAGGGAGGGGTTAAATGATTTGCCCAAGGATACACAGGTAGTTGGAGTGGGAGATAGATACTACTTCCAAGTCTTCTGATTCTTAATGAAGTGCTCTTTCCAAAAGACTTTGGTGTTTCCTTCAAGATATTTTTATACAGTAATTCCTGTCTTTGCAAAACCTAGACCATGCAGATTAATAGCAGTGGTGCCTGTCTGGAATTTAGCGTGTACATTTGGGTGTTTGGCATATTTAGGGTGAGGTGGCAGAATATATCTTTATAACAATGCACTGTAAAATAATTTGCATGGCACATCATCTGCATTTCTCCCCATAAATTATTTGCATTTAAAAGTTAGAAACAGCCTTCAGAGAAATGAAGAGATGTTACACACAGGAGAGAAAATTTTTTTCTGTTTTGCTCTGGAAAATTTAGACCAATGGGTAGAAGTTACAGTGTGCAGATCTTGGTTCAATATGAAGAC
Source organism: Eubalaena glacialis (assembly GCF_028564815.1). NCBI lineage: Eukaryota > Metazoa > Chordata > Mammalia > Artiodactyla > Balaenidae > Eubalaena > Eubalaena glacialis. The sequence continues at coordinate 12,769,998 of NC_083726.1, forward strand.
GAATTAATTTTTCTAGTGCAGTTCAATTACGTTGGGCTACTTTTTAAGGTAGTGAGCTCCCTGTCACCAGAGGAGTCCAAGCAGAAGCTAGTGTCCTAGTTTCTGCAGAGCAGAGAGGTTACAGATATAGAATGGCTTCTAGAGTTGTGAAACCCATGAGACTCTATGCAAAATTATGTGTTTGTGCACATGTGTATTTTTCTGGGGTTTTGATCCCATCAAAGATTAAGAACATCTTTCCTAGTGGGCTTTCCATTCCAGAATTGGACAGGTGCTTGAAGATGATATAGTTATTCTGCTCACTTTACATACTTACAAATTGAGACCAAGAGGAACAAGGTGATTTGTCTCAGCCCACACTGTCAGTTAGTGATCAGATTAGGATTAGAAACCAGGTTATTGGACTCTTTGTTCAGTGATATTTTCACCATAGTATGCTCTCTTGAGACAGAGTTGTTGAATAAATTCCCTAAAGGTAAACGCAAATAATAAAAAACTAGCATCGTGACCTTCTCAGCCCCTATCCTGCTCACCAAAAAGACTGGCAATGAGTTTCACCAAAAGGTATGGGATGGCCCTTCTGGGACACGTTGCCTGACGTTAGGCTTCTCAGCTAGGTATTTAAGAGCCTCAAGAATGTATTTCCCTCCTGTTCTTTAGTACTGGTCAGGATGTTCTTAGTTGTACGTGACAGAAACCCAATTCAAAATAGTTTACCAGAAAAGGAGAATTTGTTGGCTGGCATTATTGAAATGTCCAGTACCTTCAGGTGTGGCTGGATCCAGGGAGGGACTCAAGTTTGTCTCTTGACATCTCTCTTTGATGCTTTCTTCTGAGTTGGCTTTATTCTTAGGCTCCAGGTGGTGACTCTGACAGCCCCAGGCTTTATCGTCTTTGTTGCTAGCAATGTCCCTGGAGAGGAAGTTTCTTTTTCCCATTTGTTTTGGTAGATATCATGGGATTGACTCTTCTTTCCTGAATTGGATCATGTGTCCAAACAGAAAGCAATTGGTATGAGCAAAGGTGTGGGGTATGCTGATTGGCTAAATTAGGTCACATCCTCACCCCAAAAGTAGGTCAGGCAGAACCTCAAAGAAAGTCAGAGGTTATTGTCAGAAGGGTAAATGGGTGCTAGGTAGGCAAAAACCATAGCTGTTCGCCTAACTGTACTACTAGCTTGGACCTGAATGCCTCATGAGTCCCATTTGTCCCATTCCTTCTTTTATCCCACCTGAGGATGGGCATAGCAAGTTATTGCTCATCTTCACCTCCTGTAGACTGGAAGTTGGATCGCTCCTGTCTGCTCTCTCTGTTAACTTGGTCTTAGTCTTACATCACTGCATGTGCATTCATTCATTCATTCAACAAATATTTATTGAAAACAGCATGCATCAGGCACTGTCCTAGATGTTGGGCATAGAACAGGGAACAAAACTGAGAGTCTTTGACCCCTTAGAGCTTACATTCTAGTTGGCTTGGAGGGCAGAACATAAAAAAATAGGTACCATGTTAGATGATGATTAAAGGTAGAGAAAAGTACTTGGAAGAGATACCAGGATGGGGTGGAGGTGGTAAGGATTGTTATTTAAAACAGTGATCAGGTGAAGCTTCTCTGATGAGTTGTACACTGGAGGCCTGATGAGTTGTACACTGGAGGCCATCTCAACCAGAAGTAGGTCAGTGTGGGAGCCCGGAGGTCATAGATCCTGGAATGGATGCTGATGGAAAAAGATTCTCTATTGAATATCCTATCATGGCTCTTTCGTTTCTGAAACTTGGAGAGAGAGAAAGGAGGACCTGCTTGGTAGCCTGAGTTGGAGAGGGACTTGGTCATGGTGGGCTTTGTGAGTGATAATGCTTTGTCCCATGATGAGTGGAGGATGGCATTTAAGATATGTGAAGATTGGGCACTCCCTGGGGCTGGGGCTGTTCTCTGGTCCACCTGACCCAAGTAAAACTGCCCAGTGCATGGCAGTAGCAGGTGGTGGCCCAACAAGTTGTGCTTCATTTGGACATTTTCTTCTTCAGACCATTTTTCTGTGCTTTGCCCTTTTCAGCTGGGTTTTAATCGGCTTCTTTGTGCTAGGCCTGACGGGTGATGCAGTGATGGGTTGTACATTAGTCAGGGCCCTTTTGGGAGTGACTTCTGGGAGTGATGGGACCTAATTAAAACTACCTTACGAGGCAACAGTTTTTTGGATATGACACCAAAAGCACAAACAACAAAAGGAAAAAATGGTAAGTGGGACTACATCAAGTGAAAAAGTCTCTGCACAGAAAAAGAAATAGTCAACAAAATGAAAAGGCAATCAATGGAATGGGTGAAAATATTTGCAAATCATATATCTGATAAGGGGTTAATATCCAAAATATATAAAGAGCCCATGCAACTCAATAGCAAAAACCCAAACAATCCAATTAAAAACTAGGCAGAGGAACTGCATAGACATTTTCCTAAAGAAGACATACAGATGGCCAAAGGGTACACAAAAAGGTGCTCAACATCAGTACTTATTATGGAAATGGAAATCAAAACCACAATGAGAAACCGTATTCTGTTAGAATGGCTATCATTGAAATGACAAGAAATAACAAGTGTTGGTGAGGATGTAGAGAAAAGGGAACCCTTGTGCACTGTTGGTGGGAATGTAAATTAGTACAGTCATGGGGGAAAACAGTATGAAGTTTCTTAAAAAAATTAAAAATAGAACTACCATATATGATCCAGGAATCTCTCTTCTGGATATTTATCCAAAGAAAGTGAAAAAGGATCTCGAAGAGGTAGTTGTACTGCCATGCTTATTGCAACATTATTCATAATAGCCAAGACATAGAGACAACCTAAGTGTCCATCAATGGATGAGTGGATAAAGAAGTTGTGGTACATGTATACAATGGAATATTATTCAGCCATGAGAAAGAAGGAAATTCTGTCATTTGTGACAGCATGGATGGACCTTAAGGATATTATACTAAATGAAATGTCAGACAGAGAAAGACAAATACTGTATGATATCACTTATATGTGGAATCTGAAAAAGCCAAACTTACAGAAAAAGAGAGTAGAGTGGTGTTTACCAGAGGCTGTGGGGTATGGGAAAAGGGAAGGTATTGATCAAAGGGTATAAACTTTCAGTTGTAAGATGAATAAATTTTGGAGAACTAGTGTACAGAATGGTGACTATAGTTAATAATAATGTACTGTGTACTTGAAATTTGCTAACAGAGTAGATTTCAAGTATACTCACTGCACATACATACAAATGATAACTATGGGAGGTGATGGATATATTAATTAGTTTGATTATTTCACAATATATACATATACCAAAACATCATGTTGTACACCTTAAATTATAAAATTTTTTATTTGTCAAAAACAAAAGAGTCACAAACCTACAACTGTATATAGAGTTGTTCATCGTATTTCCTTATTATTGTTTTGGTGTCTGCAGGGTCTGTAGTGATATCTCCTGTTTCAGTCCTGATAATGGTAATCTCTGTTCTCTTTCTCTCCCTCTCTACCCCCTTGTGCTCTCTCTCTGTAAATTTATTGATTTTTGTCTCATTGATTTTCTCTGTTGTTTTCCTGTTTTCAATTTTGTTGGTTTCTGCCCTTAACTTTATTATTTCCTTCTTTCTGTTGCTTTGGGCTTAATTTTCTCTTCCTTTCTAGGATCATTAGGTGGAAGCTTCAATTATCAGTTTGAGATATTCCTCTTTTTTTTTTTTCTTTAGTTTTTAAAAAATTTATTTAAAAATGAAGTAACATTGATTTATAACATTATATAAGTTTGATGTGTACAGCATTTATATTTCTACTTCTGTATACCCTACAACATGCTCACCACCAAAAATTTATTTTCCATTCATCACAATACAGTTGATCCACTTTATGCATTTCACCCTCCCCCCACCCCTTCCTCTTTGGTAACCACTACTCTGTTCCCTGTATCTATGTGCTTGTTTTTGTTTGGCTTGGTTTGCTCATTTATTTATTTTTTGTTTGTTTATTAGTTTTTTATATTCCAGTATGAGTGAAATCATGGTATTTATCTTTCTCTGTCTGGCTTATTTCACTTAGTGTAATACCCTCAAGGTTCATGCATGTGTTGTCCCAAATGGCAAGATTTCATATTTTTTATGGCTGCGTATTATTCCATTGTGTATATATATGCCACATCTTCTTTATCCATTCATCTGTTGATGGGCACTTTGGTTGTTTCCATATCTTGGCTATTGTAAATAATGCCATGATGAACATGGGGGTGCAGATATCTTTTTGGATTAGTGTTTTTGTATTCTTTGCATAAATACCCAGAAGTGGGATTGCTGGATCATTATGGTAGTTCTATTCCTAATTTTTTAAGGGACCTCCATACTGTTCTCCATAGTGGCTGTACCAATTTATATCCCACCAACAGTGTAAGAGGGTTCCCTTTTCTCCACATCCTTGCCAACACTTGTTATTTCTTGCCTTTTTGATAACAGCCATCCTAACAGGTGTGAGGTGATATCTCACTGTGGTTTTGACTTTCATTTCTCTGATGATTAGTGATGTTGAACATCTTTTAATGTACCTGTTGGCAGTCTGTATGTCTTCTTTGGAAAGATGCCTATTCAGCTCCTCTGCCCACTTTTAAACTGGGTTGTATGTTTTTTTTTTTGCTGTTGAGTTGTATGAGTTCTTTATGTATTTGAGATATTAACCTCTTATTGGATATATCATTTGCAAATATCTTCTCCCATTTGGTTGGTTGTCTTTTCATTTTATTGATGGTTTCCTTTGCTGTACAGAAGCTTTTTAGTTTGATGTAATGTCAGTTGTTTATTTTTGCCTTTGTTTTCCTTGCCTGAGGAGACATATCTAGAAGATACTGCTGAGACCAATGTCAAAGAGCATACTGCCTATGTTTTCTTCTCAGAGATTTATGGTTTCAGGTCTCATATTCAAGTCTTTAACCCATTTTGAAATAATTTGTGTATGGTGTGAGATAGTGGTCTAGTTTCATTTTTTTGCACATGGCCGTCCAGTTTTTGCAGCACCATTTATTTATTTATTTATGTAAATTTATTTATTTATTTATTTTTGGCTGCGTTGGGTCTTTGTTGCTGCTCGTGGGCTTTCCCTAGTTGTGGTGAGCGGGGGCTACTCTTCGTTGTGGTGCGTGGGCTTCTCATTGTGGTGGCTTCTCTTGTTGCAGAGCATGGGCTCTAGGCATGCGGGCTTCAGTAGTTGTGGCACACAGGCTCATTAGTTGTGGTGCACGGGCTTAGTTGCTCAGCGGCATGTGGGATCTTCCTGGACCAGGGATCGAACGCGTGTCCCCTGCATTGGCAGGTGGATTCTTAACCACTGCACCACCAGGGAAGTCCCCCAGCACCATTTATTGAAGAGACTATCCTTTCTCCATTGTATGTTCTTTGCTCCTTTGCTGTAAATTAATTGTCCATATGTATGTGGGTTTATTTCTGGGCTCTCAGTTCGTTTCCATTGATCTATACATCTATTTGTCTGGCAATACCATGCAGTTTTAATTACTATGTCTTTGTAATATAGTCTGCAATCGGGAAGTGTGATACCTCCAGTTTTGTTCTTTTTTTCCTCAAGATTAATTTGGCTATTTGGGGTCTTTTGTAGTTCCATATAAACTATATATCTTTTGTTCTTTTTCTGTGAAAAATGTCCTTGGGATTTTGATAGGGATTGCATTGAATCTGTAGATTGCTTTAGATAATAAGGACATTTTGACAACATTAATTCTTCCATTCCATGAGCACAGAATATCTTTCCATTTATTTGTGTCTTCAGTTTCTTTCAACAATGTCTTATACAGTAAGTCTCCTACATACAAACCTTCAAGTTTCGAACTTTCAAAGATATGAATGTGTGTCACATGTCCAATCATGTAAGTTAGTTCACACGTCTGGCATACATTGTCATGTGCATGCATCCTCTACAAGTGGTTGCGCTTTTGTGTGCTTTACAGTACTGTGTAGAGTACAGTAGTACAGTATCTTTTATTTCAAGCCCAGCATGTCTGGAAGCAAACGTAAAAGCAGCAGCGATGTAGCTGGTACTGCTGTACTTTTCAAGGTTTGTTTTTTTATGTGTTATTTGTGTGAAAAGTATTATAAACCTATTACAGTGCAGTACTATATAGCCAATTGTGTTAGTTGGGTACCTAGGCTAACTTTGAACAAATTGGACTTACAAACGTACTCTCAGAATGGAACTCGTTTGTACATAGGGGACTTACTGTAGTTTCCAATGTACAAGTCTTTCATCTCCTTGGTTAAATTTATTCCTAGGTATTTTATTCTTCTTTATGGCAATTGTAAATGAGATTATTTTCTTAATTTCTATTTCTGCTAACTCATTGTTAGCGTATAGAAATGCAACAGGTTTTTGTATATTGATTTTGTATCCTGCAACTTCACTGTGTTCGTTTATTATTTCTAATAGTTTTTTGGTGGAATCTGTAGGGTTTTCTATATATAAAAATCATGTCATCTGCAAATAATGACAGTTTTACTTCTTCCTTTCCAATTTGGATGCATTTTATTTCTTTTTCTTGCCTAATTGCTCTTGCTAGGACTTCTAATACTATGTTGAAGAAGAGTGGTGAGAGTGGGCGTCCTTGTCTTGTTACTGATTTTAGAGGGATAGCTTTCAATTTTCACTATTGAGTATGATGTTAGCTGTGGGTTTGTCTTATATGGCTTTTATTATGTTGAGGTATGTCCCTTCTGTTCCTTTAGGTGTAAGGTTAGATTATTTACTTGAGATTTTTGTTTCTTGAGGTAGGCCTGTATTACTATAAACTTCCCTCTTAGTACCGCTTTTGCTGTATCCCATAGATTTTGGTATGTTGTATTTTCATTTTCATTTGTCTTCAGGTACTTTTTGATTTCTTCATTGACCCAATAGTTGTTCAGTAGCATGTTGTTCAGTCTCCACATATTTGTGATTTTTGCAGTTTTCTTCTAGTTTCATTTGATTGTGATTGGAGAATATGCTTGATACAATTTCAGCCTTCTTAAATTTCAGTCTTTAATTTCAATCTTCTTAACTTTACTGAAACTTGTTTTGTGTCCCAACATATGGTCTATTCTTGAGAAAGTTCCATTTGCACGCAGTTTCAAAGTTTCCATTTGAGAAGAATATGTATGTTGCATTTGGATGGAATATTCTGTACAAATCTATCAAATCCATCTGGTCTAATGTTTCATTTAAGGCCTCTGTTTCCTTGTTGATTTTCTGTCTGGATGATCTATCCACTGATGTAAGCAGGGTGTTAAAATCTCCTACTATTATTGTGTTGCTGTCAATTTCCCCTTCAGGTCTGTTAATAATTGTTTTATATATTTTGGTGCTCCTATGTTTGGTGTATAGGTATTAATCACTATTATGTCTTCTTGATGAATCGTCCCCTTTGTTATTATATACTGTCCATTTTTATCTCTTGTTACCTTTTTGGCTTGAAGTCTATTGTGTCTGATATGAGCATGGCCACACCTGCTTTCTTTTGGCTTGAAGTATCGGCTTGAAGTATGATTTTCCATCCCGTCATTTTTAGCCTATGTGCGTCTTTAGAGCTGAGGTATGTTTCCTGGAGGCAACTTATAGTTGGGTCTTGTTTTTTAATCCCTCCAGTCACTCTGTGTCTTTTAAAAATTTTATTTATTTATTTATTTATTTTGGCTGCATTGGGGTCTTCACTGCCGCGCGTGGGCTTTCTCTAGTTGTGGCAAGCAGGGGCTACTCTTCACTGTGGTGCATGGGCTTCTCATTGTGGTGGCTTCTCTTGTTGCAGAGCACGGGCTCTAGGCTCGTGGGCTTCAGTAGTTGCGGCACACGGGCTCAGTAGTTGCAACATGCAGGACCTAGAGCACGCGGGCTTCAGTAGTTGTGGCACATGAGCTCAGTAGTTGTTGTGCGAGGGCTTACTAGTTGTGGTTCGCGGGCTCTAGAGTGCAGGCTCAGTAGTTGTGGTGCATGGGCTTAGTTGCTCCGTGGCATGTGGGATCTTCCTGGACCAGGGATCGAACCCATGTCCCCAGCATTGGCAAATGGATTCTTAACCACTGGGCCACCAGGGAGGTCCCACTCTGTGTCTTTTGACTGATGAATTCAATCCATTTACATTTAAGGTGATTATGGATATATTAGGATTTGGTACTGCATTTTTAAAAATTAATTAATTAATTTTATTTTTATTTTTGGCTGCGTTAGGTCTTTGTTGTGGTGTGCAGGCTTCTCATTGCAGTGGCTTCTTTTGTTGTGGAGCACGGGCTCTAGGAGCACAGGCTTCAGTAGTTGTGGCTCGCGGGCTCTAGAGCACAGGCTCGGTAGTTGTGGTGCATGGACTTAGTTGCTCTGTGGCATGTGGGATCTTCCCGGACCAGAGATTGAACCTGTGTCCCCTGCATTGGCAGGCGGATTCTTAACCACTGCGCCACCAGGGAAGTCCCGATACTGCCATTTTATTTTTTGTTTTCTGATTGCTCTATATCTCTATTGTTTCTTTTCCTTGTATTTCTGGCTGCCATTTTGGTTTGGTGATTTTCTATATTTTTCTGAATTTCCTTTTTAAAAAATATTGTGTTTCTATGCTCCATGTTTATGTTTTGTGGTTACCCGGAGGCTTGTATAAAATGCCTCAAAGATAAAGTAGTCCTTTTTCTGTTGCTTGCATCTTGTCTTCATTTAGTTTTATGTATTCTATCCTTTACCTCTTACCCTTTTATGTTTCTTTTGTCTTAAATTATCCCTTTTTATGTTGTGAGTTTGTTACCAAACTGAGATAGCTGTAGTTATTTTTCTGCCTTCTTTTTTCTCCGTTTAACCTTTATACTATAATAGAGCATGTAAAAACCTATAAATTCTGATAGAGAGTTGCAGTTTTCTGGTTCTGTCTGCTTATCACCTTGTTCAAAGTTTTGTGTATTTTGACTGCTTTTTTTCTGGTAGAAAGCTCCTTTCAACATCTCTTATAAGGCAGGTCTAGTGTTGATGAACTCCCTCAGCTTTTGTTTGTCTGAGAAGGTCTTTATTTCTTGTTCATATATGAATGATTACTTTGCTGTGTAGACTTTTAAAAAAGATTTTGGCCACACTGCACAGCTTGTGGGATCTCAGTTCTCTGACCAGGGATTGAACCTAGGCCACGGCAGTGAAAGTGCTGAATCCTAACCACTAGACCACCAGGCAACTCCCCTAGAATATTCTTGGGTGACAATTTTTAATCTTTCAGTATTTTGAGAATGTCATTTTACTCCCTCTTGGCCTGTAGGGTTTCTGTTAAGAAATCTGCTGATAGCTTAATTGGAGTTCCTTTGTAGATTACCATCCTTTTTCCCCTAGCTGGAAATTCTTTAAAATTCTTCCTTTGTCATTGACTCTTGGCAATTTTAATATTATGTGTCTTGGAGAAGGTCTTTTTGCATTAAGCTAATTAGGTGTTCTCTTAGCTTCATGGACTTATATATCCAGTTCCTTCCCCAGGTTTGCGAAGTTCTCAGCTATTATTTCTTTAAATAATCTGCTCCCTTTTCCTTCTCTTTTCCTTCTGGGATACTCATTATTCTAATGCTGCCCTTCCTAAAAGAGTTGAATAGCTCTTGTAGGAGTTCCTCATTTTATTTTATTTTTTTTAATAAATTTATTTATTTATTTGTTTATTTTTGGCTGTGTTGGATCTTCGTTTCTGTGTGCAGGCTTTCTCTAGTTGTGGCGAGCGGGGGCCACTCTTCATTGCGGTGCGCGGGCTTCTCGTTGTCGTGGCTTCTCTTGTTGTGGAGCACGGGCTCTAGACGCGCAGGCTCAGTAGTTGTGGCTCACGGGCTTAGTTGCTCCGCGGCATGTGGGATCTTCCCAGACCAGGGCTCGAACCTGTGTCCCCTGCATTGGCAGGCAGATTCTCAACCACTGCGCCACCAGGGAAGCCCCAGGAGTTCCTCATTTTAAAAATGTCTTGTTTACCTTTTCTCTTGTATCATTTTTAGATTTCTGTCTTTGAGCTCACTAATTATTTTTGCCATATAGTCTGCTGTATTTCCAATGCTTTTTAATGCATTCTTTATCTCGTTTATTGTGTCCATCAGCTCCAGAATTTGTTTGGTTCTTTTTTAGAATTTCAATCTCTTTGGTAAAATATCCTTTCTGTTCATTAATTTTATTCGTGAGCTCATTAAACTGCCTTCCTGTGTTTTCTTGCATCTTGTTGAGTTTCTCCATGACAGCTGTTTTGAATTCTCTATCCATTAGATTGCAATATTTTGTGACTTTAAGTTTGGCTTTTGGAGAATTGTCGTTTTCTTTTTGTGTAGTGTTACTGTGGCTCTTCATGTTGTTTGATGAATTATTCCTCTGCTGATATTAAAAGACAGGTTAGGTGTTTGATTCCTTTCTTTTGTTTTCTGGTAGGTGGCACTGTCATACACATTTTTGGTTTCTCTTGCCTGAGCTACCCCTGGTAAAATTTGAGCGTGGCACTTTCCAGCCTCCACTGGCTCTGTAAGAGGTGTGGCTCTGTGCCTTTGTTGTTGCTTCTTGTGCCACCTGGGTGTTTGCTGCCTTGCTTCTGCCAGAGCCTCTGTCATCACCAGGATGGTGGGCTCTTCCCTTGCATCTGGGACCCCCTGAGTCACAGGCTCTGCTGCTGTGGAGGGAGGGGTCAATGCAGGGGGAGAAGCCAGGGTCGTGCAGGTGCCTCTACCTTGTCCATTGTTGTTGGGTTCCTGAATTCTGCCACAGTGAATGGAGGGAGGCGGGGGCTGGGATCATGGGTGCCTCAGCAGCTGGAGGGATGGGGTCCCAGGCCTCACTGCTGCTGCTGCCCAGTTAGCAGTGGCTGTGGGCACTGGTGTGGTTGGGTGACTGGAGTCATGTGTGCTGCCTGCCTTCCTTGCTGTCACTGGGTTCTCTGAAGCTGTGGGCTCTGCTGCCTGGTCAGAGGGCTAGGATTGCAGGAACCATGGCTGCTGTTCCCTCCTCTGTGTGTTACAGCCCACCCACCTTTAGATGTGCAAATGTGTGAAATTCTTCGGTGACCTGTTATGTTGGGCAGAGGCGCCTTTGTTGAGTTGTGGATTTTTTTTTACTGGCTGTAGATTGACGGGGAGAGACAAGGGTAGATTTTTCACTCTGCCATGTTTCTGATGTCACCCACATTCCTCTTTTCTAATGTGTGCATTTAATGCTATACATTTCCCTCTTGTCCCTGCTAAAGCTGTGTCCCATGATTTTCATATGTTTTATATTCATTCAGTGTTATTTGTCTATTTCTTTGAAACTTCCTCTTTAACTTAAGGATTATTAAAAGTGTGTTGCTTAGTTTTCAAGCACGTGGAGATTTTTCTGTATCTTTGTTTCTAGTTTGATTCGACTGTGGTCCGTGGATGCACTCTATATTATTTTATTACCTTGATTGTGGCGATTGTCTCATTGGTGTTTATATATGTCAAAACTTCATCTAATATCATACTTTAAATATGTGCAGTTTAATACATGTCAATTATATTTCAATAAAGATGTCAAAAATATCAGAAAATAAGAGACGTAGATAAAATTTCTAGAGATGAAAGCTACAACATCTGAGATGGAAAATATACTAAATGGGATTTATGGTCAATTAGGCACTGAAGAAGAAAAGTTTAATGAACTTTAAGATATAGCTAGAGAGACTATACAAAATGAAACAGAGAGAAAATACCCCTCCACGCCAAAATGAAGAGTATCAGTGAGCTGTAGGAAAAGATTAAGTTTAATGTAAGTGTAATTTGAGTCCCTGAAAGAGGAGAGAGAGGAGAGAGAGTGGATACAAAAAAACTATTTGAAGAAATATTGGTATAAAATTTTCCAAATTTTCCAAAATCACAAACATAAAGAAAATGACACCAAGGCACATCATTATCTAATTGCTTAAAAGCAGTGATAGAGAGAAAATCTTAAAGGCATAAATAGAAAAAGAAGACATTTTGTGCAGAAAAGACTTAACATTGCAGGCCTAAGACTACTCTCCTTAGAAAATTTGGCCCTTGGCTGGTGTCTATGAAGTTGGATTTTGGGGGGGTGTTTCCACCCTTTCCTAACTGGTAGGAGTGGTGCACTGTGCCTGCTGTTTGTGCAAACAATGTGATTTATGATGAACACCTGCTTTCTCTGTGGAAGTCTGGACTTTTAGTACATGCTAGGCAGAGTTGGCATGACTGACCCCCCAATATAAGCTTTGAGTATCCAATGGGCTTCTCTGGGCAGGAATATCACACATGTTCCTTCAGTTTTACTGCAGGGGAAGAGTGCACTGTGTGACGACTTATGGGAGAGAGAGCATAAGGAAGTCTGTACATGGGTTCCTCCAGGCTGTTCCTTTGTCTTTTCCCCTTATGTATACTCACTGTGTACCCCTACTGTGTATCCTTACTATACTGTATCCTTACGGTGTATCCTTATATGTTGCTATAATTAATCTTAGCCATGAGTACAGCTATATGGTGAATCCTATGAGTCCTTCTAACAGATTTCTGAATATGTGGGTGATCTTTGGCACCCCACACATATTACACAAAAAAGAGCACAGATAAGGATGACATCAGACTTCTTGTTCAAAACAGTGTAAACCAGAAGACAGTGGAGCACCATCTGTAATGTCCTGAAAAAGAAGTCAACCTCGGACTCTATACCCAGCAAAAGTATCTTTCAAATGAAGCTATAACTGATATAAAAATGTAAAAAAGAAATAATTTCAGAAGCTAAAAATTTCATTACCAGCAGACCTTCACAAGAATGTGAAAGGAATTCCTTTAGGTGGAAGGAATATGATCCCAGATGGAAATCTGGATCTGCATAAAGGAATAAACAGCACTGGGAGTGGTAACTATGTGTGTAAATGTGAAAGCTTTTTTTCTTTGAAATCTCTTTAAGTGAAAATTGGCTCTTCAAAGCAAAAATAGTCACAACGAATTGTGGGTTTTTAAAAACATATGTAAAATAAGATGAATGACAACAACATCACAAAGTCAAGAGTGGTAAAAAAGGAAGTAAACTGTTGAAAGATCCTTGTAATATATATGAAGTGGTAAATATCACTTGAAGACAGACTGAGATAAGTTAAAGATGTATAGTGTAAATCTTGAAGCAATCACAGAAACACTCAAAAGAGTTATAGCTCATAAGCCAAAGAAAGAGATAGAAGGAAATCATAAAAATACTTAATTAGTCCAAAAGAAGGCAGAAAAAGAGAGAAAAGGGAACAAAGTAAAGATGGGAGAAACAGAAAACAAGTAGCAAGATGGTAGGCTGAAACCAACCATGTTAATAATTGCATTAAATGGAAATGGCCTAAGCAATACAAAAATAAAAGAAATTGACAGGTTGGGGAAAAAACCTCCCAACTATATGCTGCTTATAAGAAACCCACCTTAAATACAAAGCACAAATAAATTAAAAGTAAAATATGGAAAAAAATATGGTGCTATAGACTGAAAGTCCCCCCGCCCCCCAAATTCATATGTTGAAACCTAATCCCCAATGTGATGGTGTTTGGAGGTAGGACCTTTGTGAGTTAATAGGGTCATGAGGATGTAGCCTTTACAAATGGGATTAGTGCCCTTGTAAAAAGAGATGTAGGAGAGCTTTCTTCCTCTCTCGTTCTGCTCTCTGCCATGTGAGGATACAATGAGGAAAAGACCATCTGCAAACCAGAAAGTGGGTTCTCACCAGACACTGGATCTGCCAGCAGCTTGATCTTGGACTTCCAGCCTCCACAACTATGAGAAATAAATGTTTGTTGTTTCAGCCACCCAGTCTGTGGTATTTTGTTACAGCAGCCTAAGACATTGTAAAGAAAGCTGGAGTAACTTTTTATATTAGACAAAGTAGATTTCAGAGTAAAGAATATTACCAGAGAGAAAGAGGGGGTTTATTCACAATGATAAGTAGGTCAATTTTTTAAGAGGACATAACAATCTTAAATGTTTATGGTCCAATAACAGAGCTTCAAAATACATGAAGCAAAAGCTGATAGAACTGTAAGGAGAAATAGACAAATACACAATTATATCAGAGATTTCGACAACCGTCTCTCAATAACCGATAGAATAAGTAAGCAGAAAATCAGGAATGCCACTAAAGACTTGAGCAGCATGTTAATTGGCCTAATTGACATTAACAGAACATTCCACCCAACAACAATACATGCTTTGTAAGGGCACATGGAACATTTACCAAGATAGATAGACTGTACAGTGAGCCCTAAAGAAAGTCTTAATAAATTTTAAAAGGATTCAAGTCATATAAAATATGTTCTCTAACAACAATGGAATTAAATTAGAAATTAATAACATAAAGATACTTGGAAAATTCTCAAATATCTGGAGGTGAAATAATATACTTCTAAATCATGCATAGGTCCAAAAATAAAAGGGAAATTAGAAAGTATTTTGAACTGAATTAGAATGAAAATAATACATATCCAAATTTGTGAGATGCAGCTAAAGTAGTGCTTAGGGGAAAATTTATAGCACTAAATACATCTATCAGCAAAAGACAGTTCTCAAAGTTTTAAATCAAGGACATCAAGTTTCATCTTAAGAAATGAGGGAAAAAAAGAGCAAATTAAACTCAAAATAAACAGAAGAGAGGAAGTAATAAAGGGAAGGGCAGAAATCAGTAAAGTGGAAAGCAGAAGAACAATAGAGAAATGAAATGAGACTGAAAAATGGATTCTAGGCTGGGGAAGAGAAAATACAAATGAGCCTGGAGCAGCCCGTAGTACCAGAAAGTAAGGAGAGTTCTTAACAAAGAGAGAAGGGGGCGAGGGTATTTCAAAGGGACAGATGAATCAACCTGAAAGCACTCCCAATGGTCAAAGCTGGAGCAATTCAAGCAACAAACTAAATGATATATTGGATCATAACACAGATTATAAAATAAATATACATGAGTCTGTAATGGTATAAATAAATGAATAAATAAATAAATAAGGGGGAAGAGACAAATATGCGTTGTAGAAGAATCCCAAATAGTATATGCAGACACCCCTAGCCCCCACCAGGAGGTTGAGCTTAATTCCCACCTCTCCATTTGAGAGTTGGCTAGACTTAGTGACTCAATTCCGAAGAGTAAATTATGGAAAGAGAAGATAGTAAGTGTTGATGTAGAATCCTGACAAATGCTACCTTAACCAAATGATACTAGTCACCTCTGATATGCCAGATGAGAAGGACACTTCACCTTGAGGTATTCTTCCCCTAAATCCATTACTCCAGCCAAATCACGAGAAAATGCATCAGACACACCCAAATTGAGCGACCTTCTCCAAAATACCTGACCAGTACTCCTCAAGACTGTCAAGGTCATGAAAAACCAGGGAAGGCTGAAAAATAGTCACAGACCAGAAGACACTAACACAACAAAACACAAAGTGGTATTCCAGAATGGATCCTGGAACAGAAAAAGGACATTAATAGAAAACCTGGAAAATCCAAAGTCTAGAGTTTTGTTAATAGTAATGTATCAGTGTTGGTTTCTTAGATTTGACAAATATACAACAGTAATGTGAGATAGTAATATAAAGGGAACCTGAAACTGGGTGGGTGGGGGGTGTATGAGAACTTTCTGGACTATCATCGCAAGTGTTCTGTAAGTCTAAAATTACTCCAATTATTTTATTTTCAAAAGGTCATCCTTTGAGAAGATCAATAAAATGGATAAATCTCTAGCTGGACTGATCAGGGAGAAAAAAGGAGAGAAGGCATCAGAAACCAAGCTGCAAAATGCACACACACACAATTTTGCCTTTGCTATCCATCTGTGTTGACACATATACATCCAGGTAATTTATTTTCATAACTGTATAGTATTCTATGGTGGCAGTGTACCAATTTTATTTATTCATTTTCATCACTAGGGGCATTTATTTATTAATTTATTTTTGGCTGCATTGTGTGGCTTGCAGGATCTTCGTTCCCTGACCAGGGATCGAACCTGGGCCACCTGGCGGTAGAAGTGCAGGGAAGGCAGTGGACCACCAGGGAAGTCCCACTAGGGCCATTTATTTATTTATTTATTTATTAATTATTTATTTATTTTTGGCTGCGTTGGGTCTTTGTTGCTGCGCGCAGGCTCCCTCTAGTTGTGGCGAGTGGGGGCTACTCTTTGTTGTGGTGCACGGGTTTCTCATTGCTGTGGCTTCTCTTGTTGTGGAGCACGGGCTTTAGGCGTGCGGGCTTCAGTAGTTGTGGCATGCGGGCTCAGTAGTTGTGGCTCGCGGGCTCTAGAGCGCAGGCTCAGCAGTTGTGGCGCATGGGCTTAGTTGCTCTGCGGCATGTGGAATCTTCCTGGACCAGGGCTCAAACCCGTGTCCCCTGCATCGGCAGCCGGATTCTTAACCACTGTGCCACCAGGGAAGTCCCTAGGGCCATTTAAATTGTATCCATTAAGGACTTCCCTGCGGTGAGCAGGGACTACTCTTTGTTGCGGTGTGCAGTTTTCTTATTGCCGTGGCTTCTCTTGTTGCGGAGCACGGGCTCTAGGTGCACGGGCTTCAGTAGTTGCAGCACACAGGCTCAGTAGTTGTGGCTCGCGGGCTCTAGAGCGCAGGCTCAGTAGTTGTGGCACACGGGCTTAGTTGCTCTGCGGCATGTGGCATCTTCCTAGACCAGGGCTCAAACCCGTGTCCTCTGCATTGGCAGGCGGATTTCTTAACCACTGCGCCACCAGGGAGGTCCCTCCCAAAAAAGTCTTAAAAAAAGTCTGTGTGGGGACTTCCCTGGTGGCGCAGTGGTTAAGAATCCACCTGCCAATGCAGGGGACACGGGTTTGATCCCTGGTCCGGGAAGATCCCACATGCTGCAGAGCAACTAAGCCTGTGCGCCCTGGAGCCCAGGTGCTGCAACTACTGAGCCCGCTTGCTGCAACTACCAAAGCCTGTGCACCGCAACTACTGAAGCCCGCACGTCTAGAGGCCGTGCTCCGCAACAAGAGAAGCCACCGCAATGAGAAGCCCGCGCACCGCAATGAAGAGTAGCCTCCACTCGCTGCAACTAGAGAAAGCCCGCGCGCAGCAACGAGGACCCAGCGCAGCCAAAAGAAAATACTCCCCCCCCAAAAAAAGTCAGTGTGGTGAAGCATGCACACACATGCATGCACAAGGGCACAAGACTGAGGAACTGGCCCAAATTCACGAGGACTAAAAAGATAAAACAATTGAATGTCATGCATGATCCTGGATTTTCTTTTGTATAGATGACATGATTGGGACAGTTGGTGAAATCAAAATAAGGTTCTTGGAGTAGATAATAGTATTGCGTTTATGTTAATTGCCTGATTTTGATAATTGAACTGTGATTCTATAAGAGCCTGTCCTTGTTATTTTTGGAAATACGCACTGAAGATTTAGGAGCAAAGGAGCCTCATGTCTGCCATTTACTCCAGATGCTTCAGAAGACAATGCACATACACTCACATCTATCGAGAGAGGATACAGCACACGTGGTACAGGTGCATGCATGGGGAATTTGGGTGGAGGGAACATGAGAATTCTTTGTGCTATTCTTGCAACTTTTTTTCTAAATCTGAAATTATGTCAAAATATACTTAGAATGAAAAGACAGTGCTCACTTAGGTTCAACCATCTCACACCCTGTCCAATCACTCATCCACACAGTGGCTTTTTCTAAAGCCTGTGATTATCCGTAAGACATGGAAATGCTGGGGGTGCTCCGGAGATGAATAAACTCCCACCTGACTCTCCTGGGGGCTGCAGAGTGGTGCATGAGGTAGACACACACCCCCTTTCCATCCTGCACAGTGTAACTGGGGCCCTGCATGGTCCTTCTTGGGGGCATAGTAAAGGTGATTTCTTCAGAAGAGTTGATTCAGAAGCAGAAACATAGGTCAATGTCAGTACATTTTCCTTAAAAAATAACATACACATCAAACTGCCCTTTGTATAAAGCACTTACATGTGAGTCATCTTATTTAACCCTTAGAACCACCCTCCAAATAGACAGTTAATTTAATCGTATACAGATACATCTTATTTATGGGAAAGGAAACTGAAGTTCAGAAGGGTAAAGTTACTTGCCTCAAATCCAACTACAGGTAACTGTACATGCTGATCTCTGAACCTCTAATAATAATGACACAACTCTGGGGTTGGAAGGTGGGGCTGATGAGAAACTTCAGGGAAGCCGATGGCCAAATTGGCCTGCCTGGCTTTGTGCTGTGCGGACAGCTGTGTCCGTGCTTTGGGGCTCTCTGAGGCTTTCCTCCGCATTTCCACTAGAGGGCACTGTTGGCCCAGTTTAGAAGTACTTACTTTCCCTACAACTTATATGTGGTCAGAGCAGGAATTGCTATAAAAGCCAAAAAACCTTAAGCTTCAGGGTCTCTCACTTGCACAGACCCCTTCTACTTTTGTACCCAATTTTGAATTTATAATTTTGAATTATTTTTCCACAAGAGGCGTCTCCGAATAAGCTTCAGACCCCCCAAATCTGTATTGACCCCGGCTCACGCAAATGCTTTGAGAACTAAGGGCTGGGAGCTTTGAGACACTGACACTCGTGAGCAGCACAGAGAGTGACTTTCCACGGGACGTGGCTGTCCCCTCTTTTGGACTGTGGACCCCCAGAGAGCCGGACTCTGCCCTTTTTGACCTTGATTCCTGGTCTGTAGCACACAGTAAGCTGTCTACACATGTCTGTTGAGTGAATAAATGAGGCGCAAACATCGGCCAGTGTCACTGCTTTTATCTTTTCCTCTTTCTCCTCTTTTGTCTCAGTTGCTCAATTTCCAGGGTGGGGGGAGGTGGTCTAGAATTCATCTGAGGCCCCTCCCGGCCAGAGATTTTCTCTAGATTCTCTCCCTATCCTCTCTCCTTTTTTCTCCTCTGCTGCCTCTCATCTGACTTTTAATTTCTCTGTTTCTGCCCCCTCCCACCCCTGCCCCCAGCCTGTGCCTTAACATGGCCAGAGCCCCCCTTGGTTCTGCTAACACCCTTGGGGGAGGTCTGGAGTCCTCAGCAGGGTGTGGTTTTCTGGGTTTCCGTGTCTGAGGAACCAAGGATGACGCTGGGTGGGTAGCGTGGGCAGGGGGATGGGGAGAGGGTCAGCCACCCTTTTCTCAGCACCCACTCAAGCACCAGGAAGGGCTTTGCTCCCTTCCTGCCTGGTCCTCCTCTGCTGCCCCCATTAGCTTCACTTTTCCTCCCACTCTGCCATCCTGGTTTCCAGAGCCACATCAGCCAGGGAAGAGCCAGGGGCTTACATAACAGCCCTCTGGTCACTTCTTGGACACCATTTCTGATTTTCCTTCCACTGCTCTGATGGTTCTTTTGCAGTCTCCTTCCTGAGCTTGCCCCTTCAATTTTGGGGTTTTGCAGGGTTGCACGCTCCTTTTTCTGCCTTCCTCGCTCTGCATATTCTCTCTCGGTAAGCTCCTCCACTCCCCAGGTGTCTATCGTGGATACCCCGATGACTCACAAACTCTGCAGCCAAGCACGTCCTCTGAACTCCAGACCCATCTCTGCCATGATATTTCCATTGGCACTTCCAACTCAGGCATCCAAGGTTTTTATCAGCTTTATTGAGGTATAATTTGTATACAATGCGATTGACCATTTCAAGCGGCCATCTGTCAGTTTTGACAAAGGCACAGAAGAGCATAAGCTCTACCATGCTCACGATATAGAACACTTCTGTCACCCCCCCCCCCAATTTCCTCATGGCCCCCTTGCCTCCCGCATCTCTGGCCCCTGGCGACTGCTGATCTGTTTCCTGTCCCTGTATTTTGCCTTTTCTGGAATTTCACAGAAACGGCGTCCCACAGAATATGGTCTTTAGTGCCTGGCTCCTTTCACGTATGGTAATGTCTTTGAGATTCACCCACGTTCTGTCTTGCAGCAGTAGTTTGTTCCTTTTCATGACTGAGTAGTATTCTATTGTATGGATACACCATGATTTGTTTATCCACCTACCAGTCAATGAACGAGGCATCTAAAATTAACCTAAAAGTCAGGCAGAGCTGCCTGGGTTTGAATTTAGACTCTGCTACACATCAGCTGTACGATTCTCAGCAAACTGTGGCTTTTATGAGCTTCACGTTTCTCAGCTGTACAATCAGGACAGTAATGCCTTCCTCGTAAGGTTGCTGAGCGGATTAACCGAGCTCACCGATGCCAAGCACGGGGCTGTGTGTCTGGCACTCAGTAGCATTGCCATATGGATGTATTGGACCTTCTTGACCACGTGGGGGCGCAATACACGCTACTGTCTCCCTCTCATACTGCTGCAGGCGGATCCCACAGCTCTCTGGTTATTTGCAGCTGAGAACTTCAATTCCACATTCCAGTTCGTGCCCTCTTCCCTCCCTCCAGCGCACACATGACCCGGGGCACCAGGGACCTGCACGGGCCGGGGGTTGGTAAGGTTGAGAGCCAAGGGGCCCCCGTGTGGGTTTCTCTGAGGGCCCTGTGGAGACCTCTGCACAGTCCTGCCCTCTGGCCATCCTCACCACCCGCCCCCGCGCCGTTGCTGACGGTGGAGCTCACAACTTCTTCCTTCATCCTCTCTCTCCAATTCTTTTCTTCCCCGTTGAGTTAGACTTAGAGGGAAGATTGGAAAGCCTGCGACATTAACACAGACTCAGCCTCCTTCCTTTCAGGCCACCTGGAGCAGGTGCTGGGGTGCCCCCCCCGAAGTGCTCACTCGCTGACTTCTGGGGCAGCCCCTGCATCTCTTTGCCCCAGAGCTTTCTACGGGGGCCTTGGCAGGAGTGGCAGACAGAAGTGCAGGGAATCAACAGCCCAGCAGCAGCCCCCAGCTGATGGCTAATGAGTGTTGGTGAATTGACCCCCATTGTTCCCTTGTCCCTTGATGGGGGATAGATCTGGGGCTCCTGCTCATCCCTGAACCCAGCGCTCCCCAGCGGTATTCATCTCCGTTGTTCAAGGGGTCCCTTGCTCAATAACCAAACCCTTTTCACTGCCCTCATTTCCCCTGCTCTCTCCTCACTCCCCTCCTGGTGTTTCCTGGGATCATCTCTCAAGTGAACCACTTGTCCTTCAACCCTTGTGTCAAGTTCTCCTTCTGGGGGAACCCAAACGGAGACTGAGCCCTAATCTTTGTAAGTGGTTTTCTTGAGGTTGGCTGGGGGAGGGGAGGGGTATGTGGCAGGAAAGGAAAAGTTGCAGCCCTCTCCCCCTAGTTCAAGGCTCCCTTCTCTAATGCATCCCCTTAAATTTAGATATTAGCTCTTCTGCTAATAGAGGCTGGAGGGGCTCTGGGAGGGGGTATGACTGGGGGGCAGAGGTGCTTCTGTCTTCTCTTAGCTCCTCCTCTGTGGCTGTGTCACAGCTGTTCAGACATGAGAGTATTTGGTGCCCATTGTCTTAAGTTTGGGGGTTTATGTACAACTTTGGGACAATAGGAGAAAAAACTCATTCATTAGCACAACGCACAGTACTTAGGTATTAGT
Source organism: Eubalaena glacialis (assembly GCF_028564815.1). NCBI lineage: Eukaryota > Metazoa > Chordata > Mammalia > Artiodactyla > Balaenidae > Eubalaena > Eubalaena glacialis. Next base: position 12,791,482 of record NC_083726.1, read on the forward strand.
TTGCTCGGGCTGCCACACAAAATACCATAGACTGGGTGGCTTAAGGAACAGATATTTATTTCGCGGTATTCTGGAGGCTGGAAGTCCAAGGTCAAGGTGCTGGCCGATTGGGTTCCTGGTGAGAACCCTCTCTCTGGCTGGCAGCCTTCTCGTTGTGTCCTCATGTGGTAGGGGGACAGCTCTGGTGTCCCTTCCTCTTCTTATAAGCTCACTAGTCCCATCACGAGGGTGCTGCCCTCATGACCTCATGTAAACTTAATTACCTCCCAAAGGCCCCAGCTCCAAATGCCATCACATTAGGGTTCAACATATCAATTTTAGGGGGACACAATTCAGTTCTTAGCAACTTGTTAAAATGATGAGGATTTACCTCTGTCCACTAAAATCTACTTCTACTCCTCTATTGCTTATCTAGGGCAAGACACTCACTCTTTTCATCCTTGATTCCCTCCTCCTCTCATGTCCAATCAGGTGTCAAGTCTTATCAATTATATCTCCGAAGCATCACCCACATTCCCCCTTCTGTCCCTCTACAGCTTCTCTAGGTCAAGCCCTCATCATTCAGATCAGCTAGGACTGAGTACCAAGAAACTCTGCTGTAGTGGCTTAAAAAGGTAAAGAGTGTATTGATATATGCAAAAAGAAGTTTGGGGCAGGCAGTTCAGGATTGGAACGGAAGCCCAAGGATGTCGTCAGAGACTCTGGCTCCTCCTACTTTTTCTCTTCCGCCATCCTCAGCGTTGGCATTGCTTCTCACAGTCACGAGATAGCTGCTGCTTCTCTGAGCATCACTTCCACATTCTAGGCCATCACTCCTTTTAATTGAGAGCCTTCGTCTTTTTATTTGGGAAGGGGACCCTTCTCTAGAGTCTTCCATCTACGTCTCAAGAACCATGTCACATGACTCCCACGGGTCTCAGGGGAATCTGGGGAGGTGAGTATTTCACTTTCCAGGCTCTATAGGAGAGGGAGGCAGCGGAAAGGGGAATGCAAATGGCTTTAGGTAGCCAATCCTGGCATTTGCTACATCATCCCTCATCCCAGCAGCCTCCTAACTGATCTTTCTGTCTGTATTCTCACCAGTGTTCCCATTGACAACGTGTCTGTCTTAGGGTCGTAAGAAACCATTATATGCAGCAAATCAATTACAGTACAGACGGTAATAATAATACCCATGGCAAATGTCTATTATATGTGTACTGGTGTGTTGAACATTCAGGACTTGTGAGGTGTAATTCTAAAAGTCACTTTATTATTGTCTCTCCCTGTCCCTCTAACCCTGGCTTTAGAAGAGTTGTCCCCTCCCTGGCCCTGGAGGAAAATTCTGGTGTCCTCGTGGCTCTGCAGGTCAGCTGAGGCAAGAGAAACCCCTGTGGTCACTTTAAGATACAAAACAGAACCTTTGTTTGGAAATTGGAATGTACAGTCCAATCTATTAGTCAGCACTTCAGTGTGTTTCCAAGGTAAGATGCCTCCCTCCCCCATCCAGCTGGGCCGACTGCAGATAGGGCTCTGGCCTTGGGAAGGGGATGGTCCTTCTCTTTTTCCCACTGAGAGCTGCTATTTCTGGCTCCTCTGGGGTTGTGGAGCACTGGGTAGGGGCATGTGGAGGGTAGGAGGAAAAGGGGTCAGGAAAGTTCTTATTTGCCTGGTAGTGTCATCACATGCCTTCCAGATCTTTGGAGTGGTCAGTGGAGCTGACCTTCTCTTTCGGGCGCCAGATGGATTTTCTGGGGATCCCACTGCTGCCCTCAACTCCCATTCAATTCCCCTGGACACTTCTGCCTCATCAGCTCCTGGATTTCCCACAATCCACTCCCACAGACCCTTGCAGTTGTTAGAAGTCTCCTGACTTGCAAACCCTGGGTCCTTTCCCAGAGGCAGATCCTGAGACCAACCTTTGTGTCCACGTGGTTTATTAAGGAGATGCTCCCCAAAGAAATCTGTAAGCAAGTTGGGAAAGGAGGACAGGGAAGGGGAAGAAGCCTAGCAACCGCGCGACCTTAGGCGAAGCCCCAGCATCAGTCTGGTTCCATGGGAAGCTCTGGAGTGGATATTAAACCTCAGAACACTTCCCCACTCGGAACTCTGGGCTCTGGGCTTTCGTACTGTCACACCAGACAGTCACTGGCTGAGAGCTGTCTTGAGGGTGGGGGGACGGGGTTGGAGATTGGAGGTGGGAGGTGGACTGCAGAGTTGCAAAGTCACTCCAGTAGCCCAAGGGCAGGCTTCCAAAGAGAGTTTGCAGGTGTAGCCTTGAGAATCAAAGCACCTAGAAGCTGGGTGATGGGCACACAGGACAGGTAAGAGCCATCTAAGGGAATATGAGCAGGACACCAGCAATGTCCCCAGTACCATCCCTACTAGGCTGATTTTATTTTATTTCCCAAGCTGGTTTTTCCAGCGATCAGCCCCCTTGTTTATCCTCGTAGCTGAAATCTTCTTGGCGTTTCACCTCCCAAACCCCCTTCCTAGAGGCTGAACCCCGTTGCAGGAGGAAAAGCATGTTGTGAGCATCTCTCTGCCTGAGGCCACCCCCCACCCCTTCCCTTCTCCCGACATCCCTCACAACTCATCACCATCCGTGTAAACTTGGACATACACTTTGTGTATTTCCATAATGTTGTCAGCTGCCCATAGAGCATCTAGAATATTTTCGCCCATTTTGGAGTGCTGGTGACTCAACTTATAGCAATTTATTCCACAAAAGCAGACAATAACTCAACTGGCGAGAGGGGGAAAAATAACCCTACCAACCCACCACCATCTCTCCGCACTGGAAATCAAAATGGTAATGCATGGAATAGATTACTGCAAGTAATAGGCTTGGTTGGCAGACGTGCGAGCTGAGTTAAATGCCTTTTAAGTAAATCTCAGCGTGAGTTATCTGTTCACTCAGACGTGTGTGCATGGAGACAGAGGGAGGCCGTGTGGACAGACGGCACACGCTGTAACTTTCATTATCCCACACTGAGGTTCTTTGTTAATAACCACAGTCAAAGGCACTGCAGATTTTCTGATCTCCGTCACAGGTGGCTACCAGTGTGAGGTTGAGGCATTCATTCATTCATTTGTTCATTCATTCCCCAAGCCATTGTGAGGCCCAGGATGCACCAGGCGTTGTGCTGGGCATTGGAGGAATAGAGGTGCAGAGATGGGTCGACAAGGTCCCAGCCCCTGCCGAGCTCTCAGTCTGGTGGGAGGAGACAAAGTGATAAACAGGGCAGGTGATCAGGTGTTCACGTGCTATGAGATTGGGCAAGGTCTGGAGCTTGCTCTGGAGAGTCACAAGCTCTGGAGTCAGACTGCCAGGGTTCGAATCTGGGCCCTGCCACTTACTTGGGCAAGGTGCCTACCCTCAGTTTCCTCATCTGCAAAGTGGATAGAAATAGTGCCTATTTGATAAAGTGGATAGAAATAGTGGATGGGAGGAGTAAATGACACATACATGGCAGAGTGCCTGGTTACACTTAGTGCTTAATAAATGCTTTTTGTTGCTGTCCTGATTACTGACATCCGTACAGGGCCAGCGTAAGGAGGGTTGGGAACGTTTTGTTGGAGAGGGTGATGCTTGTTCAGAGATTTGAGTGGTGCTGGCGCACCTGAGCCAGGAAAGGGACCTAAGTGCAGGGAAGTAGGATGAGCAAAGTTCAGAGTGAGGGGCAGGTGACAGGGGCACATTAAGAAGTTGCTGGTGTCTGTCTTAGTCTGCTTGGGCTGCCAGAGCAATGAACCACAGACTGGTGGCTTGAACAACAATTATTTTCACACAGGCCTGGAAGCTAGAAGTCAATGATCAAGGTTCTGGCTGATTTGGTTTCTTAATGAGGTCTCTCTTGCTGGCTTGCAGATGGCTGCATTCTTGCTATATCCTCACATGGGCTTTTCTCTGTGCAGGTGCGGGGAGGGGAGAGAGAGAGAGAGGTAGAGAGAGAGAGAGGGAGAGGAAGGGAGGGAGGGAGAGAGAGAGAGAGAGAGAAAGAGAGAGAGGGGGAGATCCTTGGTGTCTCTTCCTCTTCTTATAAAGGACACTAGTCCTATAGGATTAAGACCCCACCCTTATGACCTAATTTAACCTTAATTACCCCCCTAAAGGCCCCATCTCCAAATACAGTCACACTGGGGGTTAGGGCTTCAACATATGAATTTTGGAGAACACAAACATTCAGTCCATAACAGAGTCGTTGGAAAACTGGATCTGAGAATCATGTTTCTCTGTTTACTAGCGGTGTGACCCTGGGATCTATAAAATTAGGCCAATTATAGCTAACTCTTGGGACTTTTGCATGAATTAATTCAGGTAATATTTTGTATTGAAGTGGAAGAAAATGTTGAAGGCTGTGGTTCCTTAGTGGAATGATGGAGCAGGAGACGGCTCCCAGCGGCATCTGGCTCCCAGAACAATGCAAGGGCAAGAGTGTTTTCCATGCCCACCAGTGGAGAGGTCATCCAATCCAGTGGCCCACTGACCCGCTGGGAAGTCAGAGTGAATCTAACTTCTGCTGCAAATACATCCGAGAGTGCCTCTCCTGCTGCTTTGGACAACCCATGCTGCATGAGCTACTGGGGCCTTTTGTATCTCAAGGTGCTGGACCTGTCACTGCCAGTTAAAACCACACACACCAAATCTTCTCATTGGTCCTTTCTCCACTCCTGCCTTCTTCCTTAGCTAGGGCATGAAAAAAACACAAAAAGGAAATTTGGACAATCTAACAAGACCAGACAACAAGTTGACTGTAGATCAGTGAACCTCAGGAGTGACTTTTAAGTTTGCTGTATGTCGAGCTAATTCTGTGGCGTTCTCATTTTGCGTAAGACCGGCGTCTCAAAGATATCATTGCCGATTGACTAATGCTGTGGTCTCCTATCATGTTAAAAACATCATCACGCATATAAATTGTAGGCCACTTTTTAAAAAAAAATTAATTAATTTATTTTTGGCTGTGTTGGGTCTTCGTTTCTGTGCGAGGGCTTTCTCTAGTTGCGGCGAGTGGGGGCCACTCTTCATCGCGGTGCGCGGGCCTCTCACTGTCACGGCCTCTCTTGTTGCGGAGCACAAGCTCCAGACGCGCAGGCTCAGTAGTTGTGGCTCACGGGCCTAGTTGCTCTGCGGCATGTGGGATCTTCCCAGACCAGGGCTCGAACCCGTGTCCCCTGCATTGGCAGGCAGATTCTCAACCACTGCGCCACCAGGGAAGCCCTGTAGGCCACTTTTTATCTGTTTTCAACAGGAATCTCATGCAAAGAATGATCAGTCCAGAATCCAAAAGTAGTTGAACAGGCAACTTAATTTTTTATTGCAATCCTCTTGAGAAAATGACAAAGAGAATTGGCATTAAAAGGCATAACAAGGGCTTCCCTGGTGGCGCAGTGGTTGACAGTCTGCCTGCCAATGCAGGGGATGCGGGTTCGAGCCCTGGTCTGGGAAGATCCCACATGCCGCGGAGCAACTCGGCCCGTGAGCCACAATTACTGAGCCTGTGCTCCGCAACAAGAGAGGCCGAGATAGTGAGAGGCCCGCGCACCGCGATGAAGAGTGGCCCCTGCACCGCGATGAAGAGTGGCCCCCGCTTGCCACAACTAGAGAAAGCCCTCGCACAGAAACGAAGACCCAACACAGCCATACATACATACATACATACATACATAAAAAGAATGTAAGCAGACAAGAATAGCATTAAAAAAAAAAAAAAGGCATAACAAAACTTCTTAATACTCATTTCTCCTTATTTCTTGTACTCTTCATATCTCTCACATACATGAAGCTCCCCTCACCCCAATCATCCCAACTATAATGGCCCTCTTGCTTTTGTCCCCTCCCACCCACTTCCATTACTATATATTTATTCAATTTTGTGTTCTCTCTTATGTGCCAAGTTCTGAATGTAATGGCAAACCAGGGGCACGTGGTTCTTGCTTTCTCAAGTTTACATTTTCCCCCCAGCTTTTCCCAGGTCTGTGTCCACCACTCTTATTGTCATCTCTCACCTGGATGACACCGGTGCCCTTAATTTCTGTCCCTCTTCCACCCTTGCCCTGTGGATCTGCTCAGCCTACCTGTCTGGGTTCTTGTCCCTGAGGTTCTCACTTCTTTCCCTTCCTCCCTTCGTCACCCCTCCCTCCCTCCCTCTATCTCCCTTTGTTGAGATACGATTCAGTTTACATTCTTTGATAGAAGATATTTAGTATCTTCTCCAGTTTCCCTAGAAGATCCCTAGAAGCCACTATGTGAAATTTATAACTGGGAAAGGAGGATTAGGGCAAGAAAAACAGCTCTGATATTTGGAAGGAACTGTAGAGATTATCTGGTCCAATGTCTGGGGGTCTAGATTGAAAGGACCCCCTCTGCAATATCCTTGGAATCACCCAGACTTTGCCTTGGCTTATCCAGCATGTCATTTCCAAGGGTAGTTACCTTTCTATGCTGTTCCTGGGAGTAACCCAACACCTGGAACCATAGGTGCTTGGTAAGTAACTGTTCACTTTTGGGTAAATGGGGAACTTCTTCAGAAAATGGGGATCTTGCCTCAAGAAAGTTCTTCTCGATATTGAGCCCAAATCTGCCTTCCTATCCCATGGCCCTGTTGTTCTGAGCGCTACCCGCACAGAATGGTAGCTGCCAACAAAGCTATCCTTTCCAAGATCAATTTGAAGACAATTTCTGCAGCTCCTCTTTAAAAATGGTTTTTGGTGCCTGTTTCTGAGCCATATAAAGGAATTGTGCTTGGTGCTTTGTCTTAATATCAGCGTCCTGGAGTCTTTTCTGTATTGGGATTTGCAACGATCCCGTATTTAGACCAAGGGAGACTCAGATGGTGAGGGAGGCCTGGCTGGGTTGCAGAAATCACTTAGTGAGCTGACGCTCTTCCAGGACTCATCTCTACCCGATCAATACATTGCAATTGGATGTATAGATTTTTTCATTCATTTATTTATTCATTCGATCTCTCATTTATTTGTTCAACAAACATTTGTTTAGCACTTGCCGTGTGCTTCTGGGGACATGAAGGATCGTGGTCTGTTTGGGGAACTAGGTTGTTTTCGGTTGGCAGGGTGAGAGCATATGTGTAGGAAAGCAGCAGGATGGAGAGGGAGGCAGGGACAGACCTTGGAGGACATCAGCTCAAGAGCCACTCGTGTATTCTCAGCACAAGTTTGCTCAATCTTCTGTGTTTAATGTGGAGTTCTTAGCTTTATGGAGGTCATAAAAGGATAGCCAGATTTAAAATAATTATTATAGAAAACTTGAACATACTCAAAAATTGAGATATAGTACAATGACTTCTCATATATTCATCAATAATTACCGTGTTTTTGTTACATTTGCTCTATCCATTTTCTTTTCCTTTTTCCCTGCTGAAATACTTGAAAGTAAACTTCAGACACTATGTCATTTCATCCCAACATACTTTATTATGTATTTCTAAAAAATGGTCATTTTTCAGGAATTCCCTGGTGGTCCAGAGGTTAGGACTCTGAGCTTTCACTGCCGGGGCAGGGTTCAATCCCTGGTTGGCGAACTAAGATCCCGCAAGCCGCGCACCATGGCGATAAGAGGAAAAAAAAAAGGTCATTTTCTTATATAGAATCACAGTGCTATTAGCACACCTAATAAAATTAACACTATTTTCTTCATATCATCTAATATATAGTTTATATTCAAAATTTCCCAAGTGCCTTAAAAGTATTTTATAGGAGTTGGGTTGTTTCACTTAGAATCCAGGTGAGGTGAGAGGGGAGGATTTTAATCTGAATTCCATCAATAGATGTATCAATAAGGATGGTGGGCAGGCTGAAGGATGGCTCCAGTAATGCCCACCCCCTGGCAGTCCTGCCATGTCTAAATCCTTCTATGTGAGTGGGCAGGACCTGTGACTTTCTTCTACCCAGTGGAATATGGCAAAGGTGCAGACTTCTGTGACTGAATTATGGAAGATGCTGGCTTCTGTTATATTTGTGGAATCTCTCTCCTGCTGGCTTTGATGAAGCCAGGGGCTACGTTGTGAGCTGCCCTCTGGGGAAGCCCAGATGGCAGGGAACTGAGGGTGACTTCCAGCCAACAGCCAGCAGGGAACCAAATCCTTTCACAACCAGAGTCCTTTCAGATGAGACCCCAGGCCCAGCAGACACCCTGCCTGCAGCCTCTTAAGGGGCCCGGAAGCATAAGACCCAACTATGCTGGCTGTGCCCAGATTCCGGGCCTCCGGAAACTGAGATCATACATACGTGTTGTTTTCAATGGCTAAGTTTGTGGTAATTTTATGCAGCAATAGATAACTAATATAGATGTGTTTGGTTGCTAGTAATAGAAAACCCAACTACCAGTGGCTTAAAGCACAAGGAGATTAATTGTTTGCCTAACAGGAAATTAGGTAGTTACAGGGTTGTTTCAGCAACTGAATGGTGTCATCAGGGACCCAGATCTTCCTATCTTTCTGCTCTGTCAAGTATTCTTGTGTGTTGTGTAATGTCTTTTATCATGAGGGCAGTATGGTTGCCTCAGCTTTGAGGATCATGCCCTCACTGCTGTGACCAAACAGTAAGGGAGAGGATGTCTCTCTCTTACTAGATAGAAATAGCTTTCCCAGAAGCGCCTGGTTGTCTCCTCTGAGTATCTTTTTTTTCCAGAACTGGATCGAATGCCCATTCTCGGACCTAATACCTGGCAAAGGGAAATAAGATTGTACAACTAGTTTGGACCAATCAGTCATGGTTTATCTCCTGAGCTGGGCACTTTGTCACCTGAATGAAACGGACGTTTTATTAGCAAGGGAGAAGGGAAGAAAGATGCCTAGGCAGGCGATGGTCAGTATCTGCCGAAGCAATACTGCACGCCAACAGAGGGATGCATATGACCTTTTTCACACGTTGAACCTGCACATCAAGCCTCTTCCCTCAGCCTGGCAGGAGCTAGAAGGAACTTTCTCTCCCTGTGGCTGACAGCTGCAGCCAGCACTGTATTGTCTCGTCGTGGATCCGAGGATAACAGGCATCCAATGATCAGGGCTGGGACCTTTTGGAACATGTTTTTTCTAACTCAAATGAAAAAAAGAATACACATGCATTATAAGACTGTGCATCACAATGTAATGAGTCACTAGGTCTCAAAATATGGTTCTGTCATTATCTGTGATGTAAAATTGGGAAATAACCTCGTGACCTTCAGTTGCTTTATCTGCAGTGCCCATTTGATTTTTTTCTTTCAACATTTCTACTTCTAAAGCTGGGGTTTACTAAAGGGCTATATGCAAATTTTTTTTTTTTAACATCTTTATTGGAGTATAATTGCTTTACAATGGTGTGTTAGTTTCTGCTTTATAACAAAGTGAATCAGTTATACATATACATATATCCCCATATCTCTTCCCTCTTGCGTCTCCCTCCCTCCCACCCTCCCTATCCCACCCCTCTAGGTGGTCACAAAGCACCGAGCTGATCTCCCTGTGCTATATGCAAATATTTTAACCAGGGGACTCCTAAGGACTTTAATTGGAGCCCATTGCCTAGGGCTTGTATACACTACCTTTGGAAAGGGAGGCCTGAAAACTGCCCTCCTGTTACCAGTAATTCTCTCTCTTTTCCTTATTTCCAGGAAGGACAATTCACATGTTTTGAGGAGCACATCTGGTGTGTGGCTTCATGCCATGGCTCAATCCAGACAACGGCGACTCTCTCGGTAGGATGGGGGCAGGATGGACTTTTTTTTTTTGCATATTGAATGAAATTTAGCTGGGAAGGGGTGGGAATGTCCATTTATTTATTGCAAACGAGCGTGCAAAACCTGACGTATCGGAAGGAGCAGAAACTCCTCCAAAATTCTCCCCTGGGGAGGGGCACGGCTCAGGACCTAGCTGGCTGTCGTGTTTAACTAAAGCAGCTGATAAAAGCAGAAGCCTAGTTCTTCTGGAAGCAGATTCCAGCTAAAGTGAAGGATGTAAGGACTGGCACAGCTGCAGGGCTGAGGGTGTGTCCGGGAGACCTGCGTTTCTCAAATGCACAGTAGAATCATTTGGGAAGTTTATAGAAATCTGGAGGCCCAGACTGAACCCCCATGCCAATTACGTTAGAATCTCTGGGAATAGGATCAGTAGCTTTTTTTTTTTTTTTTTTTTTTTTAAAATTATTTATTTATTTATTTATTTATGGCTGTGTTGGGTCTTCGTTTCTGTGCGAGGGCTTTCTCCAGTTGTGGCAAGCGGGGGCCACTCTTCATCGCAGTGCGCGGGCCTCTCACCATCGCGGCCTCTCCTGTTGCGGAGCACAGGCTCCAGACGCGCAGGCTCAGCAATTGTGGCTCACGGGCCCAGCCGCTCCGCGGCATGTGGGATCCTCCGGGACCAGGGCTCGAACCCATGTCCCCTGCATCGGCAGACGGACTCTCAACCACTGCGCCACCAGGGAAGCCCGATCAGTAGCTTTTATAACTCCAAAGCTGATTCCAATGTACAGCCAACTTTGAGAACCAGTTATCGTTATAGACCAGGGGTCTGCAAACTTTTCTGGTAAAGGACCAGATAGTAAATATTTTTGGCTTTGCTGCCCATGTGTTCTCTATTGCAACCACTCAGCTCTGCCACCGTTGCAAAAACAGCCATAGCCAATGTGTAAATAAATGAGTAAGGTGGTGTTCTAATAAAACTTTATTTACAAAAACAGGCAGTGGGCTGGGTTTGGCCCATGGGCCCTAGTTTGCTGATCCCTGTTCTAGACCCTGCAATGCAGTTTGGGCTGCAAGCATCACCTGGGATCTTGTTGGAAGTACAGACTCCCGGGCCCCATTCCAGACCTACTGGATCTTCATCTACATTTAAACAAGATTCTCCAAGTGATTGCTATGCACATTGAAGTTTAAAAAGCAGTAATCTAGACCATTGGTTCTCAAAGTGTGGTCCCTGGATCAGTGCCATTGGCATCCCCTGGGAACTTGTAGAAATGCAAACCCTCAGGCTCCACTCAAGACCTGCTCAGTCAGAAACTCTGATGCGCCTTAATGGTTGAGAACCACTGGAACCGACAAGTGGTTCTCAAACATTAGCTTATTCTAGGAGATTTAAATAATCTCCAGGCTCAGGCCTCACCTTGGACCAATTAATATCAGAATCTCTGGGATGGAGACCCAGGCATCGGTACTTAAAAAATAATTCTCCAAGAGATTCCAAGATGCAAGTGAGTTTGAGAACCAGTGCCGTAGGCAGAATGGGCACATTGAGAGCGTGGCCATCGGCTTGGGTGGCGCTTTACTGCAGCAGGCAGTGGAGGGAAGGCCCACCCTGGGAAGCAGGTGGGTAGCAGATACTGTTGGTTGATGAGCCAATAGCTTCCCCTACCTTATTTCCCTGCTCAGAGGAACTATGTGCTTCATTAGATGCTGGGCCCTTACTCAGCCCCAGGGAGGAGATCATGAGTGGTCAAACTGATGAATAGTTCAGGCATGGGTGTATAAGCCATTCTTGGCCCAGGGAACTGAGAGGAGGCCTGTTGTCTGTTGTTCTGAAAAGATTTTAAAAAGTACATGATAGGAAACTTCTTTTTTGCTGGATGTGATGCCTGAAAATGCTGTAGCCTTCTTGGGCCCATAAGGCATGATGAAGATTGTAGAGCAGAGAGCAAGCAAGCACTTGGGTCCTTCAAGGTGTTGAATCACTGAATTTATCAATCCTGGACTTCTTTGGATTTCTTGTTATGTGAGATAATAAATTCCTTATCATCTAAGTCACTTTCAGTTGGGTCTTCTATTACCTGTAGCCCAGAGCATCCTAACAAATTTAGGGGAGTAATTACAGATTCACAATGTCAGGACCACAGAGGTTCCTCTGCAGGTTTAACAAAGCCATCTATGGCAGAGGCAGGGAAACAGAACTAACATTTATTGAGTGCCTGTCTTGGGCCAATGGCTTTTTCTTCTGTGATCCATGAAATACTCATAAAAATCCTGCAGTGGAGGTTTCTGCCTTCATTTCATAGGTAGGACTTAGAGAGTTTGCAGTATACTTCAGATTAAATAGTGGATCCAGGATTCAAATACAGGTTTTTCTAATTTCAGAGTCTATCCATGATCTATAGACATACGGGAACATGCTTTACCTTGTACTAAGACTGCGAGATTTTCAACTGGGGCTCTCAGCCTTAGAGAGCAGGGCTGGTAAGCAGGGGCCCTCCCCAAAACATTCATTTACTGGGAACAATGAAGGGACATAGTTATCATAAGTGGAATGTAGGCAGGGATCTCTCTTGGAAACAAGGCAAAGCTCTCCTTGCAGAAGTGAGGCACAAGGGAAGGGTCAGGCCAAGAGCATGGTGCTGTACGCTAAAAGAAGACTTGAGGCTGCTGTCACCCCTGTGAGTCTCCTGGGCGTCTTGTTAAAACGCAGATTTGTATTCAGGCGATCTAAGGTGGGGCCTGGGATTCTGCATTTCTGACAAACTCCCAGGTGATGCTGATGCTGCTGGGCTGGGGACCCCACTTAGAGTGTCAAGTGGTTAAATCCATCCTGCTGAGGCTCAGTCCTCACTCTGTCTGACTTGAGTGGGTCTGAACCCACAGCCAGGGCAGGGTTGCTAAATGGCCTTGGTGGTGGGGAGAGGAGGGCTCTAGGGATGGGGGCCCAGGTGGGACCTGATGTAGGGCTACAGGGTGAATCTAGTGCCACTGTCAAAATGGTCTCTGGACTTCCTGAGAAGAAAATTCAGAGGAGAGATCTTTGGGGAAGCTTCCAGAAGCAGCATTTGTCTTGGGGTCAGTGTGATGTGATGAAACATATATGGGTTTTGAAGTTGTTCATTCATCCCTCTGCCCATCCATCCACCCATGCATTCAAGTTGGCGTTCATTTATGCAGTAGCCATGTGCCAGAACTGTTCTAGGTCTCCTTCTGGCTCTGTCCTTTGGCAAACCACTCTATTTCTCTGATTCTTCATTTCCTCATTTGTAAAATGGGGATGAGCATAACAGTCACCTCACAGGCTTGTTGTAAAGATTGGGTGAGACAATTGGAAGGGAAACTGCTTTTTAGAGCATGAAAAGGCACCATGAATAGGGAGGAAGGTTGTTTTTTCGTTCACCGTGTCTTTCTTCATCAGGTGCTCCTAGAGGCAGTGCTGGTGTGAGAAGCTCTTTGAACTTCTGACTTGTGACTGGGATGGGGGAGAATGTTACCATGTGATACGGCACATCCTCCTCCCTCCCCAGGCTGCCGAGGGGATTCTGTCTGTGTCGGGTTGATTCCTGGGACCTTGTGTAGGGCTGAGATAATGGGTCAGGGCAGAAACAGTCACTCAGGCTGGCTGGAGTGATTAATGTGGGTGGAGAAGGAAATGCAGAGAGATACAGCTCAAAGCCAGAAGAATACACATGAAAGGTGTGAGAAGATGGAAGAAAGATAAGATGGACTGATTGGGGGAAGAGTTTAGGGAAGTTTGGAGAAAGGGAGAAGAGGATTTTGGGGGGTGGTTCATGGGAGATATTGAGAGAGTTGAGGAAAGAGGAGTTGTGAGATGTTTGTTGTGCGTTATAAATAGACTTTCCTTCTTTAGAAGTTTTGTGAGGCTCTTCAAGTGAGGATTTACCTTGCTTTTCAAAAGATAAAAACCAGAGCATAGAGACTGTTGGTTTGGAATACAATACTGGGTCACATGCAATATTGGGTCTAGGTAGAACCCTAAGGCCACTTGTTTGTTTTTTTTTTTGTAAAATATTTATTTATTTATTTGGTTGCACCAGGTCTTAGTTGCGGCAGGCGGGCTCCTTAGTTGCAGCTCGCGGGCTCCTTAGTTGCGGCTCACCAGCTCCTTAGTTGTGGCATTCGAACTCTTAGTTGCGGCATGCATGTGGGATCTAGTTCCCTGACCAGGGATCGAACCCCGGGCCCCCTGCATTGGGAGCGCGGAGTCTAATCCACTGCGCCACCAGGGAAGTCCCGCCACTTGGTTTTATAGGGGTTACATGGAATGAAAGTAATGATGTTATACATATACTTATACGGAAGGGGGAGAGAGAGAGAGAGAGAGAGATTGATTGATTGATTTGAGGTTCTCGCAAGGAAAGGAGATTTCTATATAAAGTAATCTTCATCAGGAAGACACTCTGACACCATGGAAAGAGCATTCTCGACTTGGGTGTCAGACACACGTGGTAATCACTTCCCGTTTTGCCACCACTTGGAGATGTTTGTTTCTTTAGTTCTCAGTTTCCTCCTCTGTGAATTGGCAACACTATCTGCCATCCCTACGTCGTGAGGGATAAAGTAGAATAAGAGGCAGTAAAGCATTGGGGAACAGTGAAGTGTTCTGCCCACGTGAAAAGCATAATGAAGGAGGAGACTGCATTTAAAATTAAGGCGTCCATGGGAGATGCCCAGCACAGCCTCCGTGATAGTCGTTTCCTTCCCATCTCCTTTCTTCTTAGAGCGTCCAGGCTTTGTTCAGGTAGTGAGTGCCCAGGTACTCCATGGGCCCCTCCCTAGTTGGGGGGTGGAAACTGAATGCTGATTGGTGTAAGCTGAAGACAGTAATCCCATTCTCCTGGCCAATGGTAGGTTGAGGCATAAACATGTGATGCAGATTGTCCCATGAGGCTGCTGGGGACTTGTGGGAAAATTTCCCTTCATCCTTAAAAAGGGGCAGAGGGTGGACACCTGCTCCTTCCTGACTTCGGACATTGTCACATCAAGATGTGATGCTTTGAGCTGGGACAACTATCTTGCAAGCATGATGGAAAAGCCAGGAAAACCACAGAGAAACCAGCTGGATCCCTTATGTCATGGAGCTGCCGATTTATCCACCCCGGAAGCAATTTGCCTCTGCACTTCTTGTGATGTAAAATACATTTCTGCAAGCCGCTTTTAGTTAGGCATCCTTTTCTGCACTCATTCTTCATTATTCATTTGTTTGACAACTATCTGTAGATGTCTGACTGTGTATCAGGACCTTCAAGATACTGGGGCTAAGGTGGTGATATCCCTGCCCTCACGGAACTTACTTTCAGATGTGGGAGGTGGAAAATGGACAAATCAGTAAGTAAAACATAGAGAATTTCAGATGGGGATGAAGGCTGTGGGGAAAAATAAAGTAGGGAAGGGGGCTCAGGACTATGGTTGGCCTCACCACCTGTAGAACCGAATGAGGATGTGTCCAGGATGAGAGTGCCGGGGGTCCTGGGCTTCTCCTGGGGACTGACGCAAATGGACATAAAGGGCATGATGAGAATAGACCTGGGGGGGTCTCCAGACATTTGGCAGTCGTGAGTATTGGGCCAGGGGAGAGGCAGGCAGGGGGGTCTTACTAGGTTCCCACCTTGTTTGGGGGCCCCCTCTTTTTTTTAAATATATGTATTTTCTTGGCCGCACTGTGCGGCATGTGGGATCCTAGTTCCATTACTAGAGATGGAACCCGTGCCTCTTGCATTGGCAGCTCGGAGTCTTAACCACTGGACCACCAGGGAAGTCCCTGGGGGCCCCCTCTTTACTTGGCTGTAGTAAAGGGGATGTGTGGACTGAAGGAAGCGGGGGTGTTGACATGACATGATCTTCTGAGCTTCCTTTTGACTCCTGAAGGCATCCTGATGCTGCATCCTCAAAAGTAGTGCCCCCTCCCCCTTCCGCCTTGGAACTGAGTATGGCTGGGACGTGGGTCCGCTGTGGGATTTCAGGGGAGGCTGGCAGGACCACCATGTTCGTGGCAGGGGGATCTGCACACTGCACAGCTGTAAATTGTGGTCCGACGGGTCAGGCTTCCAGAATCCCTCAGACCAGCGTTTTATCTTCCTGGAAGGCACGGCTGTCATGTGATTTGCCTTCTGCTCCTGTAGGGACTGAGGGTCAGAGACGGGGGGCTGAGGGGCTCAGTCTCCCCTCCCGCACCCCATCACTGGCCACCCTGAGCCCCAGGACAGCCGGCTGAGGCAGAGGTTGAGCTGTGGTGTTTGTCAATCTCCTGTCATGACTCAGCTCTTCCAACACCCCCGGCTGCCACAGAAACCCCCAAAGGAGCAGCACAGCTAAGGATGCCCCTCCCCAGGCTATTACTAATAATGCAAATTCCAGAATTAGCAGGAATTAGCAAATTCCAGGCCAAGCAGGGCCAGCACTGATTGGCTTTCTGGCAGGGCTTACAAAGGACAGATCCAAAGGCGAGGAGCCTCCCAGGGCCTCTTGCCCGGACACACTCCCATACAACGGGGCACCGTGGCAAGGGCGCGGCTCAGGCTCAGGGCAAGCGCTGTGTTCCCATTCACCCTCCAGCACTTACCAGCTGGTCACTTTAGGTCAATCATGTAATGTCTTGGAGACTCGCTTTTTTCATCTGTAGAAGACGAGGACAATGCATCCCCCATAGGGTTGCCATGGGAATGAGGATAAGCAGGATAACGGATGGGTAGAGGATAAATGTTAGGTTGTGTTAAGAACCTGGGCTGCTCTTTCGAGCTAATAGAACAGCACTTGGAGTGACACAGGCTCTGTAAATGAGTGACATGTGTTTTTTTTCCAATAAATTGTCAGAACCACAAAAAAAAAAAAAAAAAAAGAACATGGGCTGTAGGTACAAGTCCCTGGGTCTGAACCCAAACTCCTCCACCTCATAGCTGTGTGAAGTTGGGCAAGGGCATGACTTGGGACCTCAGTTTACTCATCTATCGAATAGGTGTGTTAATAACACCTACATTATGGGATTGTTAGGACATGATGAGATAATGCAGGTGAAGGTCTTAGCATAGTGTCTGGTGCCTAGTAAAGTTTCATTCAATGTTTGACATTATTAATTTACTATTATTTCAGGTTACATGACTTTTGATTGGAAGACTCTATACTGAGCACACTCAAACCCTTGGGCAGTTAGCAGTTTGAACAAGGAAATGGAACTCAAGTGTCTTGACTCTCCAGTTCCTTTGATTTCCCCATGACTGTAATTCCTTTCCTCCTAGACTAGGCTCCAGCACTTAGGGCTACAATTTCAGGGTAGAGTAAGGAGCAGGGGATTACAGCCTTTTGGCTCTTTTTATGTCAGCCCCAGGTGTTTCTGTAGAAGTCATAAACTGACTCAGTGTCAGAGCTATAGATCATCTGGTTCAATACTTCCCATTTTACAGGCAAGGAAACTGAGACCATAGTCCCAGATGGTAGAAGAGCCTGATCATCTGACTCCTGGGTCAGTGCTCTTTCCACTACCTTACACTGCTAGCTGATTAACCCGGCACTCATTCCCAACATTTTCTCCCTTGATTAGTCAATCTAGAGTACAGCTAGGTGTTTTAATGTGGTCCTATTTTAGCCAATGAGATATAAGTAGAAATTTGTTGCAGGTGAAGTGAGGCTTCCAAGAAAGCTTTTGCTTTACTGGTAAAAGGGATAGGTAGAGTTGTCTTTGCTCTCCTCTGCCTTTCATCCTGCCTGGAATGTGGGCGTGATGCCTGGAGCTGTAGCAGCCATTTTATAACCATGAAGGAAAGGACGAGATAATTGCAGAGACACTGCCCTGACATCATTGAGCTAATGAGTGGATTCTGGCAGCCCCTTGTTTGTTTGTGTTGGTCAGATGTTCTGTTACCAGCAGCAGAAAGCATCTCTAACTGCCTTTCCCCTTGTTGAGCTCATCTTAGAGGTGAAGCACTGAGATCTTCAGACAGGAGGAAGGGCCTGCATGGAGGGTGGGGGCCAAGGAAATGCTGGCTGCTCTTACAGAGCACTAGCCCTTGGATCTAGCCATTTTTAGACGTAGCTTTTGGTTCTCACTAGCCTGTGGGGTCTCATTCCAGCCTATGACTTAGGGCTGAGAGCCCAGTTACCAGTTAATAATACGGGCTGCTGCAGGATGATGTTTGCAGGCACTCCCTGCCGCACAGCGGTCTATGAATACAGAGTATTATTATTATTAACCCTCCCCTGGCCTCCAGGAGCCAATGGAAGTGAACCGTCTTACTTGTTTGAGAGACAGCGAGAGAAGTGTAATTTTGATTTAATGCTTGGCTTCTCTGAAATGTGCCTGTACGCTGCTCAGAGGTGGGAGGGGGAGAGACAGGAAAAAGAGAACACTTCTCACGGGTGGAGGGAGAAAAATGGCAGCGTGAAGGAGCATCGGTCTCCATTTAAAGGACCATTTTCTATGTGACATTTTATAAATTATTTCAAATATAATCTTGAATATAATCAACAGTCACTCTTCTGCCTACCTCCCTGCACTCCACATCTTCCTCCACCAATCTTCGAAGGAAAAGATCTCAGGTAAGCCTGCCCTTCCATTGAATCCTCCAGAATTGCAAAAAGCTGAAATTACGGCTTAAAATGACCTCTTAGCTTAAATGAAGATAAATCTGTGAAGGTAAATCTCACGGAAAAGAGACAGTAAGTTTGGCTTCTGTGGCTCATAGTGGCTCCCCTCCTCACAAATGCGATGAATTACTAATTAATTAATTAATTAAACAGTTGTGTGGTGGGCACTCTATTTTATGTATCTGGCCCACTCTCTGGGAGCAGAGATTCTGTCTTACTTATTTCCACAAGATACAAGCTGTTTAATTAGTGATGATGTGATGGATGCTGGCGCCAGACTTCCTGGGTTCCAACCCTGGCTCTGCCACTTAGCTGTGTGATCTTGGGCACATTACTTTACCTCTCTGTGCCTCAGTTTCTTATCTGTAAACTGGGGATGATAATAATACCTACCTCCTGGGGTGGTTGTGAAGCTAAGGGAAAGAGTACGTGTAAAGCTCTTAGCTATAGCTCTAATGTGTTAGCAGTCTCACTGTGCCTGGGACATGGCCAGGTGTGGTTAACATGCTGGAAGAATAACTCCAGTAGAATTGGTGGTAGAAAGAACAGCTAACGATTATTGAACCTTTATCCTTACCAAGGCACTTTGTTAAGCTTGTTGCATCCATTATCTTATCTAATTCCCAGGCCAGTGCTGTTCGTTCACTCACTCACTCACTGACCCTGGTTATTGGATGCTGCACTGTGCCAGGCATTGTGTATACAATGGAGAACCCAAGAAACAAGGTCCCTGCTCCAAGCCAGTTACATTAATTTACATTCTCATGGGGAGACAGACAAGAAGCTAACAAAAATGTCACCTACAGTAAAAAGTTATAAAGGGACAGGAGAGATGCTCTGAAGAGACGCCACATAGCCTGGGAAGTAGGGCATCGTGGGAGGAACTATTTTAGGCAGGGTGGTCGAGGAAGGTCTCTTCATGGAGGTTACCTTTGTGGAGACTCCAATGATGGGAGGAGTGGGCCATGTTCATCAATGGATTGGGAGGATTTAGGCAGGCATCAAGCTCTCATGAGACTTTTGTTTTGGTGGGAGAGTCAGATGTGATGTCTGGACCTACAAGCAAGGGTGACAAGAGCTGCCACAGGAAAAATGCAGGGCACTCTGAGGGCACCACCTATTCATGTGTCTCTCCTCTGCAAGTGACAGAAACCCCACTCGACTGGATTAATGAAAAGAGGGCCCTGCTGGTTCAGGTAATTTACAAGGTGGGTTAGGTTGGCTTCAGGCATGGCTGAATCCAGGTGTTCTAATGGTGGCTTTAGAACGAAGTCGCTGCTTCACTTCTCAGCTCAGCTTGCCTCTGTGTGGGCTTTGTTCTCCACAGGCTCTCAAAGTGGTGCCCTCAGTCCCTATCCTGATTACCGTGGTCAGGAGGATGGTCAGAGGCCAAGTCATGTGCCCACCCTGCTCACTCCCTGAGGACTGACAGTAGGCTTCTAGAAGGAAACTCAGGCTAGTTTTACAGGAGAAGGTCTGCCAGGCAGGTGGAACTAACTGGCCCCCACCTAGTCTGGGGGCACAGGGCGGGGCTTCTTGTGGAAGTGATGTTCAAACAAGTCCTGCAGCTGAAGAGCGGGGAGAGAGGCAACAGGGTAGGGAAGAGAATCAGACTCTCAGGGTTGAAAGGGGTCTTAAAGTTAGGGGTCCACTCTGGGACACTTTTGGGGAGTAAAAGAGCACTGTTAACAATTGCACTGGGACAACCGTGGTAACAGGGACTGCTGTGGGCACACTGCGACATAGGGCCACCCTACTTAAAGTCATCTTTTTTGAACTTCTTCTGATACTCAGCTCCCCTCCATATCCCTGCTCAGTGCTCCCCAGCCTTGGCTTTCATGCCTTCAGGGCCGGGACTCTCACTGCTTCCTGTATAAGCCTGTTTTCTTTTGGTTCAGGTCTGCTTGTTTGTTTTTCCGTCTTTTGCACCCAAATTTATTTCTCTGAAGCGCCCGTCCATTGGTCCAGGTCCCAGATTCAACAGTTTGGAGTGCAACACATTTTTTTAAAATTGAAGAGGAGTTGATTTACAACATTGTGTTAGTTTTAGGTGTACAGCAAAGAGATTTGGTTGTGTTGTACATATCTATAATATATGTATATGTCTATATTATTATTTTTTTGATTCTTTTTTCCATTATAGTTTGTTACAAGATATTGAACATAGTTCCCTGTGCTATACAGTAAATCCTTTTTGTTTATCTATTTTATATATAGTAGTGTGCATCAGCTAATCCCATTTTATCCCTCTCCCCACTTCCCCTTGGGTAACCATAAGTTTGATTTCTATGTCTGTGAGTCTGTTTCTGTTTGGTAAATAAGTTCATTTGTGTCATACTTTATTTTTTTTGGCTTTTTTTTAACATCTTTATTGGAGTATAATTGCTTTACAGTGGTGTGTTCGTTTCTGCTTTATAACAAAGTGAATCAGCTATACATATACATATATCCCCATATCTCCTCCCTCTTGCGTCTCCCTCCCATCCTCCCTATCCCACCCCTCTAGGTGGTCACAAAGCACCGAGCTGATCTCCCTGTGCTATGCGGCTGCTTCCCACTAGCTATCTATTTTACATTTGGTAGTGTATATATGTCAGTGCCACTCTCTCACGTCATCCTGTGTCATATTTTAGATTTACATATAAGTGATACCGTATGATATTTGTATTTCTCTCTCTGACTTACTTCACTTAGTATGATAATCTCTAGGTCCATCCATGTTGCTGCAAATGGCATTATTTTGTTCTTTTATATGGCTGAGTAATATTCCATTGTGTGTATGTACCATATCTTCTTTATCCATTCATCCGTCGATGGACACTTAGGTTGCTTCCATGTCTTAGCTATTGTAAATAGTGCTGCTATGAACATTGGGATGCATGTATCTTTTTTTTTAAAATTAATTAATTTATTTTATTTATCTTTGGCTTCGTTGGGTCTTTGTTGCTGCATGCGGGCTTTCTCTAGTTGCGGCGAGCGGGGGCTACTCTTCATTGCAGTGCGCGGGCTTCTCATTCTGGTGACTTCTCATTGTGGAGCACAGGCTCTAGGCACACGGGCTTCGGTAGGTGTGCCACGCAGACTCAGTAGTTGTGGCTCACGGGCTCTAGAGTGCAGGCTCAGTAGTTGTGGCGCCTGGGCTTAGTTGCTCCACAGCGTGTGGGATCTTCCCGGACCAGGGCTCAAACCCGTGTCCCCTGCATTGGCAGGCGGGTTCTTAACCACTGCGCCACCAGGGAAGCCCGCATGTATCTTTTTGAATTAGAGTTTTCTCTGGAAGACAGCCTAACTGTTGAAGTACAGAGCCAGTGTTTGAACTCGCTGCCTGACCCCACGACGCAGCACAGCCTCCCAGGCTTTGAATCAGAAGATGTGCATTTGCGTCCCAGCTTTGCACGTGCCCGCTGTGTACTTGGGCATATTGTTTCACCTCTCCAAGCCTCAGTCCTCCCACCTGTTAAAATGGGTTAACAGCTACAACCTCCAGGAGGATGGCTGTGAGTATCATGGGTGAAGAGGCTGTTTGCAAAGTTCTCTAAAAATCTTCAACTTCCACCGCTGCCTTCGTGTTAGGCCTCAAATGGCTGAGATAGTTGAGAAATCTGTCCCAGTGCCAAGCCTCAACGTCTTCACATTGACCGTTGCACGTAATGGACTGATTGGTTCCTGTTGCGCTGAAGAAAGAAACCAGCTCCAGAGGGGACTGGCCCCCGGGAGGGTGGGAGCCGGGTCTGGGTGTGTGTCTGAGTCCGAAGGGAAGTGTTTCCCAGAAGTTTTTTCTTAACAACCTGCACACAGACTAGCCATTTCCCTCACCGGCTCTGTGGTCGGAAGGAAATATCAATAACATGACTAATTATGGAAATTGCATAATGCACCATTAGTTAGTAATTATGACTTTGTCAAGCGCCTGTTAATTTTTATGTAAGAACCACTCAGTGTGTGACATGGAAATATTAGCTTGTCATCCAGCTTTCCTTTCTGGTGGGGGAGAGTGATCTTGAAAGTTTAGGTTAATGATGTGTCAGGGTGAAGGAAGAGGAAGAGGGGGAGGAGGAGGAGGGGAAGAGGGGGAGAAGGATCGGGGAGGAAGAGGATGGAAAGGAGGAGGGCAGCAGAGGAGCGTGTGGCAGGACAGGTGATGTCACGCTTGGAGAGGTGTAGATGCTCCCATCTGCGTGAGACCCAGGAGCCGGCCTCAGAAGGTGACTCATGTCAGATGGGCCTCCCACTTCTATCCTAGAGCCAAAGAGTTTGCATGGGGTGTTGACACATTTTCCTAGTAAGACGGCTTTATCATTTTACAGCCTCCCCGGAGATTCTTGGCATGTCTCATTTTGCTTGAATAAATTATTAATTTGATTTAATTAGGCTCATCCAGCTGCTGGGAGGCAGGTTGAGCTAATTCGGGATTCCTGTGTGGGTCTGCATGCATGCTTGGCTCCATGGAGATGGGGGTTGTGGTGGAAAGCTCTTGGAAGGAAGGGGGAGGTAAGGTTTTCTGCAACCCCATCCACTCGTGACTATTTCTTCTTGGGCACCTGCCAACTGAGAGACAAGTGCTAAGAACCTTTGTCTTTCTTGGGACACTTGGATCCTTAATTTTGGTGGCAGAGTTGCCTAGGTCAGGAGAGGGCATGGTTTAAAAGAGTGGATTCTGTCAAGGTGTCTTCCAGCCTGATGTTCAAGGAGCTTCACAGTCAGGCGTGCATCTACCAAGTTCATTTCCTTGGAGTTACAGACCCTCAAAGACCGCTTCAGCTGACAGGCTTTAAAGCAACACAGCTCTGGGTTCAGAATGTAGCTTTACCCCACATAGCCCTTTGAACTCCGGAAGTTATGTCAACTCTCTGTGGCCTCTGTCATACTGAGATAATAATGACCTGCCCTTGCACCATCACTGTCAAGATGAATGGAAATGATAAATGCATGGAAACTTCCTAGGATGGTGTCTGGCCCATTGTATGTGTTCAGTAAATAGTAGCCGTGAAGTTCATGGGAGAAGCAGGGCAGAAACGGTTACAGCTACTTTATACATGGGGAAATGAAAATCCACGGATTTGCTTAGGACAGATGAGACGAAATCCCTATCCATTGTTCTTCCAGCCCCATCAGGCCACCTGTCAAGGTTGACATTGGCTATTTAGCTATTTATGTTTTTCGACAAAAGTTTGTGTTTTCACAGGCTATGAAAACAATGTGCTTAAGAGCCCTGATTATATTTTAATGGTATTCAAATCCCTCTGACACTTCTCCCCATGTAATAAGCTTTCACGATTTAACTTGTTTTGGGGAGAACAAAATCATCTTCATGGGTTTTGTGATTAATAACCTGTTTCTAAGCGGCAGCACAGGAATCCATCTCGCCCTCCTCTGAGCCCCAGAGCCCGGGTGTGAGCTCAGACAGCACATCTGTGTTGGGTCTTCAGTGGTTCTTTCTGTGTTTGTCTCCCAGGCTAGGCTTCAAGCATCTGGAGGAGATGCTTCTTCCCCCGGGTTGGGGGCTGCAGACAGCACGCTCTTCCAGGCTAGGAGCTATGTCTTATCTCAGGGACCTAGCTCCCTAGCTCAGTGTATGGCACCTGGTGGCCTTTCTAAAATGTCTTGATGGATAAAGACAAGACACTTAACAACAGAGCTGCAGTGGCTGTCATTTAATCATTCCTCGGTGTTCGGAAGGCTCCATAACATCTCAAGGCCATCCATTTAAATCAATCAGCATGCATAATAAATATCACCACTGTTGCACTGCTTCTGTGCCCACGTGCCAGCTCACATAATCAGAGGATCAGAGACTCCCTTGTTTACAGAGAGGAGACCAAGGGCAGAGGAAGAAAGCAACTCATGCAAGGTCACCTATATTTAACTCTTCCCTCTCCATGGCCCCTTTCATTAATTGGTCCGACATTGTTGACTCTTCTGATAATATATATAATATATATGATATATACCATATATATATATTTAATCCTTTCTACACCACTTTATGCCAAGATTGCTGCAACCCCTCCTCACTGATCTTCCTGCCTGGGTCTCTTCCATCTCAGGTTGTTTAGCTTCACAGAAAGACAGATTCTCCTGAAAGAGGGTTTTTTTGTCTTATTCTACTTCTTAAAAGAACCTACTGTGGCTTTTTCATGCCTACTGCTTGTCTAAGGAAAGAAAGTCTATACAAGCTTGCTCAAGAAAAGTGTGTGTGCATGCGGGTTGGGAGGGGTTACAAAATTTGTCCAAGTGCTTAAAAAAGTGCTTGAGACATGGTACTGTATAAGCATTGGTGCTGCTGGTGATATTATTGCTTATTATTGTAGTTGCTGTTATTTTTATTATTAATCTCTAGTAGAATCCAAGGGTAACAAATCAGTGCAGCAGGACCTCGTGGGAATTAGAATTGAGACTCAGCAAATATGTTACTTCTTTCAGGAAATGTTCTTGACACCGCTATGCTTTAATTCGATTATCCGAGTGGCCCCAAAACAGTCAAGAACCATTATCCCAGTTCTTATCAATATTGTCTTTGGATCAAGCCAGACATCAGGGAGCTGTGTATTTGGACTTTACTGTCTTGGCCCTTGTAGAACTGCTTTCATATAGGCCTTCATTGAAGGGCATTATAAAAAACTAGGGCAAAAACCATGTTCTTGGATTTGTTAAAGAAATATCTAGAAAGTGGTATCCATTACCTTGCATACTTTCCCCTGTATTGGGGACCAGGGAAAGCTGTCATTCTTCTTTTAGTTTGTATTTGATGCTTTGGACATTGGGAATGTTACAATAATGTTCACGTTTCCCTCTTTGCTTTTGCTGCTGGGAATCTCAGAGTTAACTCTCCAGCTGACCTCCAGCAAGGCTTTATGGATGCATTTTATGTGCTAATCTGACTTCATCTTATATTATTTTCAACCTATTTTCCTTTTTCTTTGATTTCATCATAAAAATTATGTTTTACTATATGCATCTCTGTAAGCCACATTGATTCCTTTTGGATATCAAGTAGTATATCAGCGAACAAATGTTCATCCATATCCTTGTTCTACCCCATCCTGACCCCAGAGGGTGCATCAGAACAGAAAACCCCTATAGGCTGCCAGGCAGAACCCATTCCCAGATCCCATATAGTTGAATTTTTAACCCAGTGTTAAAATCTGAGTCTTTTAACTGGAGAATTTAGTCCATTTATATTGATTATGATTTATATATTTAGATTCATTTCTGCTCTCCAATTTTGACTTTTTATGCATCTCACTTTTTCTAGCTTTTTTCCCTTTCCTTTCCTATTTTCTTTTGCCTTGATTGAGATATTTTAATCCTTATTTCAGTTTTACCTCTGTTTGTCTGGAAGTTGTACTAAACCTATGTTTCTATTTTTTGTGTTTTCCCTAGAAATATATATGATAATAATATATAATATTATTATATATTATAATATATTACAACATATATATTATAATTAAATAAAATATACTGAAGTATAATAGGTAATACTATATATTCTTATATATATAAGAATATAACATGCACAAATGTAATATAAATTATATGTAGCATATACATATATATGACAATGTTCTAAAATTAATTAACATCTTTACCTTCCTCCTGAACAAAGCAAGGCTCTGAGAATACTTTATTATTATCTGCCTCCAGGCTTATTTGTCATTGTTCAGTATTTTAATTCTTGGTTTTTTTGAACCTCATATATTGGACATTATTGTGAATATTTTATAAAATCAATTTTTGTTTAAATTTATCCACATATTTACCATTTATTTGTTCCTGTTTCTTCTTTCATGTGAAACCTTCTCTGGGATCATTTTCCTTCCTTGTGAAGCACATCCTTTAAAAGTTCCCTTTGTGAAAGTTTGTTGGTTAATAGTCTTTTCTTTCTCTCTCTCTCTCCCCTACCCTTCCTCCCTCCACAAATGCCTTTATTTCACCTTTATATATAGTTTTTTTCTTGGTGCAGAATTCTAGGTTGATGATTACTTTCAGCACTTCGAAGATGTTAATTCACTTTCTTGTGGCTTCCATTGTTGCTATGAAGTCAGTTGTCAATCTGATTATTCCTTTGTATGTACTGATAATAGACGTCTTTTCTCTGACTTCTTTTGAGACTTCCTATTTAATCCATTCACTGCCCAAGTAATATTTATTGATAGCTATTATGTGCTTGGTGCTCCTTCCTTTCATGGAACCTATATCCTTGGATCTTTGGCATTCTGAAATTTGCCTTTGATGTATCAAGATAGGGATTTCTTTTAAATTTATCTTGCTTGGGGCTTTCATGGGTTCCTTGACTGTTTAGTTTTGTGTCTTTCATCAGTTCTGGTAAAACCTTAGTCTTTTTCTTTTTATGTCTGCAAATACAGCCTGTTCATCATTCTCTCTACTCTCTCACTTTCAGTTCTAATTAGACATGTGTTGGATATTTCACTCTATTCTTTATTTCTCTTCACTTTTCCTACCTCCGTTTCTATCTCATGGGCATTTTGAATAATTAAATCTATTTTCTGTTTTGCTGATCTTCTCTTTGGCTAGTTCTAATTTATCTACTGAGTTTTAAATTTTAATTATATTTTTATTTCTATAATTCTATTTTAAACATATGTCTGGTGACCTTGATTGCTTCTTATTTCTCTGTCATGCTTTAAGTTCCCTCTATCCTTCCCTTGCACTGATACCACACTGTCCTGGTTACTGTAACGTTATGGTAAACCTTGGAATCATGTAGTGAAAGTCCTTTAACTTTATTTTTCAAGAATTCTCTGGCCATCTTAGGTCTTTTACATGTTCATCTGTTTTAGAATCAGCTTATCAGTTTCTTCAAAAAAGTCTGCTGGGATTTTAACTAAGATTGCATTGAATGGTACATAAATTTGAAGAGAATGGACACAGTATCTCCCCATTTATTTAGATCTTTAATTTTTAATAGAGAGGTCTTGCATGTCTTTTGTTAGAGTCATTCTTTGGTAATTAATTTTTAATGCTATTTTTAACTAGGTTGTTTTAAAAAATTTAATCTTTCAATTGTTCCTTTCTGGAAATACAATTAATTTTTATGTACTGGTCTTGTATCCTGTGAACTTGCTAGATTCACCTATTAGTCTTATTGCTGTTTTTGTAGATTCCTTAGAGTTTTCTATATAAACAGTTTTTTTCATTTGGGAATAAATATATCTTTATGTTTTCCTTTACAATATTTGTGCTGTTGTTTCATTTTATCACTTTATTGCACTGGATAGGACTTCCAGTATCATGCTCAATGGAAGTAGTGCGAGCAGACATCTTTGACTTCTTCCAGATCTTAGGGAGCTTCAGTGTTTCACTATTAGGTAGGATGTTAGCTGTAGATATTTCATAGATGCTCTTTATCGGATTGAGGAAGCTCCTTCCTATTTCTAGTTTTCTGAGAATTCAAAAAATCATGAATTGCAATTGAGTTTTGTCAAAAGCGGTTTTTGAATCTTTTGAGATGATCATGTGATTTTTATCCTTTATTCTTTTAGTGTGGTGAATTGCATTGATTTCTTTTTTTATATTAAATCAAGTCTCGAGTTCTTGGAATAAACACCACTTGACCACGCTGTATTATATATTTTTACTCTCTTGCAGATTCAATTTGCTAATATTTAATTAAGGGATCTTTGCATCTATGTTCAAAAGGATTATTGGCCTATAATTTTCTTTTCTTGCTATACGTTTTTTCAGTTTTTGTTATTGAATTTTTGCTGGCCTCATAAAATGAGTTGCAAAGTGTTTCTTCCTTTTTTACTTTCTGAAAGAGTTTGTAACAGATCCTGTGGTGTCCCTATCCACTCCAGAT
This sequence comes from Eubalaena glacialis, assembly GCF_028564815.1. Classification (NCBI taxonomy): domain Eukaryota; kingdom Metazoa; phylum Chordata; class Mammalia; order Artiodactyla; family Balaenidae; genus Eubalaena; species Eubalaena glacialis. The sequence goes on from NC_083726.1 coordinate 12,819,567, forward strand.
ACCACTTTCAGGAATGAAGGGCTCATTTTTCCAGCTTTGGGAATGGTGCCTGTTGATGAATCAGCCCCAGGAATTGCCTTGAGACAAATGGAGTTGTCTTGCCTACTCTGCACCCAATGACTAGGTTGATGTAGGACTACAGAGATCTGGACCCCTCCTGTGTTTGTTTGGGATGAGTTTAAAGAGGCTGAAACCTCTGTTGCAACTCCATCATTGTTCAACTTTTTCTTTTCAATCTTTCTTCCTTTGCTCCATTATAGATGTTGTTCCCAAGAGCATCCCCCAATAAACTACTTCACTAAAACTCTATCCCAGTGTCTATTTCTTGGGGAGCTCAACCTATGACAGAGTTTATATAAAGTTGGTTTTGTTTATTTCTTAGATGTTACAATTCATTAAACCATCTTGACCTGGAATTTTCCTTGTGGGACAGTTTTGATTAAGAATTCAATTTCTGGGATTTCCCTGGTGGTCCAGTGGGTAAGACTCCATGCTCCCAATGCAGGGGGCCCGGGTTCGATCCCTGGCCGGGGAACTAGATCCCACATGCATGCGGCAGCTAAGAGTTCGCATGCTGCAACTAAGAGTCTGCATGCTGCAACTAAGAGTCCGCATGCTGCAACTAAGAAGTCTGCATGCCACAAAAAGACCCCGCCTGCTGCAGTGAAGACCCAGCGCAGCCTAAATAAATAAATAAATAATAAATAAAAAAAAAAAGAATTCATTTTCTTCAATAGATATGGGGCTATTCAGACTTTCTAGTCTTCTTGTATTGGTTTCAGTAAGTTGTGTTTTTCAAGGGATTCGTCCACTTTATCCTTTGTCCACTTTGCCTAATATTAATATAGGCACACTAGCTTTCTCATGCTTAGTGTTTACATGGAGTGTCTTTTTAAAAATACTTTTAATCTGTCAGTTTCGTATTTAAAGTGCTTTTGTTACAAATAGCATGTAGTTAGGTCTTGTTTTCTTATTTACTCTGATAATCTCTGGTTTTGTTTTAAAAATTATTTTATTATTTATTTATTAAAAAGCCTTTTTTATTGGAATATAGTTGATTTACAATCTCTGGTTTTGAATCAGAATCCTTAGTCCTTTTACATTAATGAAAGTATTGAGTTTCCTTCTTGGTATATGTTTTTATTTTGTCTTATCTATTTTTGATCCTCTCCTTTCTTGACTTTTTTTGGGGTGAGTTGAGTAATTTTTAGTATTCAGTTTGACCTCCTTTATTATCTTTAGCTGTGCTTCTTTATGTGTGTTTTTAAAAAGTGATTGTTCTGGGACTTCCCTGGTGGTCCAGTGGTTGGGACTTTGCCTTCCAATGCAGGGGGTGCGGGTTTGATCCCTGGTCGGGGAGCTGGGATCCCATGTGCCTCAGGGCCAAAAAAACCAAAGCATAGAACAGAGGCAGTGTTGTAACAAATTCAATAAAGACTTCAAAAATGGTCCACATTAAAAAAAAAAAAAAAATCTTTAAAAAAAAAGAAAAAAAAAGTGATTGTTCTACAGGTTACAACATGTATCTTTAATTCGTCACTGTACTTTCAAATGATATGCTAATTCACAATATAAGAACTTTAAAACAATATTTTCCTTTTATTATCTTCTTGCCTTTTATACTCTTGTTGTTGTATAGTTTCCTTCTATACATGTTCTAAACCTCACAATAAATTGCTATTACTTTTGCTTTGAACAGTCTTTTAAAATATATAACACAAAGATAATTTAAATGAGTTATATAAATATTTACCCTCATATTTATCATTCTTATTTCTCTATTTCTTCCTTTAGATCCAGGCTTCCATCTGATTTAATTCCCTGTAAGTCTGAAGAACTTATTTTAGCACTTCTTATAGTGCAAGTCTGCTGGAGACAAATTCTCTTAGCATTTTTGTCTGCCGAAAACATATTTCTTTCACTTTCATTTTTGAAGGATATTTTCATTGGACATAGACATCTTGGTTGACAGATTTTTTTTTCTTTCCCCACTTTAAAGATGCTGTTTCACTGTTTTCCAGCCACTTTTGTTTGCATTGAGATGTCAGCTGTCATTCTTATTATTGTCCCTTCCATATATGATATGGCATTTTTCTCTTGACACTTTTAAGATTTTTAAAAATCTTTTCAGTGGTTTAACTATGCTGTGCTTAGGTGTGGATTTATTTGTATTTATCCTGTGTGGAGTTCACCATTCTTATTGGATCTCTGGGTCTAAAATAAATTTTTGAATTTTGTGTAGAGATGAAGTTTAAAACAAAGTTTAAAAAAAGTAAGTTTTGATGAACCCATCACATAAATTTTCTACTCTTCTCAATATAGTGGCAATAATGCATTATGATTTAAAAGTTTTCCCACCACAGAGGAGATACAAATCTTCTGGATTGAGAAACAGAGAGAAAATATTTAGTGAAGATTGGAGCTTCGTTGTTTACTCCCTAGAAAGAGCTCTGCCTGTCCTTCCTTTCTGGGGAAAAATAAAGGGGAGAGGAAATGACAGAATTTCCCAATTAATTATGGTACCTGAGGGCAGAGGGAACATGTGCCCCCTTTCCTGCATAAGTGCTGGGAAAATGGCAAGACCCCACGATTCTCTTGTGCCCTATTTGGCCTGAGGAATTGAGTAGAAATGGTTCCAGGTGTCTGTCAGGCAGAGATTACTGGGTCAGTCTCATAAGTTTCCTGGGGAGCAAAGAATGCCTTTTCTGGATTCCACTTGTATTACTAGAGGTCAAAAAAGCTTCAGTCTTCCCCCAGCGAGTCTTCTGAAGGCCCTGAGTAGAATTTAGCCTGTAGGCTTCACTGTTGGGACAAGGACACACAACAGTGCAGACTCTCTGAAGACGCCACGTGGTTAGATAATAATGTCTGAGGATCAGATTCTGCTCTTTATACCTGTGCTTGGACATTATTTAACTCTTAAGAATATGGGACTACACAGCAGGAAAGTAGACTAGAAACTGAGTGAGGTTTAGTTTCTGCCATCAGAGAAAATGAAGCTTAAGAGAGAAATTAAATGCAGTGACAGCAATATAAAAAGTTTTATTTCTTGCATCTGTGAGCTTTTGGACTGTGCAGATTCCATCTGCAATGGTGACTGTTATTATTATTATTGGGATATCAAGTGCTTCCGCTAGGACGTCCCCAGCTCTCCTTGTGTCTGATTATTCAGCAAGTCTCACAAGTTTATTTACTGTATTATGTCATATTATACTCAATACTTAATAGATATCCCATAAAGATTGAATCACATGGTTGAATTCTTTTGACATATCGAGCCAACTAAAGTTGTGCTGGTTTGCCTCCTGGATGCCTAGACCACTTTCTGTTTCAGTGTTTGGTTCTTTTTGGGGGTTTTTTTGGTTTTTTTTGTTTTTTTCCTAGTCCACTATTTAGGCAGGAGCCAGTTGGGACAATTTAAGGGGGAAGCGAAAGCTCAGTGGGGAACATCCCAGGTCTTTACCGAGTGCACTTGACTCCCTGGAGCACTTTTTTACCTTCTTCCTTAATCGAATCTCAGAGAATTCTGTGTTCTTTCTCAGCGCATGCGTCACTCCCATAGTATACCTATAGTGAATGCATATGCCATTATGTTAGAGTTAAAACCACAAGAGTGATTTGGAAACACATCATGGAAGACCTTGATGCCAAGCTGATGTGTTTGGACAGAATCCTGCAGGCATGTGGAGTACAGAGGCATTGAATTTTAAACTCTGGGAGAAACTTGATAAGAATGGTGTTTTAAGAAGATTAGCCTGTTTTTCTGGCACTGAGACATCTAGGAAGCTTTAAAAAAAACAACAACAACAGAAAACCTAGATTATTTTTTCTTCTCTTTTAAGGAAAAAGAGACCAATTATAAAGTGATATGGGTCAGGTGGGCATAGAGGGGTTAACAGTAGTAAAAATCCAACTTCTAGGGACTTCCCTGGTGGCTCAGTGGTTAAGAATCCGCCTGCCAATGCAGGGGACACGGGTTCGAGCCCTGGTCTGGGAAGATCCCACATGCCACGGAGCAACTAAGCCCGTGCGCCACAACTACTGAGCCTGCGCTCTAGAGCCTGTGAGCCACAACTACTGAGCCCGCAAGCCACAACTACTGAAGCCCGCGCGCCCTGGAGCCCGTGCTCTGCAATAAAGAGAAGCCTGTGCTCCACAACAAAGAGCAGCCCCCGCTCGCCGCAACTAGAGAAAGCCCGCGCGCAGCAACGGTGACCCAACACAGCCAAAAATAAATAAATGAATAAATTTACCCAAAAAAAATCCAACTTCTAGATACAACATAGAGTATATCCAGTCTCAGCAACTTTCTACATCCTCATATGTGCAGGTTTCCAAAGGTGATAATGAGACCCTACAAGAAACGAAATATTGAGATCTAGTGCATCTAGGATCCCAGCTCTAGTGCCTCCTCCCCCAGAAAGCCTTCCAGGATCCTTCTAGCCCCCAAGCTAGATATTTATTGGTTCCAATAAATATTTAATAATTTATTGTGATTATATATATGTATATGTAATTATATATGTGAATGTATATGAATCTGTCTCCCTGTATATCAGTTTACCAATTTATCATGATAAATGATTGGCAAATAATTTATCAATTTACCAATTTTATTGGTTCCAATAAATATTTAATAATTTATTGTAGTATTTATAGGTTCCAATTTTAAGGCTCCTATCATTTTTTTGCCTTGACGGTGAGTTAATGGCCTTGCCTTATATGCATTTCCAGACTGTGAGCTTTTTGAGGGCTGGGAAACGCTTTATCTCCAACATGTGGTGGGCACTCAAAATGTGGTGGTTAAATACATGTGAACATCTAATATATGTGAACCACTGACACTTATGAATCCTCAAAGGGAGAAAAAGATTAGTACCTGGCAATTTTAGTTGGAAGTGTATTTAATTGCATGCATCCTTTGAAGAGAGGAATTCCGGTAAGCTAAGGGGTGGGAAATTTTTAATTCTAATCATAGTCTGGGATCCACAGGGAGAAAATAGTTTATCCAAGGTCACCTATAAAAGAAACAGAAAATTTGACAAGGAGTTTCAGAAAGAAGTGTAGAATGTCCATCTCTTGTGCATTCCAAATTAGGAGCAGGGATCACATGCGTTACCTCTGATGGGAAGCAAGAATCGGGCTTTGGGATCTGATGTTCCTGAGCTCTCATCCCCGATGTACAAACTCTCGGCTGTGTGACTTTAGCCGAGTCGCTCAACCTCTTTGAGTCTCAATGGTACAGGCTTTGAATCCAGACTACTTGAATTTGAATTCTGACCCCGTAAAGAACACAACTGTGTGACTTTGGGCAAGTCACGTGTGCCTCCGTTTTTTTCATTTGTAAAATAGGGGAGATCATAGCACTTGACCTTAGAGTTATTGTGAGGATTAAATGTGTTTTAATACTTGTGAAAGTGTTTTAAAAAGCATTTGACATACAGTAAGCATACAGCATATCATTATTATTATTACTATTATTTTATTACCCTTCTGGGTTGTGTGGATTATGTATAAACATATCTATAGTATTATCTAGTGATTTTAGTTCCAGGCTTGATACTAACAGTCATGGAATGGTTAACCAGTCAGAGGCTGGTTAGCAAATATGCATACACTCTTCTCCTGATTGTTTTAGAAGAAGGGGGCAGTGAGGAGAGAAGGAGCATGGCAGTGGAGAAAGGGAAATAGTAAAAGGAAGTGGGATTGATGAGGCAAGATAGAGTAAGGAGGAGAGTAAAAGAAGGAAAAATGTGAGGGAGAGAGCAGAAGAGAGAAAGAGACAGGGAGACAGATTCGTATACATTCATATATATATATATTCTTTTTCAGATTCTTTTCTGTTATAGGTTATTATAAGATATTGAGTATAGTTCCCTGTGCTATAAGTAGGTCCTTGTTGTTTATCTATTTTATATACAGTAGTGTGTATCTGTTAATCCCAAATTCCCAATTTATCCCTCCTCTCCCCTTTCCTCCTTTGGTAACCATAAATTTGTTTTCTATGTCTGCATATCTATTTCTGTCTTGTAAATAAGTTCATGTGTATACTTTTTTAAGATTCCACATGTAAGTGATATCATATGACATTTGTCTTTCTCTGACTTACTTCACTTAGTATGATAATTTCTAGGTCCATCCATGTTGCTGCAAATGGCATTATTTCACTCTTTTTTTTATGGGTGAGTAGTGTTCCATTGTATACACCACATCGTCTTTATCCACTCATCTGTTGATGGACATTTAGATTGCTTCCATGTCTTGGCTATTGTGAATAGTGCTGCTATGAACATTGGGTACATGTATCTTTTCAGTTCATTGAGGTTTTGATAAGTCAGGGCTCACACTCTTTCTGACTCATTAAAAGTAGACTTCACACTATCTTCCGCTATTTTGAAATATTTACCAACTAATTAACCACCGCCTTCCAGCTAACAGCAGTAATTGTTGGTCTCTGGCTGGGAGATGGTCCTTTGGATGGCGGCAGCGTAAGGACAGCACCTGGGGGGCTGGGAGAGGCAGAGTTGGGGCTGCCTCTCCTTTGGTCCCAGCTCCCCAGTCAGCTGAGCTTTGTCTGTGGCAACTTCCTGTTAAGAAGACCAGAAAGTTAACCCCCAAAATTTGGAATCAATGGGAGCGTCCCCTCCTGTGCCTAACCCCTCTGCCAGCCATTCAGCCGTTGTGCATTTGGATGTACTTGGATGGATGCCCCAGCAGAGAGAATCCACAGAGAACACTGGCTGCATCTCCCTGGCATTCCTCAGATGCTTCTGTGATGTTCAGTGCTCTCCAATTTCTCTTTTCAATCACAGCTGTCCCTGGCTCCAGTAGACATGCCCGGCTTAGCCTCTCTCCTCTAATTTCTGGGAGACAGGGCAGTGGAAGGGGCTTGCTTCAGAGAGGAGAGGAAGCAGAGAATAGGGACGGCAGCATTTTAATTTTCCATTCGGACACTTCACTAACATTTGGCAAGAGGTCCCTGGCTTTGTGTAGACGGTCCAGTTCCCGGGGCTGCCAGCTGTTCAAAGCTTCCTGGTGGCCGCCAAGGGCATGACCACATTCTCCTGCCCATCAGTGCCTGTCCGGGGCACTGCTTGTTGGCACGTCTCAGGGATGGGAGCTCTGAGAATGGAGGCCGGCTGTTGAAAGCCTGGGCGAAGGACGGGGTGGGGAAAGGCAGGCCTGGGACAGTGCAGAGGAATCACGCTAGGGACACATAGGTCTGCCGGGAATAAGCAGAGAGCATGGTCAGAGCAGGCACTGGGTCTGGGTGAGGAAGACAGGTGAGAAGCAGCTGAGCCACTCTGGGATCAGGTGGGCAGTAAGGTGTAATTTCCACATACACTGAGCATCTCCTGGGTGCGAGGCTTGTATTTCTGTCCATATCTGTTTCCTTCCTGGTACAATTGCTGAGCTGTCCTATCCAAGGCCGTCTCTCCACCTGGGCACTAAAATAGGGGAGATCATAGCACTTGGCCTTAAGAGTTAGACACCCTCTATCTTCTTGAGGACAACACTGCAGCTGCTCTCCCCTCTCCTGCAGCATCAATTTTTCCTTCTAAACTCTGGATGGTTCCCATCAGCATACAAACAGGCTGTAATTACAAAATCCTTCTTTGACTCCAAATTTCCCTCCTATGGCCCCTTCCCCCTTTCTTTACTCCTCTTTACAGTGAAACTCTTTGACGGAGTTTACTGTTCTCCCCATCACCACGACTTCCCCTCTCACTCACTCTTGAATCCAATCAGGCATTTGCTCCTACATCTCCCAGCAGCTTAAACCCCCAGTGGCCACATCTAGTGGGTATTTGTGTTCTTGTCTTAACTGACCTCTCAGCGACTTTCCACCCTGTGGGTCATTCCTTCTTTCTAGAAAAACTCCCCTCTCTTGGCTTCATGAAACCACACTTTCCCTGTTTTTCTTGCTGTTGCCCTGCTCATTCTCTCACTCTCCCTGTCTGGCTCTTCCTCCTCTCTTCAACTTCCAAGGGCTGACCTAGACTCTCTATACCTTGACTCCTCTCTAATTTATACTTTTAGCCCATGCGTATTTGAAGCTAGGATGTGTATATCCAATTATCTGCTTGACAGTTGCCTATTTCTACTTGTATATTTCACAAACATTTCAAACTTACAACTCCAAAACATAACTCTGCCCACTGTTCTCACTATCCTCTCTCACCTGGATGACACCATTGCCTTAATTTTGGTCCCTCTTCCACCCCTGTCCTGTGGATCTGCTGCTCTGACTGCTTGTCTGGGTTCTTGTCCCCAAGGTTTTCCTTTCCTCCCTCCCTCTCCCTTCTTTGCTCCTCCCTGTCCCCTTCCTCATCTTTCCCCCACCCATCAGTGTTGCTGCCATGCCTTTTCTGTACCAGGCACTGAGTGGCTGCTGGGGATCCAGAGATGATGGTAGTGTGGTCCCTGTCCTTAAGGGGCTCCCGGCCAGTGTTCCTCCTTGCTTTCTCCCTATGCTAACTTCCAACTCACTGATGAATTTTCTGCTTTGGTATCTGTGTCCTCTTGTTTGGGGGCTGACACGAGCTCCTAGAAACACTAGCCAGGAGCTCAAGCCAACATCTGCTTCCAGAATCAAGAGCTGAATCTGTGGAGTAGGGTGTAATACCAGCAGCCAAGAGTGAGAGGGGACCAATTATGAAAGTGAACTCAGGCCCTAGGAAGCACAGAAGGTCAAAATCAGGAAGTCTAGGTTGAGTTATCAAGTCCAGAAATGGGTGAGGCCAGAAATGGGACCCTTGTACACTGTGTTCAGTTGCACAGGTTGTGGACTGCACAAGAGGCTGCCTACCATGGGGGGCAAGTAGGAACTGAAATCCAGCCTTTGTTCCTGACTACTCTTTTGCCTTGAGCTTGAACCCCAGTTTCTTGGAGAGGCTTCCCACAACGCCCTGTCTGGTGTGGGTCTTCGCTGCTGTTCTGGTCCTTACTTCCCTCTTTGGTCTTCCTAGCTCTTGTCAAACTTGGAATTGTGCATCTACGTGCTGACATATGTATTACTGGATGTCCCACCAGGCTGCCAGCTCCCGAGGGTAGGAGGCCCTCTCTGTCTGGTTCCCCGTGTGTATCTAGCACCTAGCACATTGTGGGCATCGGTTCATATCTGCTGGATGAAGGACCAAGGGCAGAAGCAGAACAGGGGATGGGGGTAAAGAGAGAGGATGAGATAAAAGTGCAGGGGGTAGGCAACAGCAGGTGAGTAGGTGAGACCCACACCCAGCTTTCCTAATTGGCTGAGCCCTGTCTGGTTCCCAAGATCTCACCAGCTACTCCTGGGTTCCTGCTCAACCTGCCCTTGGCCCTTCCAGGCCCTTGTATTGAGCACCTGCTGTGTGCCAGGTCCTGCACTAGGTGTGGGTGATAGAGGAGGCTTGGACCTAGTCCAATCGTAAGCGAACTCACTGTCCCTGGTGAGATGAGGCTCGTGGAGCAGAGAAGCAGGCATGGATGCAATGGGACGAGTGCAGAGAAGTGGCAGGGGGACCTTGTCTTGCTGGAGAACCAGAGAGGTCTCAGAGAGGAGAGGGCACCTGGGCTGGGACTCGAAGGAGGCGCGTGATTTCCTGGGAGGAAAAAGAAGTGGGGAGAAGGGCACCCTGGCCCGAGGGAGCGGCAGCTGGATGGCCCAACAGCAAGTCGCCTTCTTTGTGGCTGCAGCATGGGGTGTGTCTCAGCTACTGGGCTAAGCGATTCAATGCTTTCAACCACTCTGCCAGGTAATTATTATTCGTTCTATTTTACAGATGAGGAAACTGAGGCGCAGGCAGGCTAACTGGGATGGCCAAGGCCACTCGGTGAGAAAGTAGTGAAGATGGTGGAGGTTTTAGGAAAGGATGTGAATGTGAGAGGGGATCCTCGTATTAGTCTGCTTAGGCTGCCACAACCAAGCACCACAAACTGGGGGCTTAAAGAGCAGAAATTTATGTCCCCACAGTCCCGAAGGCTAGAAGCCCACCATCAAGGTGTTGGCAGGGTTTGTTTCTCCTGAGGCCTCTCTCTTTTGCTCGCAGATGGCGGCCTTTTCCCTGTGTCTTGACGTGGTCTTCCTTCTGTGTGTTGTCTCTGTCCTAATCCCCTCTTCTTATAAGGACATCAGTCATAACGGATTAGGGCCCACCCTAAGGGCCTCATTTTAACTTAATTACCTCTTTAAAGACCCTATGTCCAGTACAGTCACATTCTGAGGTCCTGAAGGTTAAGGCTACAACATATGAATTTTTTCAGCTCATACCGGTCTCTCTGGAGGCTGTATGTGGAAGCATACAGAGTGGGTAGGAGGAGGTAAGGAGACCCGGGAGGAGCCACGGCACAGCCTGGTGAGGGGTGAGAGGATGCTCTGGGGTGGAAGGTCCCAGCTCCTGTCCTGTCTCCAGATGCCTGCAGCCTCTTGTCTTAGAGATGAATTGGGATGTGGCTCTCAGGGAGAAAAGCCCGAAGGCCCGGCACAGATGCTCTCAAGGAGCATCCCTCTCTCCATACGGAATTTGGGACATCCTTTTCTTAAAAGGAGACTAATTGATAATCCAGGGTGATAAAATGTTATCACTGTCATCCCATTGAAATGCAACGGCAATGCCAGGTCCTATAAATCACCTGGAGCTTAAAGAGGAGAGTGAAATGAGCATTGCTTTCTAAACCACAGAGCCCATTAATCACATGGCTACAAACCATAAATATGACAAGTACATCCATCAATCCCACACCTTTCTTTCTGGTCTGTGAATGCATGCATTAGCAACTTAATGGATTTAGAAGGCATTTTCTCCTGTGGACTCGGAAGCAGAGAGTATTTTGTGATTAGCCTCATGGGTCCGAAAGGAAGGAAGAAGGAGTCACCTTTCACCAAAGTGCTCAGGGGCATCCCAGGCGGTGTCCAGGCAGTGGCTAAAACTACTGATTCTGCCTGTATTCTGGAGACGCAGGAAACCGGAGCCTGGCTTCTGGTGGGAAGGGACCTTCAGTGGCCACGACCTGCCTGCTCCCCCGACTCCACATTTGTCCCCCACAGCTGTGGCTCCTTGACCTGAAGGCTCAGGCCTGCCCTGAGCTAGTCTTTCCCCGGGATTGGAGAGCTTTAGGTAGCTCGAGTTTAATGCTGGAACCACGTCCATTCCTGCTATTTGAGCTACTTTGATTTTGGCTTAATGATGGGCTTCTGTCTCCCCTTTGAGCCTGTGTTTGCACCTTACACCTGAGTTCTGTTCACTTACTTGTTTGTCCTCCATTCATTTGTTCTATAAACACTTTCCAGCACTTTTATGCTTGAGGCTCACTGTCTGTGCCTGACTCATGGGAAACCTAGGTGAATAGACACAGCTCCTGCCCTCTGGGGCTCACGATGGAGGGGGAGGCGGAGATGCACCCCGAGTGTGGAAACGCAGAGACAGAGGTCCACAGATGGCGAGAGCCCTATCCTCTGCTTAGTCATGGGAGCCCTTACTTGTCACCCCCATCCTGACATCACGACATGGCCTTGCTGGATATATGGATTTCAGCTCCCCAAAGATGCTAAGATATTTTCAGTGTTTTAGCTCATGTTGTTCTTCAGCCTGGAAGGCCTTTCTCCCAGGTCAATGGCTACACACTCTTCCAGACCCAACCAACCCAATGGTCCCCTTCTCAATGGAGCCATGACCCAGTCCCCCAGGCACCCTGGTCTTGCCCTCCCTTGAGCCCTTTGTCACTTATCTATCACCTGTCTGTGTCTTCTACTGGTCTGTGAGCCCCGAAAGGGTGGACACTGGGTCTTGTGCAAAGCCGAAGAGAGGAGCTCATGTTTGGCAGGTGATTAATAGATATTACATAGCACACCCCTGACCTCCCTGTAGTTCCTTCCATGTGCATTTCTGTCTTACATGTCTTTGCACCATGTATTAGTTTTCCACTGCTGCTGTAACTAATTACCACAAACTTGGTGGCTGGAAACAACATGTATTTATGACGTTACATTTCTCACTGAGCTAGAAGCCTGAAACAGGTCTCCCTGAGCTAAAATCATAGTGCCAGCCGGGCTGCTTTCGCTGGGCCCTGGGGAAGAATCCCTTTCCTTACCTTTGCCAGCTTCCAGAGGCTGTCCCTTAGCCCCCTTCCTCCACCTTCAAAGCCGGCAGTGTTGCATCTCTTTGGTCATTCTTGTGTACTCACATGTCCTTCTGAGCACAGCCAGGAAAGAGTCTCTGATTTTAAGGACCCATGTGCTTAGATTGGGCCCACCTGGATAATCTAGGCTAACCTCTCCATCTCAAGGTCCTTAACCTTGATCACATCTGCGAAGTTTCTTTTGACGTGTCAGGCAACATATTCACAAATTCTGGGGATTGGGACACAGACGTCTTTGTTATTTTGCCTACCACACACATACAGTTCCCTCTACCTGGAATTTCTTGCCTCCTCTGTGTCCACCTGGCTAACTTCTATGTACCTTTCAAGGCTCATTCAAATATCCTTCTCCCCTGCCTTCCAAGAAACTTTCCCTGCACTCCTTGTGTGCTGGGAGTCAATCACCCCCTGCTTAAGTTTCTGTGAAGCCACCCGTATTCTACTGTAATTATTAGTGTATATCTCCTCCTCAGCTGACAACAAACAAAGTCTTTGGCATTAGGGTCTCTGACTTAGTTGTTTTTATATCCTTAAAATCTATTAAAATGTTGGACATAAAAGTGCTCTGTGTTTGTGGAATGAATGACTATGTTTTTTTAATGCAGTTGTATTGGAGAGAGTGGAATTCAAGGCTTATATCTTATAATTTAAAAGGAAATCTGATTTCAGCCTAATCATTCCTATAGGATTTCAAGTCTTATCCAAAGGCCTTTTATATCTTAAATGTTTTTTTCTTGATTACACTCTCACTGCTAACATTCTGGTATATTTCCTGCCATGTTCTTTTCTATGCCCATATTTAGGTATTCCAAAATTGCATATTTTTACCTATGGGTATTATTACATATTCAGTTTTGTGTCTTGTATTGTTATTTAATATTTTATTGTGAGCAATTCTTCATGCCACTTAATGTTTTTGGAAAACATGACTTGTCATGCATGCTTGTATTTCATTATATGAATGTACCATTACATGTTCATTATATGTACATTATATGAATATATTTAACCATTTCCTTGTTCAATGTCTGGGTCTCTATTGCAATTAATCTTGTGATGACTATCCCTATATGTGAATCTTTGTTTATATCTTTAATTATTTCCTTGGGTTAAATTTCTAGGGCCATAATTATATGGCAAAAGGATGTGTACATTTTTTTTTTTTTAAAGCAAGCATCTGCCTTTTTAAAAAAAATTAATTAATTAATTAATTAAATTTTGGCTGTGTTGGGTCTTCGTTTCTGTGCGAGGGCTTTCTCTAGTTGTGGTGGGCGGGGGCCACTCTTCATCGCGGTGTGCGGGCCTCTCACTGTCGCAGCCTCTCTTGTTGCGGAGCACAGGCTCCAGACGCGCAGGCTCAGTAGTTGTGGCTCACGGGCCCAGCTGCTCCGCGGCATGTGAGATCTTCCCAGACCAGGGCTTGAACCCGTGTCCCCTGCATTGGCAGGCAGATTCTCAACCACTGCGCCACCAGGGAAGCCCAGGATGTGTACTTTTAATGACTATTTCAAAGAAGGTTGGACAAATTTATACCTATCATGAAATATATCAGCTCAACTTTTGACATGTTCTAATGAATGTTTCTTAACAGGAAACAACTTTGCGTATTTCATGGGTAAAAAATTGTGTCTAATTGTCATTTTAATGTACATGTCTATGTTAGTGAGGGTTTGTATTTTGCTGTTTATTAAGCTTTTTTTTTTTCCTCTTATAAACTTCCTGTTCTTTGCTCATTTTTCCACTAGAGGTGAATGTTTTTTTGTTATCTATTTATATATCTTTGAATATAATGATATTAATCCCTGTTCTGTAATATTTCTGGTAAACATTTGCCCTCACTTTGTTATTTAAAAGTCTCTTTTCAAATAGGAGCTGGGGCTGGGATCATTCAGCATCGCCCCACCCGCTTTCCTTAGGAAATGACATTGACCTACCTCCTTCTCCAGTGAAGGCAACACGGCTCCCAGCCCCTGACTTCAGAATCTTTCATTTTGTCTTCAAAGGGAGTTGAACTTGAAGCATCTTTCTTAGGTCCTCTGGGAGCGACAGCAGCCATGAACAAAACAGTTGTTCACACATTATGGGGCATTTTACTTATTCAGCCTTTAGAGGGTGATAAGTGTGTGCTTGAATCAGGAACCCTTGCCCTCACTCCACTTCTCCTCGGATCTGATGCCCCAGGTGGGCAACTGCCGCTATAGAGGAGGGAGGAGGGGACAACTATTTTTGCCTGTGGCTTTCCTGAAAGAGGTGATATTTAAGTTGGGTGTTGATGGATAAATAGGAGTTCACCAGGCAGAGAAAGAGAGAAACATCATTTTAAATAGAGGGAGCAGCGTGTGCAAAGATACAGAAGCATAAAAGGGCCTGTGGGCGGGGGATCATGCTTAGGAATAATAATAGCTGATATTTACTGAGCCCTTACCATGTGCCAGAGCCTTTCATGTAATATTTTTACTTCATCTTCACAGAAAGCCTTTGCGTGAGGTGCTGTTATTATTTCCTTTTTATAGACGAGGAAATTGAGGCACAGAAAAATTAACTTATCCAAACTAGCAAAAGGCAGAACCAGGATTCAAACCCAGAGGCCTCTGGCATCAGAATGTGGTCACTCCTAACCCACTCTGCTGGTTACTCCAGAAGTTAGTTGGCACACATGACTCAAACACAGGGGCGGGAGTACATTTCAGGATGAGCCAGAAGCCCGTTGCATTTGCCAAGGGGACCCCCTTTCCAGGGGGCTCCGTCTGTGTGCGTTGGGAGATTTCTCTGACTCTAGTCCTCTCCTTGGGAGCAAGATTCGTCTGGGTTATGCTCTTGTCTGAGCCCTGTTCACAGGCCCTCTGCCTTAGGATTCCCTCTCTAGGGAGGGGGCGAGTAGGGAGAAATGGGGAAGGCGGTAGGAACTGACCCTGACAACCAGTAGGAGTGCGGTTACTGCTGATGGCGGGGGGAGCGCCACCAGGGGCCTGCTCCAGATGGGGCCCTCAGCCACTGGGGGGAAGGCCAGGCCCGGCCAGCCTTGCCCGAGGAAACTTCAGCCTTGGCCTGCCCTCCTGCCTTTGGCCTGAGAGCTGTGTGGTTAGCTGTGTCAGAGACCAAAGGGACCTCAGAGGGCATGAGGAGGTGACATCCCAGGCCAGGTGATGTGTTTTACCTGCCCACCCGGACCTATCCCCAGAGCCCCAAGGGACCTCAGAGGAAAGTCAGTCCAATGCCCTCCTCTATGCAGGAAGCCCGGCAGGAGACAGATGGCTCCCTCAAACTGGAGGGAGTGTACTCAAGGCACTGTTTACAAGGTGCAGGTGGAGCTAGGAAACCTTCAAGTGCTGGTGAAGCGTCCCGGGCCTGGAAGCATCTGGAGGCACCATCAGTCCTCCACCTGAAGTTGCAAAGGATGCAGCTGTTCAGGATCTGGAGAGAGTTGTAGCCATAGGAGAGGCCAGGAGACCAGGGGCTTTGGGTTGAGGAAGGAGGGAGCTGGGGTATAAATACTCCAGCCCCTCTCTCCTCCCACCCTCCAGTCTCCTGCTGCCTGCCTCCCATTGGTGCTCCCCACAGGGAGCCAGAGGGTCAGGGGCAAGAAATCAGTGTGGCCCAGTGGCATCAGACCCTTGAGTTTAATTCCTGGCTCTGCCACTTGCTGGCTGTGTGACTTTAAGCAGATACTGTAGGTGAATCTCAGGGTGCTTGCTGGTGTAGTGGGGACAGCGACACTACAACCAAGATTCCAGTGAAGACTAAAAGTGATGGTGGTTCACCCCTTCCAAGCCCTGTTCCTCATGGGTTTCTAAATATATTCTCTTGTAAGCTCCCCTCCAGCCCTGTGTGGTATCCTTATTAGCATCCTTATTTCACAGATGAGGATGCTCAGCGAGGGTAGATGACTGGCCATCCCGGCGAGTAAGCGGTGGCACCAAAGCCTTGACCACTGCGCAGGCCACTCCCTGTGACAAGTGATGCCAACTTCATGGAGAGCCTGAGATACATAAGCTCAGAATGTGGCACTTAATATTCTTACAATAGCACTTTGTAGATTGATATGAATGAATAACTACTGGAATGGTATGAAGCACTTTCCTTGAAGTGACCTTAGCAGTTGGGATTATCAACCTCGTGGATGGGGAAACAGATCTAGGGAGGTTAAATGCTTTGTCTCAATCCTACTCTTGCCGTCAGTTTAATTTTAGCACACGGTTTTGCAGCTTTGGGGAAAAATAAACCCAGTATTGTCACTGTCTGCTCATGGGATTATGAAGTCTGGCATATTTAGAGGGGGGAAAAATGGGAAAGTTTGCAGAAAAAAAATGCTATGTTCTCCATCCAAGGGAAAAAAAAATACTTGGAATAAAATAAAATACCTACCTCTCAATTTTTCAACTTTTTTTTTTCTCTAAAATGTTATATCTCTGTCAAGGAGCGAAACCTTGGCCTAGGCCAGGGTGACCTGTCACCGTGAGCAAGGGGGAGGGAGAAAAATGAGCCAATTCGTTTCTAAATGGCTCTGTAACTCCAGGGTGTTATCGAGCAGAGACAAAGGACACCCCATAATTCTTGGGAAGGGAATCAGGATCTCCGGAAAGCAGGCACAGACGCTGTCCCGTCCGCTGCAGCCCCCCTGCCACCCTGGGAAACGAGCTCCATAAATACACAGAGAGATCGATCTCCAGGCGCTGCTGATTTCCCCTGGCCATTATTGATTGTATTCTTAGATGAGTGGAGACTTTTCGACCAGAACCAAGCTCTGTGTATCTTTCTTGGAAGTCTTTGCAGTGCCGAGAGCTCAGCTGAGAGAGGAAGCTGTGTCTCTGTTCCCTTCTCAGGATGCTGCCCGGTAGCTGTGTCCTGGGCTAGGGGAAATTAGAGGTTTGTCTGTCCGTGGGCTCCTCAGTCTTCCAGGAGGTGTCAAGGTTGCGAGTTTCCCCAGGGGAGAAGAAAGTGGCTTCAGCTGATGGCGTCTATAGATGTGTTCTATATTCATAAAATCAACCCCAATGATAATTCCTTGTACATGAATGCAGAGGGGGTGAGATAGCCCCTTGCAGGGTTTCTCAAACTTTAAATGTGTAAGTTACCTGGGCATCTTGTTAAAATGCTGCCTCTGACTCAGCGGGTCTGGATGGTCCTGAGATTGTGCGTTGCTTACAAGTTCCCAGGAGATGCTGGTGCTTGCGAGCCTTTACCCCTCAGGGGTGCCTTTAATTCCCTTCTTAACCCATTCATCGAACATATATGAGCTTCTGCTTTGTGCCAGGCCCTGTGCTGGGCGCTGGGGGCAGACGAGGGATGGAACACAGTGCCTGCCCTCAAATTACCCACAGTTGGATGGGAGAGACCACTGTTTCACAAGCACTGCTAGTGCAATGTGATTCGGTCTTGAGTCCTGCTGGGGGACCACCTCCTAGGTGAGGCGCTGATAATTCTGCTGGGAGGCCTCAGGGAGGTGACACTGAAGCTGGATATTGAAGCGAGGTACAGCCTTTGAGATGCAGAAGGTGGAGGCAGGCAGGGTGAATATCCGGAGGCCTGGAGGTTTGAGAATGTTTGCTAAGACCAAGGAAACAAGAATGTTGGTTCGGTGGATGTGGAGTGCTGATTTGGCTGTTACCACCAGCCTGGGAGTTTTTTGAGGTCAAAGGCCTCGTCTGGCCTATCTCTGCACCCCCAGCCCTGGCAAACTGCTCAGCAAATACCTAATTAAACCAAAATGAAGCTGATTTGTTCACTTTGGGCAGAAGTGCTCATGCTTTAGTGTACATCAGAATCTCCTGGTGGGCTTGTTAAAGCAGATTCATGGCCCCCGCCCTCAGAGTTTCTAAAGCAGTAGGTCTGGGTTGGGGCCCAGAATTTGCATTTCTAACAAGTTCCCAGGCGATGCTATGCTGCTGATCTAGGAACCACCCTTTGAGAATGGACAGTCAACATTCAACATCATTGTTTTCAGATAAGTGATTAATTCCTCTAGGCGGAGGGGAGTGGGTGGGTTCAGAGAAGACAGTGTGGATTAATGTAGAAAGCATGGCCTTTAGAGCTGGATAGACCGGGTTTAATCAAGTTCTGCCACCTGTGTGACCTTTATGTGATGCTGCTTTCACTTTCCCCATCTGTAGAATGGGCACAGTCACACCCATCATGCATTGTGGTAATAGGCATTTCCGTCTCCTCCACAAAGAAAGGGACTTCAGATCTGGGCATCACGGGATAGAAGACAGACATTCCATAATACCCATCATAGGACTCTTTTGTAAACTCTCAAGTGAAACCCAATTTAATCCAGCTTAAGAAATTAAAAAAAAAATTATTGACGTATATAACTCAGAAGTGTAGGTGTCTGGAGTCAGGAATGCCTGGATCAGGAATTCAAATGATGCTCTCAGAACTCTCTTTCCATCTTTTGGCTCAGATTTCTTCTGTATTGGCCCCATTGTCAGGTCGGCTCTCTCCCTGTAGCAGCTTTGATGATCTAGGTAGCGCCAGGATTTTATTGATCCCAGAGGAAAGAGGTTGTCTCTCCCAATATCTCTGGCAAAAGCCCCAGAGATTCCTTTGATTGGCCTGGCCTGGGTCATGTGCCCATCCTGAACCAATCACTGAGCCTGGGGACGGAGAACTCTGATTGGCCAAAACTTGGTCATATGGAGACTTTTAAAAAAGAGAGTGTGGGGAAAATTGTTGAGAATTTCCCCTGGAAAGCTGCTCTATGGCCAGAAAAAAGGGGGCAGGGAAAGCATGCCTGGCATTTAAAAATTGCCTTGCTTTCAAAGAATTTCTAATCTGGCGTCTTCATCATTTTAGAATTCCCCTCAGTCTGCCTGGCTTAATGAGGTTTTTAAAGGGCTGATAAGGACTTCAGAGCACCTCACAATATAATAGTACCGAGCATTCACATGACACAAAGGGGCAGGTGGTGTTTTATATATCAATTTTACTTATTCTTTTCAATAAGTAGGCACTATTCTTATTTCTTTTCTTACAGATGAGGAAACTGAGGCACAGAGAGGTTAAGTAACTTGCCCAGTGTCACAGAGCTAGTGATTGGCAGAGACAAACTGCAAACCCAGGCAGTCTAGTTGTCTGTGTGCCTAACTGCTATGTACACCATCTTGCAAATCTTGAAATCTTATTACTGAAAAATTTCTTAGAGATGATCTCAACCAGTGGCACTCCCCCATCTCCCTATCCCATCCCCCCCCTTTTTTTTTCACACTTGAGGCCTAGAGAGGAGGATTCATTTGCCTGTGGCTATGCAAACCGGTAACACACAGGATTTTGTTTGTTTGTTTGTTTTTTTAACGTCTTTATTGGAGTATAATTGCTTTACAGTGGTGTGTTAGTTTCTGCTTTAAAACAGAGTGAATCAACTATACGTATACATATATCCCCATATCTCCTTCCTCTTGCGTCTCCCTCCCACCCTCCCTATCTCACCCCTCTAGGTGGTCTCAAAGCACCGAGCTGATCTCCCTGTGCTAAGTGGCTGCTTCCCACTAGCTATCTATTTTACATTTGGTAGTGTATATATGTCCATGCCACTCCCTCACTTCGTCCCAGCTTACCATTCCCCCTCCCCATGTCCTCAAGTCCATTCTCTATGTCTGCGTCTTTATTCCTGTCCTGCCCCTAGGTTCTTAAGAATCATTTTTTTTTTTTTTTTAGATTCCATATATATGTGTTAGCGAATTGTATTTGTTTTTCTCTTTCTGACTTACTTCACTCTGTATGACAGACTCTAGGTCCATCCACCTCTCTACAAATAACTCAATTTCGTTTCTTTTTATGGCTGAGTAATATTCCATTGTATATATGTGCCACATCTTCTTTATCCATTCATCTGTCGATGGACACTTAGGTTGCTTCCATGTCCTGGCTCTTGTAAATAGTGCTGCAATGAACACTGTGGTACATGTCTCTTTTTGAATTATGGTTTTCTCAGGGTATATGCCCAGTAGTGGGATTGCTGGGTCGTATGGTAGTTCTATTTTCAGTTTTTTAAGGAACCTCCATACTGTTCTCCATAATGGCTGTATCAATTTACATTCCCACCAACAGTGCGAGAGGGTTCCCTTTTCTCCACACCCTCTCCAGCATTTATTGTTTGTAGATTTTTTGATGATGGCCATTCTGACCAGTGTGAGGTGATACTTCATTATAGTTTTGATTTGCATTTCTCTAATGATTAGTGATGTTGAGCATCCTTTCATGTGTTTGTTGGCAATCTGTATATCTTCTTTGGAGAAATGTCTATTTAGGTCTTCTGCCCATTTTGGGGTTGGGTTGTTTGTTTTTTTGATATTGCACTGCATGAGCTGCTTGTATATTTTGGAGATTAATCCTTTGTCAGTTGCTTCATTTGCAAATATTTTCTCCCATTCTGAGGGCTGTCTTTTCGTCTTGTTTATGTTTTACTTTGCTGTACAAAAGCTTTTAAGTTTCATAAGGTCCCATTTGTTTATTTTTGTTTTTATTTCCATTTCTCTAGGAGGTGGGTCAAAAAGGATCTTGCTGTGATTTATGTCATAGAGTGTTCTGCTTACATTTTCCTCCAAGAATTTTATAGTGTCTGGCCTTACATTTAGGTCTTTAATCCATTTTGAGTTTGTTTTTGTGTATGGTGTTAGGGAGTGTTCTAATTTCATTCTTTTACATGTAGCTGTCCAGTTTTCCCAGCACCACTTATTGAAGAGGCTGTCTTTTCTCCATTGTATATTCTTGCCTCTTTTATCAAAAATAAGGTGACCATATGTGCGTGGGTTTATCTCTGGGTTTTCAGTCCTGTTCCATTGATATATATTTCTGTTTTTGTGTCAGTACCATACTGTATTGAGATTACTATAGCTTTGTAGTATAGTCTGAAGTCTGGGAGCCTGATTCCTCCAGCTCCGTTTTTCTTTCTCAAGGTTGCTTTGGCTATTTGGGGTCTTTTGTGTTTCCATACAAATTGTGAAATTTTTTGTTCTAGTTCTGTGAAAAATGCCCTTGGTAGTTTGATAGGGATTGCACTGAATCTGTAGATTGCTTTGGGTAGTATAGTCATTTTCACAATGTTGATTCTTCCAATTCAAGATCATGGTATATCTCTCCATCTGTATCATCTTTAATTTCTTTCATCAGTGTCTTAGTTTTCTGCATACAGGTCTTTTGTCTCCTTAGGTAGGTTTATTCCTAGGTATTTTATTCTTTTTGTTGCAATGGTAAGTGGGAGTGTTTCCTTAATTTCTCTTTCAGATTTTTCATCATTAGTGTATAGGAATGCAAGAGATTTCTGTGCATTAATTTTGTATCCTGCTACTTTGTCAAATTCATTGATTAGCTCTAGTAGTTTTCTGGTAGCATCTTTAGGATTCTCTATGTATAGTATTATGTCATCTGCAAACAGTGACAGTTTTACTTCTTCTTTTCTGATTTGGATTCCTTTTATTTCTTTTTCTTCCCTGATTGCTGTGACTAAAACTTCCAAAACTATGTTGAATAATAGTGGTGAGAGCGGACAACCTTGTCTTGTTCCTAATCTTAGAGGAAGTGGTTGCAGTTTTTCACCATTGAGAATGACATTGGCTGTGAGTTTGTCATATATGGGCTTTATTATGTTGAGGTAAGTTCCCTCTATGCCTACTTTCTGGAGGGTTTTTATCATAAATGGATGTTGAATCTTGTTGAAAGCTTTTTCTGCATCTATTGAGGTGATCATATGGTTTTTCTCCTTCAATTTGTTAATATGGTTTATCACATTGATTGATTTGCATATATTGAAGAATCCTTGTATTCCTGGGATAAGTCCTACTTGATCATGGTGTATGATCCTTTTAATGTGCTGTTAGATTCTGTTTGCTAGTATTTTTTTGAGGAGTTTTGTATTATGTTCATCAGTGATATTGGCCTGTAGTTTTCTTTCTTTGTGACATCTTTGTCTGGTTTTGGTATCAGGGTGATGGTGGCCTCGTAGAATGAGTTGGGGAGTGTTCCTCCCTCTGCTATATTTTGGAAGAGTTTGAGAAGGATAGGTGTTAGCTCTTCTCTAAATGTTTGATAGAATTCTCCTGTGAAGCCATCTGGTCCTGGGCTTTTGTTTGTTGGAAGATTTTTAATCACAGTCTCAATTTCAGTGCTTGTGATTGGTCTGTTTATATTTTCTATTTCTTCCTGGTTCAGTCTAGGAAGGTTGTGCTTTTCTAAGAATTTGTCCATTTCTTCCAGGTTGTCCATTTTATTGGCATAGAGTTGCCTGTAGTAATCTCTCATGATCCTTTGTATTTCTGCAGTGTCAGTTGTTACTTCTCCTTTTTCATTTCTAATTCTATTGATTTGAGTCTTCTCCCTTTTTTTCTTGATGAGTCTGGCTAATGGTTTATCAATTTTTCTTATCTTCTCAAAGAACCAGCTTTTAGTTTTATTGATCTTTGCTATTGTTTCCTTCATTTCTTCTTCATTTATTTCTGATCTGATTTTTATGATTTCTTTCCTTCTGCTAACTTCGGGGTTTTTTTTATTCTTCTTTCTTTAATTGCTTTAGGTGTAATGTTATGTTGTTTATCTGAGTTGTTTCTTGTTTCTTAAGGTAGGATTGTGTTGCTATAAACTTCCCTCTTAGAACTGCTTTTGCTGCATCCCATAGGTTTTGGGTCGTCGTGTTTTCATTGTCATTTGTTTCTAGGTATTTTTTGATTTCCCCTTTGATCTCTTCAGTGATCTCTTGGTTATTAGTAGTGTATTGTTTTGCCTCCATTTGTATTTTTTGTGTTTGTATTTTTTACAGATTTTTTCCTGTAATTGATATCTAGTCTCATAGCGTTGTGGTCGGAAAAGATACTTGACACGATTTCAATTTTCTTAAATTTACCAAGGCTTGATTTGTGGCCCAAGATATGATCTACCTTGGAGAATGTTCCATGAGCACTTGAGAAGAAAGTGTATTCTGTTGTTTTGGGATGGAATGTCCTATAAATATCAATTAAGTCCATCTTGTTTAATGTGTCATTTAAAGCTTGTATTTCCTTATTTATTTTCATTTTGGATGATCTGTCCATTGGTGAAAGTGGGGTGTTAAAGTCCCCTACTATGATAACACACACGATTAAATGTTGGTCTTTGAACGCTGAATCTAGTGCCCTTTCTGAGACACCGTCCCTCTCCTGCCCCCTTCTGGGCTCTCTGGAAATAGTCCCTCTTCCTAAAATTGTGAAGAAATCAGCTGGACCGCAGGCTGTGAGCTCTTGTCTTGGCATCCCCAGCACCTGGCCCTGTGGTCCGGTGCTTGTGGACACTCTCTACGTATGAGTGCTTTGGGGTAACACCAGAAAGTGTTTCCTTATGTGTGACCCAGTCCAACTTCATTTCTTCCGTTCCGACCACCGGCAGGCTGTGCCCACTGGGGCCACTGACAACCTACAAGCCTCGTGGATAAGCCCCTGCGGGTTTGCCTCTGGTCGGCACCGCTCAGGAATGCCATTTTCCCTGCCACTCGAAGTGGGGTCTGAGGACCACCAGTACCAGCCTCTCCTGGGAGCGCCTTAGAAATGCAGAGTCTCAAGCCCCGTCCCCAACCTCCTGAGTCCGAATCTGCCCCGGCGATTCCTATGCAAAGCCTCGTCGTCTCCCAGGCTCTTTGCCCATCCTGGAGAGAGGGGAGCGTCACCACTAGGTGGGGGTGTTGCCTGGGCTGAGGCCAGAATGGAGCTGCGGGATCGCCAGGCTGAGCCGAGCAGAGGCAGAGCCAGCCAGGCTCTGGGCTGCAAACAAACAAATGTCTCAGGCTTCAAAGTGTCCCCACCGTCCGCACCCACGTGTCCCCCAACTCCCAGCAATCTTGGGATGTTTCAAGATATCCAAACTAGCCCTAAGGAGAAAGATTTCCCCCACGTAGACGATTCAGAGAAAGGGCCCCAGGCTCTATAGCCACCCTCAAAGCTGGGTTAATTCCATGTGTCGTTGAGGAGACAGAGGGTCCAGGTGGCCCAGCTGGGAAGCGGCTAAGTTGGAGTCCCATTTGAGGACCTTGGCTCCAAAGCCAACGCCCATCTGTCCCTCCGCCCTGGCCCTGGTAATGCCCTGAACACCAAGCGCCTTGTTGGAATGAATGTCTAGTCACATTGGGGACTTCTCTGAAGGATGTGGGCAGGAAGGTCATCAGGCTGTAAAAGTCCTGGCCTTTTGTCCAAAAAACTTGTCACTGGGCATTGTGGGTCTAGATGTCACTCTCTCAAAGCTGTGTGTGTGTGTGTGTATGTGTGTGTGTGTGTGTTTGTGTGTGTGTGTGTTTGTGTGTGTGTGTGTTTGTGTGTGTGTATGTGTGTGTGTGTGTGTGTGTGTATGTGTGTGTTTACCATCTTTCTCTTCAGGGAGTGATATTCTTCCAGTCCCTGGCTCTGCCACTAACTAGCTGTGGCAGACAGGTCACTCACCCTCTCTGAGCTCTGGTCTCCTCATCTCTGAGGTGGGGATGACAGTACTGTCTCTTGTGTTTGTTGTGAGGATCACAATCCAATGTCATTATCAAGTGAAGGTACCTTCTCAGCTGCAGAGCACTGTACAAAGTGAGATGTGACTGGGGGTGAGGGGCATTAAGAGACAAGGAGGAGTTTTGAGGGGCAGGACAGACACTATTGTACCAATGTCATCCTGGCTGTGGAGGTCCCCTCACTGTTCCCCATCTTCCATCATTCTCACAATCCAATCTCTACACAGCAGCCAGAGTGATGTTGTAAAATCAAAAATAAGATGCAAACTATTATATAGAGAATGGATAAACAAAAAGATCCTACTGTATAGCACAGGGAACTGTATTCAATATCTTGTGATAAACCATAATGGAAAAGAATATGAAAAAGAATGGACATATGTGTATAACTGAATCACTTTCCTGTACAGCAGGAATTAACACAACATTGTAAATCAACTATACTTCAATAAGATAAATGTTAAAAAAATCAAAAATAGTTTATGATCCCGCCCACCCCTTAAAACCCTTCAGTAGTTTCCCTTTGGCCTTAAAATGAAACCCAGTTCCTTACTCTGATCTGCAAGACTCCTCCGCTGCCGTGCTCCCCCCTCAGCACATCCTACTCGCTCTCATTCCCTCCACCCCTTCTTGCTGTCTGTCCCTCACTCCCACCCTGGGATCTTGGCATTTGCTCTTCCCTGAGCCCACTTTGGGGTGGCTACCTCTTTCTTTTTTCATTCAGACCTCAATTTAAATGTCACTTGCTCAGAGAGTCTGTCTCAGCCCACCAGGTCCAAGTGGCCATCTAGCCCCTCTCCTGGGACAACCTCTGATTTAAATTCTCTGCACAGCATCCTCACTGTCTGATATTCTGCTTGTCTACGAGTCTAGTCTCCCTGGCTAGAGTGTAATCAGTGTTTCAGAAGGGATCTCGCCTGCTTTGCTCACCTTGTCTCCCCAAGACCTAGGACAATCGATGCCTGGCACACAGTAGGCACTCCATAAATCTCTGCTGAATGAATAAATTCACAGTCCTGACTCCTGGGAATGCGCCCAACCCAGGAGGAATAGCCAGATGCTTTCATGGGCTTGTGGCCCCATGTAGCTGTGCCCCGGTGTGCTCACACCCGCGGGCATGGGCGAGAAGCCGCCATCTCTGCCCCTTTGCACCCTGCCTCCGAGGGATTGGAGGAATTAGGAGGGAGACACCTGCTTGGCCAAATCGCTACATGAAAGCATGGGTTTTCTCTGAAGGCTGTTAATTCTCACGAGTTGGGAGAATAATTAAATCTCATTTTATAATGATGCAGTGTTATCTCACACTTCGGGTTCTGTTGTAATTATTAAGCAGGATGGAAAATAAAACATCCAAATACCATAACTAACTTTCAGATCAGAACAGATGTCAGCTTGGGGAGGGCTAGCAGCTCTGGGGTGAGTGTTTTTTCTTTGCCTTCTTTCTGCCACTGCCTGCCCATCCCTTGCCTCTGTCCCCCCTTCTCTCCATCTGTCTAGACTTGCGTCCTTTAATTTCTTTGCTCACGTGGCCAGCAAATATCCACCAAGCACTGCCGGGGGATGGACACTTTTCTGGAGAATGAGAAGGAGAGCGAATCCCTCCTCATCCTGCAAGGCTTAGCACAAGCATCACCTCTCCCTCCTGGCTTCCTGGGCCCTTTCCTCTCCACTCTCCTGGGAGTTTGTTACTGCTTCCTCTGAGCAGCTGGGCACCCAGTGCAAACTCCATATTGAATTTGCACCTAGAACTTGGTGGAAGATGTGTTAGAGGTTTGCATGTCAGTCTCCCCCACCAGGCTGTCTGCACCTTGAATGCAGGATCATTCCTTTCTTGTGTATCATCATATCCCAATGCCTGGAACAGAACCTGGTACTTAATAGCTGCTCAGTGAATATTTGTTGGATGAATTAAAGTTCTTATTCATTTCTCTCTCTCCAGGAACTAGTTCATGGTCATGCTTGGGAAACATTTGTAGAACGAATGACCAAGGGTTTATCTTCAGAGATGGAGAAGGGGAGAGACTCGGGTAGGGGGAGTCATGGGGGGCCAGAGGAGGAAGGAGGATGGGGGTCTATATTCGTTTGCTAGGGCTGCTGTCACAAAGGACCATAGACTGGGTGGCCTCAACAGCAGAAACGCATTTACTTACAGTTCTGGAGGCTGGAAGTCTGAGATCATGGTGGCAGCAAGCTTGGTTTCTCCCGAGGCCTCTCTCCTTGGCTTGCAGAAGACCATCTTCTCCCCGTGTCCTCACGTGGTCCTCCCTCTGTGCACGTCTGTGCCCTAATCTCCTATTCTTATAAGGACACCAGTCGGATTGGATTAGGCCCATCCTAATGACTTAGTCATTTTTAACTTAGTCACCTCTGTAAAGGCACTATCTCCAAGTACAGTCACATGCTGAATTACTGGGGGTTGGGGCTTCACTATGTGAATTTTTGTAGGGACACAAGTCAGCCCATAATGGTGTTGGAGGTCACGTATGTTAACTCTTAAGGAGGTGAAAACTGGACCAAGAGACTCTAATGAGAAAATTGACGGTGACTCGGGTTGCAGGGTGTGGGTGGTGGGCATCTCTTTCCCCCTCTTGGCTGCCCTCTTCCAGCTGACAATGGGCAGCGTCATTCGGGGCACATCTCTGGTCCGGCCACCAGGGGGAGACAGAGCTCCTAGCGCCCGCTCCACGGCTGGGAGCCAGACCCGCAGGGGCAAACCAGCTGGTGCCGTCACCTGGTCACCGGTGTCGTCACCTGGTCACCGGTGTCGTGCTGCGGACCCGGTTACGAGGCAGCAGAGTGTGATAGCAAAAGCCCTGGCCCGCGTGTCACGAATCCCAGGTTGGGTGGGGGGCTCGGTGGGTGTCCTTGGGCTTGTCACTCGTCGGCTCTGGGACGCCCCATTCGTAGCACGGAGTGGACGTCCTCCCCACTCTCCAGCCTCCTCCCGGCCCTGGCGTTCTGCGACGGGGATGCTGAGCCCCACATCTGGCTGCCATCTCCAGCTGTCACGCAGGATTAAAAATAGCAGCATAATGATGACAACTTTTTGGGGGGTTCTCTCCCTCCCGTTTTTGAGCATGTGAATTTCTTTTCTCCCAAGTTAGGGGAAGAGTCCTTGATACAATCAGGATTATCCCGTAATGCTTAATGAAGGCCTCCTGGCGCCGGGGCGCAGATTACTCTAAGCCCTTGCTAACCCGCTGAGATGATGATAGAAATCAGCACTGGTGCAGACCTGTCCCCTCAGTTCTGACAGGGCTGTCGGAGGAGGGGGTGTGAGACCTTGACCCTGAGGCTGTGGCCTGGCTTCCTGAGACAGGGATCCAACAAGGAGAGGGGGCTGGGTGCCTATTGTGCACCAGGCAGCGCTGCTGTCTTGGCAGATGCTCTATGAGACGGGCACCGTTGGAAGGAGCCCTGGGGGGAGACGCCCCACTGGTTCCCACCCAGTTCTGCCTCTAGATGCTGTGGGCTGGAGAGTTAGCCACTCCTCTGCGCAGCACCTTCTCAGAAAATGTGGAGAGTAGGTTCCATCCTGCAGGTCAACATTATTTGATTGGTCCTGGCTGCCTGAATGTCTTGCTGAGAAGCCCGTGAAGGCCACATCCATCGGGCTCTTCAAAGACAGAAGGCTATGATTGATTAGTGATGTCTGCCATGGCCCAGCCTGGGAGAGTATAAATGCTACTCGTTTATCACCCCTGGACCAAATGAACTCTAAGGCTCATTCCAACTCTGGTATCTTATTAAATCCCAGGGATATTCATCCCATGAGCAAAACATCCATAATATTCTTACCATGGCTTCTTACTAAGTCCTTTAGGCATCATTTTCTATCAGATATTGGTGGTGAGGAGTGTATGCGGTGGTCCTGTGGTTTGCTACCCAGCTCTCAGGCTGGAGCCCCCATTTCTTTCCCTCAGTTGCTGGGATCGGAGGCTGCTGGTGGCTCACGGCTGAGTCCCTTTCTAGGCATTGCGCTTGGCTGAAGAGAGTGACTTTGTCCTAGATAATCTCCCAGCCCCCTGCCAGGAGCCACCTGTATGCAGTGACTGGTCCCTTGAGGAATATAATTCAGGACAACTTTGAAAGGCCATCCCTGCTCTGGAACAGTTCGTAGGAGCAGTTGAGCTTCTGTAATCACTGCGTCTGAGCCCCACTTTTCCCTCTGCCCAGTCCTGCAACCTGTACTTTCTCACAGGTGCTGAAAAGGTCCCCGCCTACCCCACCCCCGCCAGGAAACAGCCTGCAGACACATCTCCATCTCAGAGTTGGTTTCTAGTGAACCCAACCTAAGGAGGGTGTGAGACCAGAGCGGACCCATGCATGTCAGTGACCTGGGTCACCTCAGTTCCCACGTGTCTTGCTCCCCTGCCTTTGAGCGAAGCTGATCCACTGCGTTCACAGCCTGTCGAGAGGAGAGGCCATGCTTGCTGGGAAGGGCCAGCTGATCAGTAGATGCCACTGTCCCTTCTCACCTAGTGACAGCCTTCCAACCATCTAATCAGATGATGTAACCTCCTGCAGTGCCTCCCAGCTCTCGGTCCTTGGTGCTGTGAAACTGGCCCTCTGCCTCTCTCCAATAAGGACACTTGTCATTGGATTTAGGACCCACCAGGATAATCCAGGGTAAATTCTTCTTCTCAAGATCCTTAGTACTATCTGCAAAGATCCTTTTTCCAGATAAGGCAACACTCGCAGGTTTCAGGGTTTTGATGTGGATATTTTTGGGGGGCCGTTTTCTGGCCTGCCATGCCTACTAGGGATGGAAGGAGTGGATGTTTGTAGGAGGCACAGTCTATTGTCAGGGCCTCCCGGGCCAAACCAGCATGAGACCCAGGTGGAGGTCAGCTGTCCGGTCAGGGCAAGTCTCCTTTTCTTTCCCTGCCTTCATCACTGCCCTCCCCTCTGCTGCCTTCTCTGAAGAGGGGTTGTGTTGTGTTTCTCTCCACTGCCCCCCCCCACCCCCCAAATGGAATTCCAAGGACAAAATGGTCTGGAGACAGTCCTGGTGAGAGGAAGCACGGTCGTGGACCACCACTGGCCCACCTGTCAGGGCCCCTTGTAAGTCTGTCCCCAAAGCTCAGCTTCTTTTTTGACATGAGTTACAAATTCAGCTCATTTCTGGATCATGGCCCTTCTGGGAAATTAATGGAACAAAAAGAAATCTCGTTGTAAAATTTCGACAGTTTTCATAAATCAGTAGTCCACTCAAAAGTCAATGTTCTTTTATGGCGTTGACTTTTATATCGGCCTTAGTTTGGTCAGGAAAATGGAAGCCTCTCTATGTGTTCCAAGCAGGAAGGTTTACTACAGAAGCAGGGGCCTATGCAACAGTTGGAAAAGTGGGGGGGGACAGAGGTCAGAGGAACTGCTCCCCAAATCCAGGGATGTTGACCTGACCTGAAGCACTGAAGCAGATGGTTCTCAAAAGTCTGCCAAGAAACAGCTGCAGTGCCTGGGGATCTCTAGAACCTCCTTCCGACCACCTTGGTTGGTCGCAGTGAAGCCAGTGGTTCTCAAGATCTGCTACTTCTTGAGAATGATGCTTCCCCTTCTCTTCCGCCTTCCAAATCTCATGCCAGCTCCTTTCAGTGGCAGACTCTACCCCAGAGTCATATAGGCCAGGAGGTTCTGGAAAGTGTGATTCCCACATTCTCCTTTGTAATGCAGAGATCATAGAAGGAAGAGCGAGGGAGTGGGCTGGAAACAAGACAATTGGCATGGGTTTCAAATGATTTTGCTCCTTCTGAAACCTGCCTCTTTCTTTTCTTTCTCTAAAAAGAGGACCCTATTTGCCAGGGGTTGGGTAAGAGGCCCACAATATCTTTGGGATAAAGGTCCATTCATACTTAAATGAGATGGAGGAGAGCACCCACTGTAAATTAAAGGATGCTTGGAGAGGGGACCATTGGTGAGGCAGTAGAAGCAGCCTCGTGTAGGGGACAAAGCCTGGGCCCTGCAGACAGATTGATTGGGGTCAAACCCTAGCTTGGCTCTTTGACAACGCTAGCCTCGGTTTCCCCACTTTTCACTGCGATTAAGATCTACTTGTCAAGGAAGGGGGATAGAACATATTTTATGTAATAGTATGTAGTTTGAGTGATAATTTTTAAATATTTAGATGTATGGTTATGGCTGCTTCTAGGGTATATGGGAGCTGGGGCAAATATTTGCGGGTCCCTGTTTACGTGAACAACCCTGAACCATGCCAAATCAGTATGCCAGCCTCATTCTGTGGCCCAGTCCCAAATAATCTCAGGAAAGAAGTACCACGCTGGCCAGTGGGGACCATTTGCTTGCCAAGCCCCCTTCCTGGAACCGGAGTCGGGTCATGGGCCAGAGAAGGGGGCTGGGGGGTGGGAGGGAGAGGGTCAGAGAGCGCCACAAAGGGGAGAAGTGGGAACTGTGGCCCACAGGGGACCCAGCCTGCACTTGGAGCATCACTCCAGGCTGGCATTGCTGGCTGTCGCTGGTCAGAGGCCCTGGAGGAGGACTAGAACTTTCGAGAAGGCATGCTAAATGTGGGGCCCCCGGGCCTGGGCCCGTCTCAGGGCAGTATTGCACACGTCACATGGGCCTCCATCTCGTCTCCCCACAAATGTTGGGAGTGGACCTGATCCTGCCCAGGACACAGTGTGGTCCAGCTGGGTCTCAGTCTAGTATTTCCCAGATGAGCAGCAGGTCCCCCATATGCGGGTGCTCTCTGCCCAGACCCCCTCTCCTTAGGAGTGGGATTCCCATTCCTGGTGAGCCAGCTTGGATACTGGAAGTGTCCTCCTTTCCCAAGGAGCATCTTTTCTCAGAAACCTCTGATGGCTTTCTTCCTGCTCTCAGGTTAAAGTCAAGGCCCTAGCCTGGCATTCCAGGCTCTTCCTGAGCCGGCCCAATGAGCCTTTCCAGGCTTTTCTCCTGCTACTCTCCCTGTGCAATTGCCTCTGTAGCTACTGGGATGATCTTTTAATTCCAGTTCAATTTAAATTGAATGAGTAATTACCTGGTGCTGAGCGCCGGGCTGAGTATTAACTAATAAAACTCCCAGGCAGTGGTTTCTGACCTTAGGCTCCTGTAATTCCCTCTTTTTAGAAGGATCTTCCCAGCAACCCTCCTCCTCCTCCAGATGTCACGTCCTGTAGTATTTTCTTTCACATTCGCATGCCACTTTGCTCCTTCTTTTCATTATGGCACTAACCCTGTTAATCTGGTCCAATCCAATCCAATTCAAATTTATCACATATCACATATCAAAGATACTCACTGGTGAAGACCCAGACTTTGGGATCAGACAGTTTGAGTCCCGGCCCTGACATGTACTAGCCGTCTAACCTCAGGTAATCCACCTCCTCTCTCTGAGCCTCAGTTCCTTCATCTGTAAAATGGGGATAATAGTAGCACTACCTCATAGGGTTTTTTTTTTTAACTTTTTATTTTATATTGGAGTATAGTTGATTAACAGTGTTGTGTTAGTTTCAGGTGTACAGCTAAGTGATTCAGTTATACATATACATGTATCTATTCTTTTTCAAATTCTTTTCCCATTTAGGTTGTTACATAATATTGAGCAGAGTTCCCTGCACTATACAGTAGGTCCTTGTTGGTTATCTGTTTTAAATATAGCAGTATGTACATGTCAATCCCAAACTCCCTATCCCTCCCCCACTCCCATCCCCCCTGGTAACCATAAGTTGAGGATTCAGTGAACTAATGAAGGTGATGAGGACACTTAGAGCCTGGCCTTAAGCCTAATATCTGGCACTAGTAAATGTTCAATAACTGTTAGTCGTTACTGTTATCCTGGCTGTTAATTGTTTACCTTCCTGGTCCTCTACACCCTGCTGCGATGAATGCACACAGGTGGCACAGCCCCCGCTCTCAAGGAGCTCACAAGTTGGGTGTAGAAGCAGATAGGTAATTTGAATACACTGCGTAAGTTCCGTAATAGAGGTTTGAGCTTGTCTGCCGGCGGACTCAGGGAAGGCCTCACAGGAGGAGGTGTCCCTTGGGCTCACCTGGAAGGAAGGGCAGGGTGGTTGGCAGGTGGGGAGCATACATCTCCAAAGTGAGGGGGTCGAGCTGGGTGATGCCCGAAGTCTGGTATAAAATGCCTGGAGCCAACTGGACGGTCAGGTGACCATTAGGCTGCTGTCCCAGGCAAGGGCCTTGAGTTGACTCTGGCCTGGTCATCTTGTGATGCCAGTGGCCGTGGGGAGCCCTCCTTGTGGGAGAACCGAGGGGGCTCATTTTCTCTCTCCTCGCCTCCCTCTCTGGGACCTGATTCGGGCACGTTCCTCTGCTTGGATTGCCTGTTCCCCTCCTGGTGGACTCTTGAAGCTGAATCTGGCCTCTGTACCCTGACACCGAATTAAATCTCAGAAACAGAGTTTTGGGTGAAGTAGAAAAGAATAGCTTTATTGCTTTGCCGGGCAAAGGGGGCCACAGCAGGCTAATGCCCTCAAAACTGTGTGTCCCAACCTGGAGGGGGTCCTGAGAAGTTCTATAGTAATGGTTCAAAGAGGGCGTGATCAGCTCGTGGACATTCTTCCGATTGGTTGGTGGTGAGGTAAGTGGGAGTCGGCATCATCAACCTGGTTCCAGCTGGTCTGGGGTCTGCGTGCTTGTGGGCAGCTACTGATAACTCCTCCCACCTGGTGGGGGGTTTCAGTATCTGCAAATCAGCTCAAAGATACGGTTATGCATATCCCTTGAGGGAGAACCAGGACCCTGCCCCAAGGCTGCACTATTGTTTCCTGATTGCTCCTCCCTTGTGTCCACATCCCCTCCCTTTCCCAGTTAGCATCTGTTTGAACCTGCCCGTTGGAACTCAGGGAAAGGCATGGAGGCTGAATGAAGCCTATTTCCTGTAATCAAGAAATGGGCGACACAGAAAGGCGTTTGTGCCCAGGTGCCCCACAGGCTCCTGCTCGGTATCACTCTTACTCACCCTTCAGTACGTGGCCCAGGTGACCCCCTGTGTCTCCGTGAGCTCCCTCGTCACCGCCATAGACCCTGGCATCCCCACTCTCGTGACACCTGTTGCTGTGGGCTATGGTTTTTCGTTTACCTGCTCGCCTTCTTCCCCAGTAGACCGAGGGCCTCGAGCCCGGGGCCTCTGGAGGCAGGGTTGTGACTCATTATTCCTCGAGTCCCAGTGCCTAGTAGAGCGACTGTTTGCTGATGGTTGTGTTGATTCCCAGAATTCCAGGCCTTGCAGGAGAGACATGTTCCCGTGTACAGATGCACCCATTTTAATTAGCTGGCCCGGCCTGTCTCCTAAACAATCCCGTTTTGGGTTTTCTGCACATCCTGACGGCTGCATTCAGCCTCACCACCTCTTGGGAGATGGGGGGAAAATGAGGCAAATGGCTTTCAAAGACCCAATTACGGCAGCCACAGTAATTCATTCCAGGCGGCTCCAGCCCTGCTGGTCTCCGCAGGTCATTGGCTGTGCTTTGGGGGTCCTGGATGGAGATGTTTGATGGTTGAAATGTGCCAGTGTGATGCCATCCACCATGTGCTGTCCCAGACCGTGCATCATCTCATCAAACCCCTCCCGTAAACTGAGTCAGTACCACTCCCACTTTACAGATCGGGAAACCGAGGCTTATGGAGGTGAGGGGACTTGCCCACTGTCATGCAGGTGACAGCAAAGGCAAGGACTGTGGGAATCCCGCTGTGCTTTTTCTTCTCAGCTGCTGGGAGCCTGGACCCACCGACCCTCCAGTTCTGGGGTCAGGAGAGACTGAGCAGTCAGCTGACCAAACCTTTGGCCAAACTTTACCTTTTTTTAATTGATGTATAGTTGATTTACAATGTTGTGTTAATTTCTGGTGTACAGCAAAGTGACTCAATTATATAGATATGTATCTTTTTCATATTCTTTTCCATTATGGTTTATCACAGGACACTGAATATAGTTCCCTGTGCTATACAGTAGGACCTTGTTGTTTATCTGTTTTATATGTAGTAGTTTGTATCTGCTGATCCCAAACTCCTAATTTATCCCTCCCCCCACCTTTCCCAGTTGGTAACCATGTTTGTTGTCGAAGTCTGTGAGTCAGTTTCTATTTTGTAAATAAGTTCATTTGTATCATCTTTTTAGATTCCACATTTAAGTGATATCATATGATATTTGCCTTTCTCTGTCTGACTTACTTCACTTAGTATGATAATCTCTAGGTCCATCCATATTGCTGCAAATGGCATTATTTCATTCTTCTTTATGATTGAGTAGTATTCCGTTGTGTGTGTGTGTGTGTGTGTGTGTGTGTGTGTGTGTGTATCACATCTTCTTTATCCATTCATCTGTCAGTGAACATTTAGGCTGCTTCCATGTCTTGACTATTGTAAATAGTGCTGCTGTGAACATTGGGGTGCATGTTTCTTTTCAAATTAGAGTTTTCTCTGGATATATGCTCAGGAGTGGGATTGCTGGATCATATGGCAACTTTACTTTTAGTTTTTTAAGGAGCCTCCATACTGTTTTCCATAGTGGCTGCACCAATTTACATTTCCGCCAACAGTGTAGGAGGGTTCCCTTTCTCCACACCCTCTCCAGCATTTATCATTTGTATACTCTTTAATGATGGTGGTGTGAGGTGGTATCTCATTGTAGTTTTGATTTGCATTAAGGGCAGTTATTTCTAACATCAGAACACCAGTGAACATTCTCCAAGAGAAACCCAGGAGGGGAAGAGGTGAGAAGGAAACTCTTTCAGCTGACCACCTGCTATGGGTCAGGTGCTCTGCTGGATACTGGAGATACATTCTCAGTTCAGCCTCACATTATTTCTGCCAGGAAACAAGGACAATCCCAATTTCTATGATGACAACACTCAAGTTCAAGTTCTTTGATTTGCCTGAGGCCATAGAGCTAGAAACTATCAAAACTGGGATTAGAACTGAAGTTCAAGGCTTCCACTAGCTCATATGGCATTATGAAGCTCATTATGCACATTAGAAGAAGGTCCATCCTCCAGGCAGATGAAGCCCTGTACCAGGATGCACTGCTTCATGAATTGAAGCCAGGCGGTATTCCAGCAGACCTCCTCACTCCCTCAGCTGAGCACGTTTGTGCAGTGCGCGACCTCAACAAACATACATGGCAGCCCTGCCTGAGTCTGTCTCCTAATCATGTGCTCTTCAAGTCACGTCATGCCACCTCTCAGCTGGGTGGAATTGCCTCCTCCATAGATATTCCTTCCATTTAGTGGTTGGATGAGAAACATAGAATCACAGAAGGAGTAGAACTGAGGTCATCAAATCCTAGTCCCTCATTTTCCAGATGAGGAAACTGACAACCAGAGGGTAGAAGTGACTGCTAAGGACACATCTTTTTTTTTTTTTTTTTTTTAATTTATTTATTTTTATTTTTGGCTGTGTTGGGTCTTCGTTTCTGTGCGAGGGCTTTCTCCAGTTAAGGCGAGCGGGGGCCACTCTTCATCGCGGTGTGCGGGCCTCTCACTGTCGCGGCCTCTCCCGTTGCGGAGCACAGGCTCCAGACGCGCAGGCTCAGTAGTTGTGGCTCACGGGCCTAGTCGCTCCGCGGCATGTGGGATCTTCCCAGACCAGGGCTCGAACCCGTGTCCCCTGCATTAGCAGGCAGATTCTCAACCACTGCACCACCAGGGAAACCCCTAAGGACACATCTTGAATCACGAAGAGAAACTGCTAGCTCACCAGCCTCCCCACCCAGTTCCCCTCTCGCCCAGGAAGGGGCTTGGCCTTGGACCACCTGTCCTCAGTTCTGGGAATTTTATCCCAAACCATAAGACCATCCAGGTCACTGCCAGGCCCTGTCGCCTGGCACTGATCAATTTCCTTTCCTTTTCAGGATGACCAAGAGTTTGGGCCTTCACCCATCACCCTCAGGAGTTTGCCAAAATGTCTCTCCTGAGGACACACTGGTGGAAATTTGGTGAATGACTTTTTTCCTGTATATTACTCTCAAAGGGTAGAGCCACCTCACTGTGGTTAGAATTAAATGAAAGAAAGCATTTGATGGCAGGCACATCGGTCCCCAAGTGCACTGAAGGGCTGTTCCCTCCCTCTGTCCTCTCCCTGGTCCTCCTGCTTTCAAATACAGGAGGGGCCGTTCTTCTAAGATATTCATGCTTACGAGACCAGGGTTGTTGGCAGCGAGGATATTCAGAGTGTTTAACCCCTGGCAGTTCCTGGCACTGTCTAATCAGAACTGATGCAGGCTGTAGCTAGGCAGGGTCCTGGGGACCCCTGCGGCTCCCTGAGGCCGCATGGTGGGTAGTCCTAGGGCAGAGGCAAGGGGCAGGATTGCGGGCTCAGAATAGAAATGACTCGATATTTGACAAATGGCCTTCCTGTACCCGTGCCTCTAGGCTTACTGTCACCCCTGGTTGTTGGTGAAAAGTGGTTGAGCTCTGATTCCACCCCCACCAGCCACTTTCCCCAAGTCTGGGCCACGCCCAGTGGAATCAGAGAAGTTGCCCGCTGACCAGGTCAGAATTCCAGCTGGAAACTTTCTCTGGGATGGGGTGGGGTGCTACCCTCTTCTTCCTTTACCTTTTCACCACTGTGCCCTGCTGGTGACCCAGGTTTATGGGGCTGCCTATCTTCTCCCACAGCTGCAAGGGGAGCTTGCACTGATAACACTTGACAAAGCACCAACACCTGTCCTGCTCTGGCAGGAGGGCAACCTGGGCTCTAATTGTTTTATGGGCTTTTCACACTCAGAGAAGAGGGGGAGAAATGCCAGCCACACGGGGTTTCTATTCTACCGTTGCCTCCTTGTCAACCCCTCCCGAGTCCCCAGAAGGCTTCAGAGTGGTGGAGAGAAAACATTTCAGAATTGGCCTTTTCACTTGCTGAAAAGAGGCAGAGGGCTCCCCCAGAGCCAGACAAAGCCCCCCATCTTACTAGTCCTCCTGCCAGGCCTGATGATGGGCACCGGGACTCCGAGCCCAGCCAAGTCGGGGAGCTACGTGAAGCCTGCTGTGTGGAGTAGAAAAAATCACTGCTGTCATCAGCATCACGGCATCCCTCCCGTCCTCCAAACTCCAGAGGCTGACAGCTGTCATCTCCTGGTGCCGCCGGCAGCCCAGGAGTGGGTGGGATGGGGGACGGCCAGGAGAAGCAAAGATTATTACCCACACTTCCCAGATGAGGAAACTGAGGCGAGGGATGGGAAGGGACCTGCCCACGATGGCACAGCTGAGCAGCTGGGATGTGAAAGGCTCCTCTGAGCCCCAGTGTGTCCTGTCTGGTCTGAATCTCAGCCTCACTCTAACCTCCTCTCCCCTCCCCACCCCCAACCTCTTCCCTAGCCTTCTCTCTCTCTTTCTCTCTTTGTGCCTGTCTCTGTGTCTGTTTCTCTCTCTTTTTCTGTCCGTCTCTGTCTCTGTGTCTCTCTGTCTGTCTCTATGTCCCTATCCCTCTCTTTCCCTCTCTCTGTCTCTCTCTGTTTGTGACCCCTTTTCGGCCAGCGGCTGGAACAGTGAGCACACCTCAGATCCAAACCTTTCTCCCATTCACTCCCCTCTGCTATTTTGTTATCGACTTGTATACCTCATTAGCTTTTATCTTGTTGTGTCACACATATCTCTGTACACTACCTTGAAACCTCCGGGGAACAGAACAAGGCAGGGCAGAGATAAATACATTTGAATTTAAACGTGCCAGGTTAGGTGGAAGCAAAGTTCACCTTTGCAACCGAGAGAGGATTCCGCAGCTGCGTGGGCTTCCGCTGCTCCCCATCGCTCGGCTTCCCTCCCGCCCTCAGAGCCTGGACTGAAATTTGCAGTGAATTCACAGATGAATTCACCCGAACGAGACCAGAGGTTTGCAAAGTGACCCGTGGAGCCTCCAGGCTTCTGTGCCCCCTGGTGCCGCAGCATCTGTAGCTCAATGCTCCTGGCTCCCAGTTTCCACCGGAGCCTTCTGCTTTTCTTGATTTATTTATCACGCTTCGGCATGAGATTGAAGGAAGATTTCCCGCCTAAGGACAGTCTGAAAAGCCGTAGAAGTAGAGGGACTCTACAGATCTTTCAAGTCCTAAAAGTTTGATGATAACGTCCCCTTTGGGAAGGAGCAGCACTCAGAGTCACCCCTGTGCTCCACAACCTGTCACTTCCAGGACCCCAAGATCTTTCAGTTCAGGGTGAAGCCAGCCAGGCTCCTTGGGTACAAAATTAAGGAGGTGCGTGCTCTCAGGGCTGGGCAATGCCCCTGCACTTTAAGGAGTGAGCGCCCCCTTAAGTTTGCGCCCTGCATCTTTTAAAAAAAAATTTATTTATTTATTTATGGCTGTGTTGGGTCTTCGTTTCTGTGCGAGGGCTTTCTCTAGTTGCGGCGAGTGGGGGCCACTCTTCATCGCGGTGCGCGGGCCTCTCACTGTCACGGCCTCTCTTGTTGCGGAGCACAGGCTCCAGACACGCAGGCTCAGCGATTGTGGCTCACGGGGCTAGTCGTTCCGCGGCATGTGGGATCCTCCCAGACCAGGGCTCGAACCCGTGTCCCCTGCATTGGCAGGCAGATTCTCAACCACTGCGCCGCCAGGGAAGCCCCGCCCTGCATCTTTTTTGTAAAATTTATTTTATTGAAATATAGTTGATTTACAATTTGTGTTAATTTCTGCTGTGCAGCAAAGTGATTCGGTTATACATATATATACACATGCTTTTTCATAATCGTTTCCATTATAATTTATCATAGGACGGTAGGACCTTGTTGTTTATCCATTCTATATATACTAGTTTGCACCTGCTATCCCCAAACTCCCAATCCATCCCTCCCCCACCTCTCCTCCCCCTTGACAATCACAGTTCTGTTTTCTATGTCTGTGGGTCTGTTTCTGTTTTGTAAATAAGTTCATTTGTGTCGTATTTTAGATTCCACATGTAAGTGATATCATATGGTGCTTGTCTTTCTCTGTCTGACTTACTTCACTTAGTAGGATCATCTCTAGGTCCATCCATGCTGCTGGAAATGCGCCCCGCATCCTGCTTGCCTTAGCTTAGTTCCCACTTCTGCTTTGGTTGCCTTTTTTCTCTCCTGCATTTTGCTCTCTTAGATCTTTTAAATGTGCTCAAATCCCACCCCTGTCTTGAAAAACAAACACCTCCACTTCAACCTTGACCCCACGCTCCCCTCCAGCTGCCACCCTGCCTCTCTCCCCTCTTGGGTGCCTATATGTCCTCTTTCTCCTCCCTCCTTGGCCCACGCTGGCCTGGGTTCCCCCAACAAGCCGCTCTCACTATGGTCGCCAGTGTTCTCCACGCTGCTAAATGCGTGGATATTTTTCGTTATCTCTCTTCTTCCTGAAAAGCCCATCTCCGTTGGCTTATTCGATGCAGTAGTGTCTTGGCTCTCCTCCCACTTCTCTGGACAGTTGTCCTTTGTCCCTTATCTGGCATTAAGTGTCAGTGTTCCCCAAACCTCCCTCCTAACTGCTCTGCTCTTCCCCATCCACCGTCATGCCTTCAGTTACCACCTGTATCCCACGTCTTCAAAATCTCTATCTGTAGCCCAGCCCTCTCTGCAGGGTTCCAGACCAATACAGAAATGGTCACTTGTCACCCCTGTTTGGATGTCTCCAGCGTACCGTGAATCCACATGTTTAAAACTGAACTCAAGCTCTCCCTGTCTCCCCCTCCACATCACCCCCAAATATCTGGTCCTGTTTATTTTGTCTTTTCAGTGTTTTCCTAACGGAGACCTGGATTATGTGGAAGAAGGTAGGTGTGTCTAGGTGGGAGGAGTCATGGAGGGCTCTGTGACCTTTAGTCCTAAGCAGGGGAAGGAAATTATTTAATTGTCAAAAACATGACAACAGTGTCAAAAATAAGTTAAACGAGGCATGTAAGTTGTGAAACATGAGTCAGCGTTCTAGTCACTCTGAGATGCTATATTCATGAAAAACTTTTCATCAAAAAAATTACGTGCTACGGTGAAGTCTGTGGATGATAACACTTGGTGACGTGAGCAAACTCTATCATCGCATTCGAGAAGCCTCTGTGTCATCCCCCTACCCCACTCCCAGCCCACTGATGGGGACTCTGCTGCTGACTTGCAGGAGAAGCTCCCCAGAGGTTGCCAATGAAAGCAAAGCCCTACTTGGCACATGCTGTTCCCACTGCCTGGAATTCTGTTCCCTAATTCTCTCCCCTCTTCAGCCTGTCACCATTCCCTTCACTCGACCTAGTCTTACTCATCCTCTGGTTCTCAAGTTAAATGACACTTCTTCCAGGAAGCCTTCCCAGAATCCCTAAAGTCCCCCAGGTCCCCCCCCTTACACATCCCTCCTGGTCCTTGAGCTTGCCCTTCCAGGCTCTAATCAAGTGATAACTTACCTATTATATGGGGTTGCCTGCGGCCAGCTCAGCATCACTGTCACCCTTTCAATGTGGAGTGAAGGCTGGGGCTGCCATTTCCCAGAATCCCCTTCCCAGGATGGTTCTGGGTTAGAGTTGGCCAGCAAGGCACTTGGGGGACATGTGATCCGTGGAAGAGAAACAGAGCCATTGTTCTCCAGAGGCACTGCAGCCGACAGGTGTGCAGACGTGAGGCTGGAAGCAGCGCCCAGGTGGGCTTCTGGAGGGGCACCTACATCAAGGCTGCAGGCTGAGGAGGCTCATGGGAGCTTCCCAGTGGCCTCTAGGTGAGCTCTTGAAAACCAGCTCATCAGGGGTGGCTCCCTGCCTTCCAGCATCAGGCAAACCTCAGATTTCCTACCCTGAATCCCTTCATACTTGGAATACACAGAGTGGCTTCTGTTTTCTTGACAGATTCCTCACTGATACAAAAATCATGTGTGTGAATAGTGTTAATATCTGTCTTTCTCCCAAACCATAAGCCCCATGTGGTCAGAGCCAACATGACGTGTGGCTGTATCCCCAGATATCAGTCTAAACCGAAATAGAATCCACATAGTCCCATTTAAAAGATTGGAAGACTGAGCCCCAGGGTAGATCACAAGATAGTGGCAGAGCCACCATCAACCTGTTTCTGAGTGCATTCTTTCTCTGCCATGAAGGCACTAGAAACTGAAGGAAGGACTTATTCCAAACAGCTTTTGAGTGACTCTTTCAGATGTTAGCTTCCTCCCCCCAGTCAAGAGGCTAGTCACACTGAAACCAAACCACAGGCTTCTCACTAATACAACTGAGTTATTATCACCACTTTCCAGTTGACAAAATTATTTCTTATCTTTGTGTTTTACAGGTATAGCAATAAAAATTATTGTCAAGGGCATTATTACAATTTTTAACTATTAATGGAATTATGATGCCTGATGGAGTATGGGCAACAAAATATACTCCCCACAACATGCAGGAACTTTTTGTTTATTATCTCTGGGCTTTACAGTTACCATAGCAATAAAATTCGTATTCACTGGGATTATTACCATTTTCAACAGCTAATAGAATTATTGTTTTTGTGTGTGGTTTTAAGCCTTAGAATAAAATGTAATCCCATCAACAGTACTGAAATTTTTAATGTCCTTCAACATTACCATAAATGATCAATATAATAACAGAACTTCTCTAAACCTGTCATTGTCACTTCTCCTTCAACCACGGGGTCTTTGTGTTTCTCTTGTTATGAGATCTAAATTTGTCAAGGGAGCATTTGAGGCATTCACTCATTATACAAGCATTTAGTAAATAGACCTCATGCTAGAGGTGGAGACTTCCAGAATGAATAAGACAGCCTAGCATGGTAGTTAAGGGAGCTGGCTTTGGGGTCATCTGGACATGAGCTTGAACCCCAGTTCCGGGGGGTGTCCCTGGGCAAGTTTTCTTACTGCCTGAAGTTTCCACTTCCTTAATCCAACCCCCCCCTCCAAGAAACACCAAAAAACCCAAAAACAAAAACCCAAAAAGGAAACCATTTCCACCTCTCAAGGTTGGAGTGAGGATCAAAGGTGACTATCTTGTACATGCA
Source organism: Eubalaena glacialis (assembly GCF_028564815.1). NCBI lineage: Eukaryota > Metazoa > Chordata > Mammalia > Artiodactyla > Balaenidae > Eubalaena > Eubalaena glacialis. Next base: position 12,862,051 of record NC_083726.1, read on the forward strand.
CCCGTATGTTCATAGCAGCACTGTTTACAATAGCTTAGACACGGAAGCAACTTAATGTCTGTCGAGAGATGAATGGATAAAGAAGATGTAGTGTATATATACAATGGAATATTTCTCAGCCATAAAAAAGAATGAAATAATGCTGTTTGCAGCAACATGGATGGACCTAGAGATTATCATACTAAGTGAAGTAAGTCAGAGAAAGACAAATACCATATGATATCACTTATATGTATGTGGAATTGAAATCTAAAATGTGACACAAATGAGCATATTTATGAAACAGAAGCAGACTCACAGATATAGAGAACAGACTTGTGTCTGCCAAGAGGGAGAGTGGGTAGAGGAGGGTTGGATTAGGAGTTTGGGATTAGCAGATGCAAATTATTACATAGAGAACGGATAAACAACAAGGTCCTACTGTATAGCACAGGGAACTATATTCAATATCCTGTGATAAACCATAATGGAAAAGAATATGAAAAAGAATATATATACATATAGTTGAGTTACTTTGTTGTACAGCAGAAATTAACACATGGTAAGTCAACTATACTTCAATAAAATTAAAAAAGAAATGACTATCTTTGCAACGTGCTTGGGACGATGCTTGGCACAGAGTAGGTGCTCAGTGAAGGAAGGTAGTCGCTGTGTTTTTGGTTGTCGCTGTTGTGATAATCTAGCCCTTTCTCTGAAAGGATGTGCGTTCTAATGGGGAGGGACATCAGCCTGCAGTTGTGACACATGCTGCACAGACAGCCATCTAACCCAGCCAGGAGACAGTGGGGTGGGGTGGGGGGCTTCCTGCTGGAGGTGACCCCTAAGCCGAGTCTTGAAGGATGGGTGGCATTGACATTGAGGGATAAAAGGAGATACAGGGCCGTGGGCTTCCCCGTAGGCTAAATGACCCCCCACCAGGCCACTTTGTGACTTTGAGCAACTCCCCAAACTTCTTCCTTCTCAACATGTGAAAATCCGTTACTAGTAATACAGGGAGCTCGGAGAGCCTGCAGGCTGTCTTTGGATGAAAGAAAGCATTATCATATTAACTAATTACATGAATTAAAATAAGTTAATTAAATAAATGACTTAATGAGATTAGTGCATTTGTTGTTTAATGATCCGTTACCGCTATTGATAATAATAATGGATTCTGCACTATGACAGGTGACAAGTCTGTCAGCGAGCGGTGGAATTTGAAACCACAGAGGAGCCACATAGGTAGGGGATGAGAGAGGATCCCCTCAATGGTACTTTCCTGCTTGGGCTGCTACTCCCCTGGCCTCGTCCTGCAAAACCTCGGGGTGAGAAAGGTCAGAATGTGGCCAGGGGGCTTGTCTTCACCCCTCCGTCAGGTGACTTCTCAGAGCTTGCGTTTCCTCACCTGTAAAGGGGCAGGGGCATCAGTGATACTGAAATTAAGTCATGTTCACACCTGAGTCTGGGATCCCCCCGAGCGGAGTCTGAGGCAGAGGCTGATGAGGGTGTCCCCAGCTTGGCACTCGGCCTTGCTGTCTATCTGGGTAAACTCATCAACTTGGCCTTTGCAGACGAGGCACAGCCACGTGGCCGGAATCCATCATCGCCATCGATACTGGACACTGTGGTTCCGGGGCAGCATCTCCCACCCTTATCAGAAGGATAACAGGTCCTTGTCTTGGTCTCCCTTCCATCCGGTGTTTATTTCTCTTGGTCCTCACTCCTTCTTGGATCACATTTCCAAATAAACCATCCACACACAAACCTTTGGGGGAACCCAGGCACAGACATTGGGTACCAGAAATGGCCCTAGTGGGGAATTCCCTGGTGGTCCAGTGGTTGGGACTCTGCACTTTCACTGCCGAGGGCTCGGCTTTGATCCCTGGTCAGGGAACTAAGATCCTGCAAGCCGCGCGGTGGCACAGCCAAAAGAAAAAAAAAAAAAGGAATGGCCCTAGAAAGCAGTCCTCAGGATGACTGTAGCCTGCAGACAGCTGTCCCCATATTTCTCAAAGATGCCGGTTTACTCTCCTTCCGTCCTAACTGAACACCCCCCGCCTCCACCCCCTGTGTTCACGTACAGCCTCAGTGAAGGATGGATTCACCCATCTCACATAATAAACCCAGTTAGCCTTCTTGCCCCCAAGTCTTCTGGCCCCTTTCTCAGCACTATGCCAGAGCATTTCCAGCATCTCCACCGGATTTGTTAGAGAACATCATTGTGTTTGAGCTTCAAGGAGCCATCCCAGCAGAGTGTTAGGGTGGCTCCAAGTATCCTTACCAGACACTAAATGCCAGGTGACAGGTGGGTGCCCCCATGTCAGCGAATTCTTCCCTGCCCATCTTTATATTTCACTGGTGAAAACCCACACAGGCCTGCTTATTAGCTGGGTCTTGAAACTCCTTTGGGGTGAAAACTGCCTCTACCCAGAGCAGCAATGGTACTTTCCTGCTTGGGCTGGGCTGAGACCTGATGTCATCCTGCAGGCAATGAGGAGCTCGAGGGGCTCAACTTCTGAGCCTCAGGAAAGGGCTTGGCAGGGTCTCTAGGCAAAGGGGAGCTCCTCTTTCTAAAAGAGGGGAGAGGGCTGTGTCTGCCAAGCTGGTGGGTTAGAGGAATCTGGGTTCAGTGTTCTCAGGCCGGTTCATCCAGCTGTCCTCATTCTGGGCCTCAGGGTCCTGCCCTTTGCCCCTGAGTTCCCCGATTATCATAGGAGGCCCCCTGCAGCTATGCATTCAGTTTTCTTTGTAGTCCTTCTACCCCAGAATTAGATCCCAGGCTGGCTTTTCAGCACACTCCACCACTGGGCAGCTGCAGGAGGTAAGGGGGCGTATCCTTAATGCTGCCACCGAGGCAGTGATAGGGACAGAGTAAACGGACAAAGTAGGTGATTAAATAGTTAATCCCACTAGGGAATTGTAAGTAGAAAAAAAAAGTATGGGAGACCCCTATAAGTTAATGATCACTCAAGAAAGCAGGTTTGCTTAACCACAAAACCCAGCAGGCTTGCTTAGCAACCAAACCATGCAACAAAAGCATGAGACATGTCCCCAAACAATAAAACGATGGTGGCATGAGGCCCACATCTTGCCCAGTGAGCTCAGTAAGTTAATGATTCCTAGGACATGCTTCTCTGTGCACACTAAAATCAAAAATGTAAGGAAAAGGTGACATTATACTGAAACCTGAGACGATTTACCATATTTTAGTATATGTTACCACCTTTCGCTCATTTCCATTGCACCATGACAGTCCCAGCTTGACCCTGGAGGGACAAGAAAACTCCCCCGCCTGACGAGGAGGAGGAGGAGGAGCTGGTGATAGAAGCTTGACGTCTACTCAAGAATGAGGTAGAAAGTGGTCTTCTCTCCCTCCCCACTTTTCCTTTGATTATAAAACTGTAGCCCACTAAGTTCGCAAGAATGGAACCTCCTGCCTGCCTGCTTGTAAACCCCACAGGCGTCCTATTCTCATAAATCGCTTCTTATTTTTCACTTTGCCTCTCGCTGAATTCTTTCTGCACTAAGACGTAAAGAACCGGAGCTCCTTGGAGCGCCCCCAGACGCATTTCTGTGGTTTCAGCAGCATGACTCTGCCTCGAGTTGATATCTGGCTGATCTGGGCTTGTTATTGGCTGTTTTCAAGGTTTCCTGAGCCCTTAAGAAAAGCCGGCCCATTCCACAATCTTGATAATTATGATCACCCCTAGGCTGGTCCAGTGTCACAGCCACTGCATAGCTCAGGGTCTCACTGTCCGTCTGTACCTTCTCCCCATCGGCCACAGGTGAAGGTAAGAGCATCTGTGATGCTGCTGAATTCCAGGGGTGATTGATTGCTCCCAGATGTGAGCCTGAGGGGTTGTTTCCAGGGCCACTCCCAGTACGCAGTGTCTTCACTTGGGTTCTCCCCAAGGTTTATGTACGGATGGCTAGTTTATTTGGGAATGTGATTCAGGAAGGAGGAGGGAGGATCAAGGGAAATAAAAACAGGACAGAAGGGAAGCCAATACAAGGAGCCGTTATCCTTTTTTGTCACCTATAAGGAGGACTAGTTGATCCCAAAGTACCTTCTAAAAGCCTCTGGATTAGGTTTCAGAACGATCTGCTCAAGAAAAGAAAGGCAGAGTATCTCTCCACCAAGAATTGCCCCACGGGAGCTAGCTACCCCACACTTCCAGTTCTCATCTTAATGGGTGCTGAGTGGGTGTCCCCCAGGCACCTGCGGACAGGAAGTGAGAAATGCGTATGGGGCCTGAGGTGGGGCACCATCAGGGTGCATGTTCATGAGACTGATGGAAGCCTACACCCTCCCCCTCCCCCAGCAGGGGCCAGAATAAGACATGAGGCGGAGAAGATTAGAAATGTTACCCAAGAAGTGGCCAATCTGTAAAGTGCCAGGCGAAGTGCCTGGTACAAAGTTAGAGCATAATTTAAAAGGCATTTATGATTTTGTATTCCTGGTAACCTACATTCACTAAATAATGGATGAATGAAAAGAAAGAACAAGTATCTGATCTTCTGTAAGTGGGCCTCATGCATATTTAAATGGCGTGGCTCACAGTCTAACAGAACATGAGCTCGGACCCCTGAGAGGTCTCTGTCTACCTCCTGCAAAGATGTCTGAGCTGGACCAACAGGACTTGAAACTGTCATTCTTTTTTTTTTTTTTGGCCGTACCGCGCATCATGTGGTATCTCAGTTCCCCAACCAGTGATAGAACCCGCACCGCCTGCAGTGGAAGTGCGGAGTCTTAACCACTGGACCGCCAGGGAAGTCCTGAAACTGTCATTCTTGAGAAGAGATTTTGGCCTGTGAACCTCCGAGGACTTCACAGTGATAAGGAAGAGCAAGGTAGGGGGACAGTCCCCAGAGAGAAGCAACCTGAATAACCTGGTCTGGGGCAATCAGCCTAGTGATTACATCCAAGGGCTCTGAGCCTCCACTGCCTGGCTTTGAACCAAGATTCTATCACTAATTAAAATGTGTGTGGGACATCTGCTTCCAGGAAGATTGAGTAGACAGACTTTTCCCTATTCCTCCTACAAAGCACAACCCAAAACCCTGGGCATTAAATAGAAAACAAATGTAAGAAGATTCTGGAAGGTGGAGAGAAGAAGCCAGCCTGGATGGGGGCTTTGGAATGATATGACGAAGAGCTCCCTGGGAAGTATCAATCCAGATTCCTGAACCCAGTGAAAATATCCTTCAGGAATGAAGGGGAAACCAAGACAGTCTCAGATGAAGGAAAACGAAGAGAATTTGCCACCAAAAGACCTACCCTAAAAGAATGGATAAAGAAAGTTCTCCAGACAGTGTTTAAGGAGGGGTTAGGGATTGGAGGGAAGTGGGTGTCATTTAAAAGGGCAACCTGAGGGATCTTTGTGATGATGGAAATGTTCTGTGTTCCTTTTTTAAATTGAAGTATAGTTGATTTACAAAATTATATTAGTTTCAGGCATACAACACGATTCAATGTTTTTATAGATTATACTCCATTTAAAGTTATTACAAAATAGTGGCTATATTTCCCTGTGCTGTACAATATATCCTTGTTGCTCATTTATTTTATACATAGTAGTTTGTACCTCTTAATCCCCTACCCCTATATTGCCCCTCTCCCCTTTCCTCTCCCCTCTGGTAACCACTAGTTTGTTGTCTGTGTCTGAGAGTCCATTTCTGTTTTGTTATATTCATTCATTTGTTTTATTTTTTAGATTCCACGTATAAGTGATAACATAGAGTATTTGTCTTTCTCTATCGGACTTATTTCACTAAATATAATACCATCCATGTCCATCCATGTTGCTGCAAATGGCAGAAGTTCGTTCTTTTCATGGCTGAGTAATATTCCATTGTGTCTATCTATCTATCTATCTATCTATCTATCTATCTATCTATCTATCATCATCTCACATCTTCTTTATCCATTCGTCTGTTGATGGACACTTAGGTTGCTTCCAAATCTTGGCAATTGTAAATAAGGCTGCTCTGAACATTGGGGTGCATGTATGAAATGTTCTGTGTCCTGAGTGTATCACTGTCATTATCCTGATTGTATACATTGTATATATTGTACTACAGTTTTGCAAGATGTTATCATTGGGGGAAACAAGATAAAGGGCATTTAGGGTCTCTCTGTAGTATTTCTTAGAGCTGCATGTAAAACTCCAACTGTCTCAATATAAAAAAGTTTAATTAAAAATGAATGACCTTCAGCCAACTACTCACTTCTCTCAGCCTCAGGTTTTCCTCTCTGTGAAATGGAGATCATAGGAGGATCCCCACATGTAAAATAGAATTATCAGAGTGTGGTTGTGGTGACTAAATTAGCTAAAACAACTCCCTTGAACAGCACCTGACGCGTAGTCTTTTCTTGTCATATGTTACCGATAATTAGCACTACCAATATAAAGAACCACCTTGCTCTGGGCAGCAGTCAAGCCCTTCACATGGGTGCTCTCCACTTACAACAATCTGGGAGGCAGATGCTACCTGAATGGCCATTTCCCAGATGGGAAGACTGGAGCTTCAATAAGTTGCCCAGGGTCACACAGCTAATGGGAGGCACATGTATGCTTTGAACTCAGGCCTCCTTGCTCCTCTGCCCAGGTTCTGAACCACTTGGCCACAGAAGCCCAGATATTGGTTCTTCCTCCAAGAAGAAGTTATTTTTCTTATTTGTGTCCCTCTTTTCATCCCTTAAGTAATGACCACAAAGGTCTCTGGCGTTTGCCTTTGTCAGGGAGAGGCCATGCCCTGTGCCCCCGTCCTGCCCCTCCAGCCGGCCAGAAACCCAAAAGTTGGAGTAAGTGGGGGCAATCTGAAAGAAGGCAAGACAAGTAGGCAGGCTGGGGTCCTGGAGCCCGTGACAAGGGATGTAAAAAGAGCGAGAGAAGTTGGTCAAGGCTAGAAAAGATCCCCGAGGGGCTTATCAGGTGTGAGCCGGAAAGACAGACCCGCGCTTAGATCCACCTCTCCCTATTTGCTGATGCTGTGACCTTGAACAAGTGGCCTAACCTGAGTCCCAGTCACTTCATTGGGAAACAGGGCCTGCGTTGGCACCTGGGGGGCAGGGGCGCTGAAGACCAGATGAGGTCCCAGCAGTAAGCACATGGCGCCATTGCTGGTACACGGTCGGTGCTTAATAAATGTTCTCTCCTGCTCTCCCCGCTGGTGGCTGATTTCAGGGGGTGGGGCTCAGAGCGTGCATCCGACTCCATTGCTTCAGAAGCCAGAGGCCCAGTGCAGTGGTGGTTTTCTGGGACTGAAGGAAGCTTCTTTTGAGACTGTTGTGTTGAGGGTATAAAGAGGTTGAGGAGGGAGGGACGAGCTGGGCTGTCCAGAAGGGCCCCTTTCCTCAGGATTCAGGGCAGGGGGCTCAAGCCCCAGGTCTTTTGAGTAAAAGCCAGCTGTGCGGCTCAGGAAATGAAGATTTCAAAACAGCAACAATATATAATAATAAAAGTAGCAACCACAAGGCATTATTAGCAGGCTAGTTTATCAACAGAGTACTCAGCAGGAATTAACTAATGAAAACACCTCCAAGGTAAGCAGTTATTGATTTGTGAGGAAAGATAAAAAGAACTCCATGAGGAGGTACTTATGTCCAGCCATGCTGAACAATTAGTCAGTCTCAGCCACAGGTTCCTTTGTCTTATCACGGCTCCATTCCCAGTGGCAAAAAGAGGCACAGGGAGGGATAGTCATCGCAGTGAGGGGGGCCCTACTGTCCCCCAAACACACTAGCATTTGCCACCTGCCAGCCTTTGCCTGTACCTTGAAGTGAGACAAAGGAGGAAGGCAAATGGGGGCCGAAATAGCATCTTTATTACTGATGGAGCAGGGCATGGGGGATGTGGCTTAGTTCTGGGGGCCAGAATCTGACAGCTCACGAGGGGTGCTGTCTCCTTCCTTCCCTGCATCCCTCCACGGGCAGGGGTCCCCATGGAGGGGGCTTGTGAGCTTGTGGCTCCCGAGAAACTGGGAAGAGGAGGGGCCGGGCTGCACAGGCCCATCTGTCCACAGGCATGAGGGGCAGCAGGGGCTGGTGGGTCCTGATCTGTGTCTCCCACATGGAAGTCAACAGCAGGAGTGAGGTGAGGCTAACGCGTCCTTCATTAACAGAGCACGTGGAGTGGGTGCTTAGTCAACATCTGTGCGATGAGAGTGTGTCTGCAGATCGGGGAGGGTGATGCTTGCTCTCCTACGCTGGCTGAGGAGTCCCGGAGGCCGAACCAATTTGGCTAAAACACACTGCCCTGCAGACACTTGATTAGGAGAGTTTGTGGGGACAGAGCTCTGGACCTGTGTTCTGGTCCTAGCTGGGCTTTGTGTGTGGCCTTGGACGTGCCACCTCTCTGGGCCTCTGTCCCCTCATCTGCAGAATGAAGATAATCATAATATATGGTCCCAGGGATGCATGAACAAATGGCGGGGACCTTGCCATGGATGCCACAATCCTCAGGAAGGGTTCGGGGCTGCTGCTTAGATTTTAGGGCTCTGCACTGCCCCGCTTGGTGCTGTGGCAGCATCTGGTCATCTGGTCGGCTTTCCCTCCTTGGAGCCCAGAGGGTTCCCGCCTGAGTGAGCCCTGGGATGCTCTGGCCTGGGCCCACCGAGCCACACCCCTCCTCCTGGCTGTGACAGCACCACTTTATAAAGCCGGCGGGCACTCTCCACCAGAGCTACACCCCAGGCACAGGTTTTTATCCTGCAGCCATAAAGTAGGATTGGGGAAGAATTTACAATCAGGGCTATAAAGTAATAACAGCAAAGAGGCTATTTCGTTGGGTTCAAGTGGAGGTGAGTGAGGGGTTCAAAAGTTCAAGACCTCCAGGCATTTCCTGGCGGCTGATAACGCTCCCTGGGCGCTGAAACCAGCTGGTGTCCCAGCCACAGAGGTATCTCGAAAACTGAATAAGGGGGGACCAGTGTTCATGGTTCTGAGCTTGGACTGATAGACACCTGTTGGCTCAGGTGGTGCCCCAAGACAGGCACTGGGGTTGGGGTGCCATCTTCTCCATCTTTCACCTGTATGCCACCTGGGGAGACGTCAGTAGGGCTCCTGCCCTACTCTGAGCATGTAAATGGAGGGGCAGAGCATGGCCAGAGAAATCAACCATGCCCTGCCATATGGGGTCTGACAGGCCTAGGTTCCTCTCCTGACTCCCACTTACTGGCTGTGTGACCTTGGGCAAGTCCCTCCATCTCTCTGGGCCTGATTCCTCATCTGTCCACAGGGAGGGCAACACCTCCTGTAACTGAGGTCATAGCCTGGCACACAGTTGGGTGATGGAAGAAGCTCCTTGGTCTTCCCTTTGCCATCCTTCTCTTCTTCCCTGTGGGGCCCTCCACCTTCCTAGGACTCAGAGAAGTGGACCTGAAGGGGCCTTGGAGTCATCCCCAAGAAGAGGTGAGAGGTAGAGTCAGGAGCCCAAAGAACTAAATTCTGGTTCCAGCCTGGATCCTTCCTAGCTCTGTGACCTCAGGCAAGTTTCTTAACCTCTCTGAGTCCCAGTTTCTACCTTCATAGGAGGCAGATTTTGGTACTGATGTTCTGAGGCTGTTCATCTGGACACCCCACTGGCTGCTGAATCTGTCCTAGAAGAGCCTTCAATATATACATTTTTAGGGGCCCAGGGAGGTGGGGGGACTTCCCAGCATCAGAAGAAGGAAGGTGCTTCTTACATGTCCTAATTGGGGTTACTCAAGTTTTAAAAGACAGAGTCTCGTGTCAATGGCAAGACAGATTTGGTGAAGTGGTCAATGTGGCTGGCCACAGAAACCTTAGTGTTCAAATCTTCTTTATCTCCACAAGAGTCCAGCAGCATTTTGGGGACCCTTTAGGGCAGGAGTTAGAAAGTGATGGCTTGTGGGAAAAATCCGGCCCATTGACTGTTTTGTAAATAAAGTTTTATTGGAACACAGCCACACCCATATATTTGCAAATTGCCTCTGGCTGCTTATGAGCTACAAGGGCAGAGTTAAGTAGCTGCTACAGAGACCATAAGGCTTGTAAAACCTAAAATACTTGCTACCTGGCCCTTTATAGAACACATTTGCAACCCTCACCCTGGCGGCTGGGGATCTGAGGCTGGGATCTGTGCTCGAATCCGCTGCCCACCCTTCATTTTACAGGAGAGGAAGCTGAAGGTCAGTGACTTGTCCAATGCCATGCGACGGTGGGATGGCCTCTGAGGGTCAGGGTACAATGTGGTGAGCTCAGTCCCGTTCTCATCCAGGGGTCACACTGAGGACAGTGGAAATGAATGAATGTACAAGGGAATCCTTGTATGTTTTAGAGGGATCATTGAAATTCCCATGACCAACATCGGCAGATTCTGAACTCAGAGCCCCGCCTGCTCCTGCCTGGCTCATCTGTTAAGTTCAGAGCCTTCAGCATCCCTCTGCATTGGAGACACAGGCCAGGGCCAGCTGAGCACGTCGGAAAGTGCTCAGGACCCCAGCCTGTAATCTAATCCACTACCCCAAGCTCTCTGCCTGACATTCCCCCCTGTTTATGTTATAGGCCCATCATGCCCACACTGGCTTAATCCACTAGGCATACACCGAAATGCAGAGTTTTACAGAACTCTTTAAAGACACCTCTTTGAGTGAGTCATTTGAGAGAGTGTTTTCCTGTCATAAAAGAAAGTTGTGTTGGTGGCGTGCCGGCGCTGGCTGCGTGATCTGGAGCTTTGGCTGATGGAATCTCTCTCTCCTTCCTCCCATACTCACCAAACTCAGGAGGCTCCTTGTCCTGGGTTGGCGGGGGGGGGGGCCTTGGAGATCTCCTGGATGCCCCGAGGCCAGCAAAGGGGTCCAAGACACAGCTGGAGTGAGCGTCCCTTTTTCTGGACTCCCTCTGTGAGCAGGGCTGCAGTGTCGGGCAGAAGAGAGGGCAAAAGCTACGGAGCCTGATGGACTTGGGTTTGAATTCTGAGTTGGTCACTAGCTGTGTGGTTTTGAGCCTGTTCTAAGACCTCTGGGCACCCCTTTCTTCATCTGTAAATGAAGGCAATGAGGATTCCTCCATTGATTCAACTGATGTGTACAGGAGTTTCTTCCAGATCCCAGCAGCTGCCACGTGGATTAAACACAATAATTCCCCTGAAGGACAGGGACCCAGCAAGGCCCCATGTGATGGCTATTTGTATTCTTCTTCTTGTTCTTGTCTTCAGTCCTGGCTTCTTGACCTTTCGCTTCTCGGGGGCCATGGAAAGGACCTGGCTATTTGCACAGAATGCAGGATGGGGCTGTGGGAGAATGGCGAGGATGGACAGGGGTCTAGACACCCTGCCCTGGGAGGGATCAAGGACCAATGAGATGGGGAAGATGAGGCTCATGTGGACACAGTCCCTTCAGCCAGTGTGCAGGAGGGGGTCTGGAAAAGGGCAGAGACAGGGCCAGAGTGGTGGCCAACATGGTGGGCTCTAGTGCCCGATGGCTTGGGTTCCAAGCTCCCATCTGCCACCTGGGTCTGTGCACTCCATGCGGGTGATTGACCAGGGTCTCATCTGTGCACCGGGGATAGTCACAGACCCTAGTTCATGGGTGCCGTCAGGATTAGATGTGCTCAGCCATCAGAATGGAGCCTGGTATGTGGGAACGGCCCACAGGTGTGGGTGTTATTATTCTAGGGTTCCAAGGGCAGAGCTTTGAGTGGAGGGCAGGGAAGTACAGTGGTTAGGTACATTGATGTTCTTGGCCTTTGGGTCGGACCGTCAGAGTTTGAGTCCTCGATCTGTTCCTCCCTAGCTGGATAAGCATGGAAAAGTAATGGAACTTCTCTTAAACCAGATTCCTCAGCTGTAGAAGAGTCACATGCTGATTTCAGAGAGCTTGAGAGGTTTCTTTGAGATCACATATGGAAAATACTTAGCACAGAGCCAGGCACATAGTAGGTGTTCAATAAATGGTAGCCATAATTATTACTTGTATCAATAGATGAATAGGTCAAGGAGGTGAATTTCAATTCAGCTTAATGAAGGGCTCTGGATGGAATTCCACTTCCAACCGTGGGGGTGGGCTGCCCCATCAGGTAATGAGTGCCCTGTGAATGGAGGCATTCAAGCAAGGGCTGAGGGATCACTTCTCAGGATGGAATGAAAGAAACCCGTTAGTGAGAGGAGGCTGCACTAGACCATACCCAAAGTAACTTCCAGCTTGAAAATGAGCCTCCTAAGGCTTATCATCTTGTGCAGCCGTAGACGTTAACCCTAGGAGGGTGTTTTCCTAACCGTTTGAGGGAAAATATTAAGCTGTCCCTAAAAAATGTTCTTAGTTCAATAAAGTTGGAAAGTGCTGTATACTATGGCCCATCTTAAAACATCACATGCACGTCAGCAAATTCAAGGCTCTGAGAAAAAAAAATAGCCAAGGAACTTTAATTTTGTTTTGTTTTTAGAGTCCGTCCCTATTCAGATATTGCAGGGCAACAGTGTTCAACAAAATATACTCTAAAAACATGGGTCTAGGGGAATTTCCACCTCTTGGGCAGGCTCTACATTTCCAAGCTGCGGTTAGATGACCTATTTAAGTGGGTGATCCACGTCACACTGAAACCCACACCCTTGCAGAAGCTCCTGGGCCTGTGAGCTTTCCTTTCCAAAACGCTGTCATCCCCAAGAAGGCCTGCATTTATAACCTGTCAAATCAGACCTGATCTGGCTTCTGTTACTGGTTCCTATGAGAGATGGTGACCCTGGGATGTAGGAGGAATGTCCTGCTGGCCTGTCCTTGACCTTTAAAAAGGCATTCAGCCCCTTGGGGTGAAGATCAGCTCCCTGCTGTCAGTTCTGCCCTGGTTTTGCCAGAAGCTTCGTAGCCCATCTGATTACCCTGAGCCCCCGAGGAGGATCATCCCCTGTCACACCTCTACCTGTGTGCACACAGCACAATGACAGTAAAGGAATTACTAGAACTGTGTAGGAAATTGCTTATGATCTGACTGCCCTCCTGGAAAGCAAACTCAGAGAGCATGTCCAACTTGTTTGCTCCTGAATCCCCAGCACCAGTGCAGCTCCCTGGCACATAGTAGGTGCTCAGCAAACGCTGCTGAATGAATGAACATCTCTTTCCTGATGGTCATCTGAAAGTTGAAACTGAACTTTGCTTTAGGGCCATAAATGCAATTTCAGAGATCACATGCTGGATAAGAAGACAACTTTGTCCTGGGCTTGATTGCGTCAAGGAATGTTCAAGGAATGTTCAAGAAATGTTCAAGGAAGGACCCAAGCCTGGAGAATCAGAGTTCCTGGGATTTCACACCCAAGGGCTTCTCGATTCTTTGTTCCAGTCAAGGTCACCTGCTGCCTTACCACCGGCCTTCTCTTCCTGCCTGCGGGATTTTGTTCATGCTGTTTCCCCTTCTGGAGAACTAGACCTCCATCTCTCTCAGCACTGGGCCCAATGGGGCTGAGGAGGATGACCCTCAATACCATTGATGGACAGCTTGCCGTGTGCCAGGGATATGCCAGATGGCCTCACACATTGCCTTCTTGAGCCAACGGTTCTCTTGTCATCGCATCGTACAGATGAGGACATTGGGGCTTACAGAAGCTAGCACAGCCTGCAGAGCTGGGACACAAGCCCAGGACTTTCAGAATCTGGATACTTAACTCATCACACTCGATAGGTTTAAATCTACAGGGACCTCAGGGTGAGGCCTGACCTCTAGTTTCTTCATTTCTTGAACTAAGGCCACTATCACAATATGGTACATGTATCTGTTGGAGACAGATGGTCCTGGGTTCCAGATCTGGCTGCTTTGCTTACTGTCCTTTGGCCTCTGGCCTGCTGTTTCCCCTCCCTAAGAGCACAGTTCCTCTTCTGGAGAGTGAAGACAGCAAGAACACCCCCGCAGGGCCACGGAGAGGATCGAGAGGGAGACACTCTCTGAGAGGCAGTTATTCTCCTTCCCATCCCCTCCCTTTTAATGCTTTAAGCACCTCTGAAATCTTTATCTGATTTTGATTGCAATCTTTGTAACTTTGGAGATTTAAGCAAATCTCCAACTCCTAGCATAGGGCAAGCATCCTACTACGGTGTGTGAATTGATCCAATTTACGTTCAGGAGAAACGTCTTGTGGAATTTCATCTGAACACAGGGCGACAGAGGCCGAGAGATCCAGGTTCGACTCCTAGCCTACATTTTTCTTACACTTACTCTGTGCCTAAGCGTGGTTCATCAGCCTCAGCCTCGGGCTTTTTACACGCACAGTGGAGGTACTAGAACTCAACTCGTTGGCTTATCTTTTCCCCTTTCTTTCTTTTTTCCCCCCAGCTTTATTGAGATATAATTGACATATAACATTGTGTAAGCTTAAGGTGTACAACAGGATGACTCGACACATACATATATTGCAAAATGATCGCCATGATAAAGTTAGCTAACACTTTCATCACTTCACATAATTACCATTTTTTTTTCTTGTGTTGAGAATGTTTAAGATTCACTCTCGTAAAGAGAACCCTCTAACACCATTGGTGGGAATGTAAACTAGTGCAGCCACTATGGAAAACAGTATGGAGCTTCCTCAAAAAACCAAAAATAGAGTTGCCATATGATCCAGCAATCCCACTCCTGGGCATATATCCAGACAAAATTATAATTCAAAAAGATACATGCACTCCTATGTTCATAGCAGCACTATTCACAATAGCCAAGACATGGAAGCAACCTAAGTGTCCATGTGTCCATCGACAGATGAATGGATAAAGAAGATGTGGGGGGTGTGTGTGTGTGTATAATGGAATACTACTCAGCCATAAAAAAGAATGAAATAATGCCATTGGCAGCTACATGGATGGACCTAGCGATTATCATACTAAGTGAAGTAAGTCAGAAAGAGAAAGACAAACACCATATGATATCACTTATGTGTGAAATCTGAAATACGACACAAATGAACCTGTCTACAAAACAGAAACAGATTCACAGACATAGAGGACAGACTTGTGGTTGCCAAGCAGGAGAGGGTGTGGGAGATGGATGGACTGGGAGTTTGGGGTTAGTAGATGCAAACTATTACATTTAGAATGGATAAACAACAAGGTCCTACTGTATAGCACAGGGAACAATATTTAATATCTTGTGATAAACCATAATGGAAAAGAATATGAGAAAGAATGTATATATATATATGTGTAACTGAATCACTTTGCTGTACAGCAGAAATTAACACAACATGGTAAATCAACTATACTTTAATAAGTATACATTAAAAAGAAGATTTACTCTTAGGGACTTTACATATGTAATACAGTATTGTTAGCTATAGTCATCATGCTGTATATTACATCCCCAGAACTTATTTATCTTATGACTGGTAGTTTGTACCCTTTGACCAACATCTCCCTAATTCCTTCACCCTCAGCTCCTAGCAACCACCATTCTACTCTCTGTTTCTCTGACTTCGGTTTTTTTAGGTTTCACCTATAAGTGAGAACATACGGTATTTGTCTCTCTGACACTTAGCATTCGTTGAGTTATTTTAAGTCTTAAATGAGATAATGAAGATGAAGCAATTAACATAGTGCCTAGCACATACTGAGTGATAAAAATAGTTGGTTTTGATAATAATAGTTATTCCCATTTTCATGCTAATTAGTCAATGTGGAAGAAACTGATGTCAGAGAGGTCAGGCTATTTGCCCAAGATCACCCAGAAAAGTCTAGGAGGGGTTGGTGTCAAGTGCATTGTCTTCATTCCTGTGCACCACCCAAAGGCAAAAGGGAAGACCTCAGTGAATGTTATTCATTCACTCAACAAACATTTATCAAGTGCCTGCTATGCACCAGGCACTGTGGTGTGAGCTAGAGGCACACAGTCCCTCAGGACTTAGTCCTTCCCTCCAGGGGCTGATGGCCTAGAAAGCAAGAAGGACAAAAAGAAAATCTTAACATAGTCTGGTCACTACGGTGCTCCAGGTGCAGGGATGCTATTGGTCACCTCACCTGGTCTGTGGGGTCAGGGACCCTGGTGGAGAGCGCAGGAGCTGAGCTGTGAAGTTGGAGATAACTATTCAAAGAAAGGAAGGGAAGGGTTGTTCTTTTTTTTTTTTAATTAATTAATTAATTAATTAATTTTTGTCTGTGTTGGGTCTTCGTTTCGGTGCGAGGGCTTTCTCTAGTTGCGGCAAGCGGGGGCCACTCTTCATCACGGTGCGCGGGCCTCTCCCTATCGCGGCCTCTCTTGTTGCGGAGCACAGGCTCCAGATGCG
This sequence comes from Eubalaena glacialis, assembly GCF_028564815.1. Taxonomy (NCBI): domain Eukaryota; kingdom Metazoa; phylum Chordata; class Mammalia; order Artiodactyla; family Balaenidae; genus Eubalaena; species Eubalaena glacialis. The sequence continues at coordinate 12,878,253 of NC_083726.1, forward strand.
CAGGCTCAGTAGTTGTGGCTCACGGGCCTAGTTGCTCCGCGGCATGTGGGATCTTCCCAGACCAGGGCTCGAACCCGTGTCCCCTGCATTAGCAGGCAGATTCTCAACCACTGCGCCACCAGGGAAGCCCCGGAAGGGTTGTTCTTGACAGAGGGAACAGCATATGCAAAGGCACAGAGATGTGAAAAGCATAATCCAGAAAAGCATCTGCTTCTGGAAGGTAGATTAGTTGTTGCATTTTCCCAGTGACTTCCACTAAGTACAATCCAACACCCTAAGTACTTCCAACACCCTAAGTACTTCCAACACCCTGGACATGGTATGTAAAACAAACATGAAAAGACTCTGAAAGGTGGAGAGAAGAAGGAGACTGGCTTGGGATCTTGGGACCCAAGGAAGGACATGGTGGGGAGTTCCCAGGGTTTTCTCTTTGCCTCATATTTCCAAGAATTGGAGTTGAAGCTAGAAACCTGGACCCACCAAGAAAATAGACAAAAAGCCCCACAAAGCCTGCTCTTTCTAGCCAAAGGGCCAGAAAAGGGGGATCCAAGCAACACAGAGACTTTTTGAATAAACCTCTCTATTCCAATCAGAGTTTTCAGGAAAAACTCTGAAAAAAACTTGGAGAGATTTCACTGAAAAAGATAGAAAGGTGGAAAAATAAGCACATGAAAATAGATTCAACATCATCAGCCATTAGAGAAATGCAAATTTAAACCACAATGAGATATCACTACATACCTATCATAATGGCTAAAATTAAAAATAGTGACAACACCCATCGGTCAGAACGGCCATCATTAAAAAGTCTACAAATAATAAATGCTGGAGAGGGTGTGGAGAAAAGGGAACCCTACTACACTGTTGGTGGGAATGTAAACTGGTACAGCCACTAAGGAGAACAGTATGGAGGTGCCTTAAAAAACTAAAAATAGAACTACCATATGGCCTAGCAATCCCACTACTGGGCATATACCTTGAGAAAACCATAATTCAAAAAGAGTCATGTACCACAATGTTCATTGCAGCACTATTTACAATAGCCAGGACATGGAAGCAACCTAAGTGTCCATCGACAGATGAATGGATAAAGAAGATGTGGCACATAATATACAATGGAATATCACTCAGCCATAAAAAGAAACAAAATTGAGTTATTTGTTTTGGATGGATCTAGAGTCTGTCATACAGAGTGAAGTAAGTCAGAAAGAGAAAAACAAATACAATATGCTAACGCATATATATGGAATCTAAAAAAAAGTGGTTCTGATGAACCTAGGGGTAGGACAGGAATAAAGACACAGACACAGAGAATGGACTTGAGGACGTGGGGAGGGGGAAGGATAAGCTGGGACGAAGTGAGAGAGTAACATTGACACATATATATATACTACCAAATGTAAAATAGATAGCTCGTGGGAAGCAGCTGCATAGCACAGGGAGATGAGCTCGGTGCTTTGTGACCACCTAGAGGGGTGGGATAGGGAGGGTGGGAGGGAGATGCAAGAGGGAGGGGATATGGGGATATATGTATATGTATAGCTGATTCACTTTGTTACACAGCAGAAACTAACACACCATTGTAAAGCAATTATACTCCAATAAAGATGTTAAAAAAAAAAAGTCACAAAAGTCTTTTGGGGTCTCCTCGTTGGAAGCCCCTGGCGGAGGAGGAAGGCTTCCTGTGGAGGTGGGGTTCTTAGCTTTTTGGAACCGTAGAATCTTCTGGCTGTCTGGCAAAACTCATGACCGTTTCTCTGAACAATGAATTGATGACGTAAAATACAGATTTTAAAGGTAATTAATTATACTGAAATCCAGCTGTCAAAATAGTAAAACAGTTGTGATACTGTGGCATACATGTGCTTCTTTATTAATACATTAGATATTTTGAGGTATCTGCAGGTCATGGGTACTGTGAATACACCACCGTGTAATTTGTTGTCTGCAGTCTTAATGGAAGGAAATGCTGCATCTTAGTTAGAGGTTCATGAAAATACAGATGCACACGCCCACGCTTGTGGATGTATAATAGGAAAATAGTCTGAGCCAAAGGCTCAAAAAAGGTTAGTGTTTTGAATAAATTGATTGCAGTAAGGTTAAATGGAAAGATATTAAATAATACCCTTGTTTGCTTTATGAGATCTTTTTTTCTCAATCTCTTAAAAACGTTTTAACATGGTAAGATGTGTTAAATATATATTTTGTAATAAAGATACCTTTTTATTTATTTTTTTCAGCATAGGAGGGAACTTATACTTATTTTTCCCTCTGTTAAGCCACAGCTCAGGTGTAAGTGTACTGTTTGGTTCTCATGAATTGGACATATTATATCCCAGGTGGGAGCGACACCCACCCCCCCAATAAGGAAATGATCTCTTGAAGGCTAGATGCTCCTCCTCCCCAGCACCCAGAGTCCACGTGGACTGGGTCTGGGGGAAACTCTTTGGAGTATGGAGCTCTACTACTTATTATGGGTGACCATAGATTTTACTTGAGCCTCATTTTTCACAAGCTATACAGTGGGGATTATAGTCCAAACCCCATGGGGATGTGATGCAGAGTAGAGGCTAAACAAATATGAGTTCCCTTGTGGTCCTATAGTTGTGCAGTACCCTCTCCTTTAGCTGTAAGACTTCCCCTGAACCCCAGTTTTACCAAGGTATAATTGGCAAATAAAAATTGTATGTATTTAAGATGTACAACGTGATGGTTTGATATATGTATACATTGTGAAGTGATTACCACAGTCAAATTAATTAACACGTCTATCACCTCACATAGTTATTTCTTTTTTCCATGTGGTGAGAACACTGAGGATCTATTCTCTTAGCAGATTTCAAGACTGCAATAGAGTATTATTAACTATAGTAGCCAAGCCGCACATTACATCCCCAGAACTTATTCATCTTATAACTGAAAGTTTGTGCCCTTTGACCAACCTCTCCCCATTTCCCCCAGCCCCCAGCCCCTGGTAATCATGGTTCTACTCTCTGGTTCTATGAGTTCAACTTTTTAATATTTCACATGTAATTGAGATCATACAGTATTTGTCTTCCTCTGTCTGGCTAATTTCACTTAGCATAATGTCCACCAGTTTCATCCATGTTTTTCCAAATGGCAGGTGATCCTTCTTTTTTATGGCTGAATAATATTCCATTATGTGTATGTACATACAGTATCTTCTTTATCCATTCATCTATAGAGGGACACTTATGTTGTTTCCATATCTTGGCTATTATGAATAACACTGCAATGAACATGGAATGCAGATATCTCTTTGAGATACTGATTTCATTTCATTTGGATACATACCTGGTAGTGGGATTGTTGGATCACATGGTAGTTCTACTTTTTCGTTTTTTGAGGAACCCCCGTAATGTTTTCCATAATGGCTGTCCCAATTTACATTCCCACCAACAGTGCACAAGAGTTCCCTTTTCTCTATACCCTTGCCAATACTTATCTGTTGTCATTTTGACAATAGCCATCCTAACAGGTGTGAGGTGATATCTCGTTCTGCTTTTGACTTGCATTTCCCTGATGATTAGTGATGTTAAGCCCCTTTTCATGTACTTGTTGGCCATTTGTATGTTGTCTTTGGAAAAATGTCTTTTGAGGTCCTTTGCCCATTTTAAAAATGGGTTATTTGGTTTTTTTTTTATTGTTTGTTTATTTTTTTGCTATTGAGTTGTGAAAGTTCCTTGTATATTTTGAATGTTAACCATTTATTGGATATATGGTTTGCAAATATTTTCTCGCATTCTGCAGGTTGCCTTTTAGTTTTGTTGATGGTTTCCTTTGCTGTGCAGAAGCCTTTTGGTTTGACGTAATCCCATTTGTTTATTTTTGCTTTTGTTGCCTGTGCTTTTGGTGTTATATCCAAAAAAATCACTGCCAAGATCAATGCCAGGGAGCTTTCCCCTATGTTTTCGTCTAGGAGTTTTATGGTTTCAGGTCTTATATTTGTCTTTGATCCATTTTGAGTTGATTTCTGTGAGTGGTGTAAGAGTTCAGTTTTATTCTTTTGCATTGGATAGCCAATTTTCCAAACACCATTTATTTATCCCTTCGCCATTGTGTATTCTTGGCATCCTTGTCATAGATTAGTTGACCATATATGTGTGGTTTTATTTGGGTTCTATCTGGGTACTCTGTTCTATTCCATTGGTCTATGTGTCTGTTTTTATGCCAGTACTATACTGTTTCGATTACCATAGCTTTGTAATATAGTTTGCAATCTTCTTTCTCAAGATTTCTTTAGCTATTTGGGTCTTTTGTAGTTTTATAAGAATTTGGGGATTGCTTTTTCTATTTCTGTGAAATATGCTATTGGAATTTTGATAGGGATGACTGCAAGACTCTTAGTTATCCTCAGGCTCTGGAGGTGGGTTGTATTTATTGGTGCCACATGACTCAATTGAATAATTCTTTACTGAGAATCTATAAGGACATGTATATGCTCCATATTGGGAGCTCCGAAAGTGGGGGTGGGGAAGCACAAAGACCATGGAAAATATTTTATTTACACCTCCTGGAAACTTTTAAATCTAAGCATACAGTAGCTATGATGTTCTTAGCATCTACTAGGACTAAATGTGCCAAGTGCCTCTCTGTGCCTCAGTTTCCCCTTGATAAAATAGGAGTACTACCAGTGTCTACCTCCTAGGGATATTAGGAGGGGTCAATGAGTAATATTATAAAGTGTTTAGAATGGCACATATTACTGATTCTGTGCTTGCTAAGTAAGTACATAGTCCCTTATCTGGGTAGCATTTTTGCAAAGTTTACAGCTTCCAGTTGTCAGATGAGGAAACTGAGGCTTGAGCCTGAGATTGTTGACGTTTGTCAAGG